>NC_134313.1:149173795-149482785 GCF_964195595.1 Calonectris borealis
GAATTCTTGCCCTATTTCCTGGCCAAATGCTGTTTCCTCACATCAGCATGTCCTTGGCCACTCTTCAGGGCAAATCCCAGTTCATGAGGCTTCTGCCACATTACAGAACCTCGTTCTTGAATGCAAAATATTCAAAACTAACTCTGGGAGAATTTATTAAGTAAATTTAATTTGATAAACTTCAACAGGCACTTTGATAGTTACTGTAATAATATCTTGTCATCTTCAGAATTTTTAGAAAATAATAGGAGGTGCTTTGCAAGCAACACAATGAATATTCAGCATTTTAAACCAACACCATGTTCTTCAGGTGTGAATTATTTTATTGCAGGGCCATCTCTGTTCAGTACTTGCAGGTTTTACTGTCTTGTGGGCTTTTTCTTTCACTGGAAGACTTGCTTCCAATTTGAAATCTACCCTTTGGCAAAGAGTGAATTGCACTTTTTGATATGATTTCCCTTGAGTCTTCCAGTCATACTGAGGTTTTACTATCAGTTTTCCCTCTATATCTACCCTGTGTTGAATAAAGAATCCGTATGCACCATAGGAGACAATAATCAAAAGAGGAGGCCAGGAAATACATAAAGCACTGTCTAGTGCACTGGGTACTCTTATTGTGAATAAGAATAATATTTTTAAATAATAGTAAATGTTACTTCTTGAAGTAAGACTAGTAAACAATTTGAGAGAGATGCATTTGAAGAATATAACCTCTCTAAGACTAAGAAGAGAGGATGCTGTTACTAAGAAAATGGAGTGTAGCTGTGTTGGGTCATTTGAGTGTGCTAATATGCAAGATATTATTTTGCAGATTTTTTAATTGCTGCACTTCTGAATGTGATTTCCCATTGTTAAACTATAAACAACAAAAATTCTGGCTTGCTCTTTCTTTGGCTAACAAGGGCCATTCAGGAGTAAGGGACATTCAGTTGTCCTTGAAGTTAAAGTTCCTCCCTAAAGATGCAAGAATGTCTGAAGACATCAGGAAAAACAGAATGAAATCCCAAAAGCACAAAGGGAACAGGGAAATCAAAGTATCGTTGTCTCAGCTGTTGATATCTACCTCTTTATTTATTTCTTATTAGAAGGCATGGGTCAGATATGACATCTTCTGACAAACTGCTTGCTCTTTATAAACTATCATTTCAGCCGAGTCCTAGAGCTGTTCCTGCCTATTGGTGAAAATGGGCTGTTACTGGAATGCCTCGGCATAATTATGGCCTTTTTTAGTTGTCAGAAATTAGAGCAGCAATTAATACAGTCTGCTTTGATTCAGACAGATGAATATGCAGCAGAAGCATGGGACAACCCCCAAATTCAAGATCTCATGGCTTCTTCTCATGAAAACCTTGATTTGCAGACTCGGTAGTTGGTCATATACCATGACTTGTTTCTCACAGACCAGACAACTAATTTTTTGGTTCTGTTTGGTTGATCACTTAGGAAAGAGTGCACTTGCTTCTAACTTCTACCATACTTTCTATTATAAGGAAATCGAGGTTTTATTTAATGACTTAGTCTCATTCTGAACTCTGAAAAAACAGGAATGTGTAAGTACTTGGTGTGCGTAAGTGTGTGGAATACTGTACTTGGAAGGCATTAATACACGGTGATATTCTTTGGAGTCATGAACAATTGATGGAGAATAAAGCTAATGAGGCAAAATATAACTATAGAATGGACAATAATTTCCTCTTAAGATAACATATTTTTAGGAGCAGATTTTTGTAGAGGAAGAAGAAACATAATCACCCTTTGCCAGCTAAAGCAGCTTTGCGATTCAGCAACTGATAAATTGTATTCTTCCATGAAAAAAAACAAAACATCTAATTTCAAATATATTTCCAACCATTAGAAAGTATTAATGTAATATTAATGTATTATTAATGTAGCATTAATGTCTATAATTAGTTTCACTTAGGCAGTTTTCATTTTAAGAGTTTTGACAAAGTCTTGTTGTTTTTTTTAATTGTAAAACGTTTCTCAATATCACAGAGGCTTGTGTTAGGAGATTTTTCCCATTGTAAACAGAAATTAAACAAGCTGCATGCCAGCTATTTCAGCGCTGACAATTGGGCTCTTGCAAGGTCACTTACAAAACCTCATAAACTTAATTAAGTTCTCTTGCAAGCTTTGACATGAAGAGTAAATTGAAAAGTGTTGGATTGCCAGAAATTTCGAAGTGTTCCCAGTGCTACAGCCAACAAAGCGGCAGGAAAGGGGACAGAGCAGACCAGGGCTGTGCTCTTTAGTTCCTGGCAAAATGGCACAAAGATAGAGCAAAATCTCTTAAGTGACTTTCCAGCTTTCTTCTGAACAAACTGTATTCTCAAGTATCATTTCGAATGTTGTCAGCTCTGTCACGCGCTTAATGTTGTCATATAAGGGTAAGAAATTATCTCTGAATGTTTGAAGTCAATAAATCTGCTCTGATGTAAACTCTGTGTGCTGTATAACAGTGCGAGGGCAATACTATATTTCTGGTAAGTAAAATAACGTCAGTCATACAACATCTTTTTACACTGTCACCAGAGCAGACATTTCAGTCTTTTCACCCGCGTTAGGGATGACAGGGAATTTGGGCTGCACTGCAGTGCACGCATTATTTGGTCTGTTTTTCTCCATCAGATGATCTCACATGATCAGTCAATTATAACAAATAAAACCAATTTCCCACCTTTCCAAAACCATTGGGAAGTTTATTTTATATTAGCAAATCCGGTGATCCAGTAGGAGCCTGCAGGGCTGCAGTCCCCGTGCCTGCGCCCCGAGCAATGTGGCCGGGCAGTGCTGGTCTGCAGGGTTTGGGAGGAAACCAGTGGAAGGCTGGTGGGCCCCACTGAGGTGGGGTTGGTGTGAGGAGGGGAGATATTTCTCTGTCTGAAGCAAAGCCAGAAGCAAAGACTTTGCTTCCCTGTCTGAAGCAAAGTCCCCGTTGATACCTAGCAGCATGGCTATTTAATCCAGTGCCATCATTTCTAAGCTGTCTGCGGGAGGACCTGACCTGCAGGGATCAGGTCTGGGGCTGCTTGAAAAGCATCCCCAAACACCATCAGTCACCACATCAGTTTGCCAATCCTTATTTTCCCTTCTCTCCTCCCAAGTTCTTCCCCTTTCCCGCCCTCATTCTCAGGCAAATAAACAGCCCTCCCCTAATCACTTTTTTTTCCAATGGGTCCCAATTTTGGGATATCTGACAGTGTTGCCCAGGTAACATGGCCTTATACCACCTTACAGATAGGGTTACCTATGCACCTACCCTATTGATGGGTAAATGAGGCACCTCTCTAAATCATAACTGCGAATGGGAAGACGATGTGCTAAGTGATCAGATCCAAGTAAGCATGCGGGTTTTAATTTGAACTATTTTTGTGGGTGATTCAAGCACTCATGAAGAAATGGCTTTTGAATTGCAGCCTTTCCTGTAAATTTCCCTTAACGTGAATTTTCCTTAACGTAAATTTAGCCATCGTGGTAAATTTGAAAGAGATTATTTTAGGAGACATTTTGTAGGTGACCTCTTCCAAAGGACAAAGTATATGGCTTGTTTTTAAAGTACCTCCTTTGAAATTGTGTATGTAACGAAAATAAAAATGTACACAATACCTCCTTTTAAAAAAAAAAAAAAATCATTTAAGTTGAAATCCAAAACCCAATTGGTCTAAACTACTGGAGTAATTTCTGCATATTTACGAGTTGAACAGTGCTAGACTGGCTCATGATAGTGAATTAAGGATGTCTTTTCACTTACAGCCAATGCTTTTAACTACTCCCTTGTATCTTTTTCTGTAGATTTATGTTGCTAAGGGAAATACTTTGAATCCTATGAGAAATGTGGTATGTTCCCACACTAATGGAAACTACTGTGTTCTTGTAGTATACAGTTTTCAAGGAACTCCTCATGCTGCAAGTTACATCATGAGTAATGAACGTGTTGGCTCTGGGAACCGGTGTTCTCCTAGTGACGGCGTAAACTCTCTGTTGTAAATACTGCATTTTTAAGGAAGAGGAATGAAAAAGCTCTTTAGCAATAACCAATGCATTCCAGATTAGTTAATTATAATGTTGTATGGTGGTCTTTGGACTCAGGCTCTTCTTCAAGTGCTAGTAGCCAATTTATTCTTGATATACTGTAGTGTGCTAATGTCTTACTGATGGGTTTTAGCAGTGTGATTTTATAGCTGTATAGCTATTGGGTAGTTATATTAACTGTTGTATTGTTGCCACATTGCATTGTGTTACAGTTCTAAAACTGCATAGAAAATTGAACTTTTGAAGATTCAAGGCCAAATCTCACTACAGTGTGAAAAAGGGGAGTTAACTTTCTACAATTATTTCAGGTATAATGCACATAGGAGAAGATAAATATTAACAATGGTAATAATGTTGAAGCATATTTGGAAACAAAGGGTAAAGTATCTCTGAAGTACGTTATGTTTTGGTGTCCATCCATCATTAACAAGAGACTTAATGGCACTGTTAAAATTGTAGTTTAGGTTGAAATTTTCAAGACTTGCCAAACTGTGTAATTTGTAAAAATCCACAGATAATTCCTCACATCCAGACAGCAAAAACTGCTTTAGTGTTTCTCACTGAAATCGGAGTTTTTAAAAACCAGACTTGGCACATGCCCATAATTAACTACTTAATGCATGCATCCTGATAGGAGTTTGCTTGTATGAGTGAGCCTGACTAAAAGGAGAAGGTTGAGGAAAAGCCATTCAAAACCATTGTGTTTCCAAAGTGATTGATTCCTATTATTTCTGATATCAGCTATGCACTTGTATCAAGCTACACAAAAATTAGCCTAGTTAGGTATTCACATCTTGTGTGGCTATAATGTGCAAAGTGACAGAGAATATAAAGTCCAAAGAGAAGAAATTCCTCCCTAAAGATGCCAAGTAGTCATTGTAGAGAAAAGGGGGAGTTTCATACCTCCCTGATGCAAAGGGCTGTTTACTAACCGATACGTCCGTGACTCCAAACGTAATGTTTATGAACATAACAGAGACATTTATCTACTTTTTGGATGGGGACAAACTTGGTTCTCATTTAAGAGGGTGGCCAGGCTGTTCTGTACTTGAGGCAGAAGAAAAGGTGTTTAGTGAAAATCTGAAAAGGGAGACTGGCCATGAAAGTGAAGAAGGTTCATCCAGAGGGCAGAGGACATTCAAGAATGCTGAAACCTTTGCATTTTTATCTTAAACTGGTTTGAGTTGACTGTGAGCATTCATGGTGGGCCATTTCTCATGCAAGGATTTGGTCAATTTATGAGCTAGGGCCTTGCAAAGCTATCAGAGGTGTTCCAGCTCTCCTCTGTGTTATCCAGTATACCCAGAAAAGAAACCAAGGGGAATAGCAAATGTTTAGAATCAGGGCTTAACTTTTAAGACTCAGGAAGACAACAGGACCTTCATCTGATCCTACACTCTTTGAGACAGTGGCTGATTCCCGTTACAAGTTAGTTGAAGGGGAAAAAAAGGTTTACCAAAGTTCTGAACCTTTCCTTCTTAACCCTGCCTGTTAAACTGCAGCTGCTTGGGTTAGAGGAGTAAAGTAAATGAAGTACTTTTGCAGTCAGAAACAATCTATCTTCCTTTCTAGCAGAAAACCACCTAGAAAGGAGAAAGGACTGTAGAGTGAAAACATAAAAAATAAAGTTGAACTACAAAATAATTCAGCAATAACAGTAATTACTAATAGGAAATGATCTAGTAATTAAAAAGAATTACTATACATTGTTTACTGGCTCTTTTAAGGCCATTATCAATTTCTAGTCGTACATTCATTTTCAGGGATGCTATGTAGCTACTAGAAACACAGGTTTTGTGTCACAATTTACTGAAAGAATGCACTCAGTAAAGATTTACTGTAGAGTAGACAGGTGTAGTATTTTGTGATCAAATTCTTCAAGTTGTTTACAGTAATTCATGATGCCTTTGCAATTCTGTGCTTAGGGTTATTTATTTTATTCTTCCATTAATATATTGTTAATCCTCTGAAATGTGACTAAGTGTAACAACTGCGACTTCATCCAGAGCCTCCTGTAAGGACGCAGTTCCCATTTTTCAGGTATTCATGGCACTTTCATCCCTTGCAAGCTGTGTTCTGGCGTGTTGTGTTCCTTAATGGTACTGAACTTACTGGTCCGGTATTACTAAAGAACTGGTCAGTTCTCTAGCTCAATGGGTGCAACTCCTCAGCACTCTTACTGCCAAATTCTGCTTTCTGTTTCTGAGGTTTTTAATTTTTAATTTGCATGAGTAAGCATTGCTTCATCTGGTTAAAGCTGTAAATTAGGACAGTCGAATGCTTTTGTTTTCACAGAACAGGGCAAATGCCGGCTGTTCATGGGAATTTATCATAGCGTATAGGGTGGGGTTTGGGACTGCTTACTGCATCCCTCCATTCCCCAGGGGAACTCCCCAGGCAGTCAGCCCGTCCCTGGGGTCTGGGGTGTCTGGAGGGGAAAGTCTTCCTTCATGGGTGGCCAATCCATCGTCGGAGAACTTTAAATCTAATAATTTTGGAGAGTTTTTAGTTATTTCCATGGTTCCCCTCATGTGGGCCCTCCTGACAAGATGTAGTAAAGGTCATCCATCTTTCAGCTTGCCTTTTCCTGGTCAAACATAACCGCCAGGCTCAGGAGCACTTCAGCTTCATACGTTCATGAACGTGAATTGGGGACTCTGTTGAACGAGAGGAGGGAGGGGTGTGAGAAATACCTTCAGTGAGACCCGTTTCTGGCATTTTTTAGACATAAAGTCAGCATATTAACACGAGCTGTATTTTTAGCCAGGATTGCTTCCTAGCAACGGACCATTTACTGTACTATGGGCTTAAAATGTATTAAATAATTTTAGCTTTCCTACTTTAACCTTGGAGGATTACACTAATGCCTCAAGGCTCTTTTCCTGTGCTATGCTATATGCCTTCTGGTACAAGACAGCAAACTACTGTCAAGGCCATATTGTGCTTAACCCCAAATGCTGTTAAACTTTTTGTGGCATAAGGGTGGTAACATAATTTCTGCTACCTTCCTACTAAGCAACTAGCTAAGTAAATATTTAGAAACTCAAGAGACTGCTATCCAAAAGCTGTCCTGATGTATACTTTGACAAGTTAAGAAAAAAACCAAAACACCTAAGTAATTTTGTAAAAGTTGTCAATAAAAATGAGGGAAAAATCAGAATGTGGGTGGTTTATTATTTAAATCTGATAAATTTGCAGAATTTTTATTTCCATGGGATAGGAAGGAATATATTTTGCTGGCTAGATTTCTTTTTTTTTTTTTTTTAGTTTATCTTGACTTATTTCCTTTTAATTCTAAATATTTAAGACAGTACTGAAAGATTTTTACTTTATGGTTCAATTTTGACTTTTATTTTCATGTTACAGTATTGTTTCGTAGAACTTACTCCAAAAGTAGTTTTGATTTTCAGCTGTAACCAATGTGCATATCATACTGAAGGCAAATAAGAAATCCATCTGGCTTGAGCAGCTTATTATCTAAATAAAGACTGTACTGTTTAAAGAGGATACTTTGACTGAAGTATTTAAATGGTCTAGACTTGATAGTGCAAGAAGGCAAAGGTCATACAAGTCATTTTCTTCCATATCCTCCCTCCTAAGTGTTGATTAAATCTGAAGAAAACCATCCCCTCAGGTGAGGAACCTGCCTTTCCATTGGCACAGTGTAGTCACCTAGACTAAAGCAAAAATTACTTTTACACACATTTGGTATAGGTAGAAATAGTTATAGAAAGAAGCAAATAATAAACCTTCAGTAAATTCAGGCCAGTGATGGGTACTGATAGTAGACTGCTAAAAATATCTTAAAGTTTAATTGTAGAATTAATTAACCAAAGTATCTTAAAATACTTTAATTATTGTAAAGTTCTAAAAGTATTTTGAAATGCTTTAAATTTTAATTTTAATTTATTTAAAAGTTCTGAATATTTGAAATATTTGGATATTCTCCAAATATATAAATATTTGGATATTTGAAATATTAAGTTCTCAAAATATTTTAAAATACTCTTTATCATTTAAAAGAAATACCTATAGATTTAGCCTCTGTAACTATAGTTATGTCCCATTCAGCATTGAGGTCAATAGGTACAAATCTCCTGAGATTTAGGAATTTTATAATTTTTTATTTATTAACATTTTTTTGTCCTGTTTTCTTTTCTATTGTTTTTTTAATAGGTCCGAGCTAAGTGTCTTCCAGTATTCCTGGAAGTGATAATCTTTTCCTTTGCCTTGTTAGGCTTCACATTTAAAATGTGAAGTAAAAGTCTTTGGGCCAATTTTGTTGTTATTTATGCATGGGTAAAGCAAATCACAGCTGTCAAGTTTTGTGCAAACATGGAAGATGTTTATGCAAATCACGGAATAAGTCATTTTGCTTGCTTAATGCAATTTTGCATACAATAAAAAACTTCCATTTGAAAAACAAAGGTGCTGATGAAAAATGTCTATTCACTCTTGTTGGTGAAGTCTTTCATTATGTACAGGGTAAACATAAAAGGTAAATGTACTGCCCTATTACCATGTCTCAGTTCTTGGCTGGTGGGAATAAAAAGCTTATTATTTCTGTCTTATTTCTTTGCTTCAGGTGCTTTTCTGTTTGATTGGAAGCTGAAACTGAAATCTCAGCAGTCTGGCAGATGGGAGATATGTTTAACTGTTACTGAGATGCAAAGGGAAATCATCAATGCATTTATGACACAGTACATTACCCAGGCCCAAATAAGTGTAAGTTTCTGATGAGGGATTGTAACATACAATCTTAACTCAGACATTTCTTAAAACTGAGTCCTGAATTAGACATCACTTTTTAAAATATTAAATTTTTTAACCCCAAATGATTCATTTTGTACTTGCATTTCAGTAAAAGTAAACTGATGAAAATAATTTTGGTGTGTTCCTAGTATTGTACAAGACATTGTGTAATGTTACAAGACACTGATTTGGCCCCTGCTCCCAAAAATGAATTAATCAAGCAGCTCTAAGTAGGAGTGATAGAACATGATCTTCAGCATTGCTTTCCCGCTTTTCAGCCTGGCAGACCAGGTGCTTGAAATTTGCTGATTTTCCCTACTTATCATACAGCTACATGTTCATTATTTTTATTGTTAAACTTTTTATGTATTTGGATCTCAGTCTTTCACATGTTTAAGTCTTGTTGCAGTAGCTCGTGCCTGTTTGTGCACTCTCTGAAGCTGCCAGATGAAGTCCGGCAGGGGAAGGAGGCGGAGATATTCTGGGATCTCAACGTTAGGAGCTGAGCTCTTGTTTGTCTCAAGAGTAAGATGCTGTTTTCCCATAAGAAATTTCGGAGCCTTGTATGAAAGACCTCTCAAGGTCAAAACATGGGGTTTGGCCTCTACCCTTGCCAGATCCTTTTCTGGATCTGGTGCTTCCCGTCCTTCATGAGCATGCAGTACCTTGGCACGGGCCTTACCCGCCTGGCACAGCTGGATGTGGATCCAGTTGAAATGGCCTGAAGTGCCAGTAACTCCAGAGGGTGGCCAAGGGGGGCAGCTCAAAATTCAGCTGAGGGCAACACTGTGATATTCCCCTTGTGCGTTACTCTGAATGCGCAGCTCGACGTAACTGTGCCCAAATGTAATCGGCACCAGCTCTCGTGACGGGAGATTGTACAGGTGGGTTCTCTAGTCTTGTCCATGAATTATGCTTTTTTCAAGGTCAGGATAATTAAATCTAAAAATGCTGTATAATAAATACTAGGATTATGCCAAGCTTAGAACATTCCATAGTGTCTTTTTTATTGTGCCAGAAAGATTTCAGCCCTTATAAAAACTATAGTTTGGCATGTCATTTAATGGCTATTTTGTATTTAGCTTCTGATTTTCTCTTGTACATGTAGTTTGACATGAGAAAACATGAAATCATCAAATGTATTTCAGAGCAAAAAGGCATGCTGAAACAACATGTCCATGTTGATATGGCAATGGGCTGCAGAGCACTGAGCTGAAAACTGGTTTGGAAAGTCTAAGGTCCTAAATTTTCAGAGATGTTTTAATTGCAGTTTTCTATATGCTTTAGAAATCTAAACCCGGGCTGCTCGGGCTGGCTGCAGCTGTGGGGAGGGACCCTTCAGGGCCTCTTGCCAGCCTGTGCTGGGACGTGCAGAATCAGTTCCTTAATCTGCTCTTTTCTTCTACCTTCTACAAAATCCTGCCATAAAGTGAGTTTATGCTGCTGGCAGCACTTGATGTTTTTATCCATCCATATTTTGTATTGTCCCAGTTTCAAGATGAATTCTGGTGAGATTATAGTAAGAACATGTATTTTAAATTTTCTTTAGTAAATCTGAATAGATTAGTCTGAATCGTACATATAAGAAAAAAATATTAAAGTAGTTGTATTAAAATCCCAAGGTTGAAACATCATCCTGAGTTCCTCTGAAAAGTAGCCTTGCCTGCTCCACCAAAATGACCTTCTTGAAGCCCACTTCTTTCTCTGTTCTGAAGTATTTTCTTATTCTGTTGCACAAAACCTTCACTTGCCTGACCCCTTTCTAAGGATTTTGGTGAGCTTCAGAGATATTTATAGTTGGCTGCAGTGTTTTATGATGTAACATTATCGGTTGCCAGTTGATGGTACAGGAAACCCCCCCATGTCCCCTGGTCTTTTACAGACAGATGGTCTGATACATCATGTGATGAGGGGCACGCCAGAAGTCTTTCAACGTTTCTATGTCAGTGTTACACTTGAGGTTCGGTGTTCTTTTGTGGTTCTTGGTTTATAAAACTGTATGAGTGTTATAGCAGGACTTAGAAAATTCTGTTGCAGTCAAATGCAATTTACTTACTGAGACAACTTTAAAAAAATTGGTCTATGGCTAATATGAAATAATTAAATATTCATCAGAATCTGTTTTGTTGCACATGTGCCTAAGTATTTGTTCAGATATGTCTGACTTGAAGAAAACCACATACTTAAATCTTTAGTTGACTTGATAGTCTTTGATTTTTCTTACTAAAATTGTCTTCAAGGAAGTGTGAAGTGCTATGGAGCAGATACAAATTTCCTTATGCTGCTATACTATGTTTTTTTGAGGTTTTTATGTTACTGCTTTGCTAATTAAAAAAAAAATCATAGTATTCTCTCTAACTGGCAGAGTTAAAAATGAGTTTTAACAAGGACACTAAATTTGAGTATTTTACACAAGGCAAGACACAACAGGTGAAAAAATTCAGTGAAATTAGAAAATAAACTGTAACAAAATCAGTGGTCTTTAAATGGTATCCAGGTGTTCTGAGGAGAGGTATCAGTGAAAATGAAGAGATATGTCATGTCACTCATGTCCCTTATGTCATGAGGACAGGAATATCCTGAAAAGTATAGATGTATTTATCTACATAATATGGTGTTCCTGGCTTCAACATCAGGCAGAGCAGCATCTCCGTTCAGCCCTGCTGTGAGCTGCCCGTTTTGCAGAGCTGTGAAGAAATAGCAAGCACAGCCGGGTGAGCTCTTCCTCGCCTGCATAGGCAGCTGGACGGCAACAAGGAGCCGATAAAGCCAGGCTGCCAAAGAGCATGAAACCCTGGACCTGGTGCAGAAGCTGGCCCTGTTTAATTCCTTCATGGCATAAATGGGAAATCAGAGACTGAATTTGGAGTACTTCTCCCCAGAGACTGCACCGCTGCAGATTGCCCTTTACTCCACGAAGATTATAGTGTCAGCACAGCAAGGAGCTGAACTTGGAAATATTTATAAAACCGATCTCCATTTAGTAGAGAAGACCTATTTGTTTGCAGGAGCTGGTTTTATTTATATCATAAAGCTTAGTTTCCTATGCTAAACCCTCAGCCTTATATCCTGGGTTACAGATAATGAGCCATAAGTGCAGCTCAGGCAAGGAGGTGCAAAATGGCCTTGAGCCATCAGCCTTGGGACAATGACGTGACCTAATCTAAACTTTCCCTGGCTCTGCTCCAGCAGCCTCTCGGATGCTCAGTCCGTCGCTTCTCCCTGTGTTCCCCTGCCCTCACAGGCCCTTTTTCTGGAGCCAGGAGATAAATATTGTAAAAACAGCTGCTCTGTTCTAGCTGCTCCAGTGTCTCATTTTTAATGAAGTCCTAAGACACTAAACAAATGGGTTTGTTATTTTTATCTTACAGATTAGACGGTACTCTGTCTCCCTGATACTCTCTTTCTGAATGTTCTGTTTGCATTTTATAGTTTGAGATGTACCTTGTAGACATGCAATAAATGAGGGAAGACGCTACCCTTGCAAAGACTTGGTTATTTCCAAATGAGTGTCCCAATCTACAGGCCAAAATAGCCCTCATCTTTTTTGATTTCTTTCTCAAAAAAGAGATCATTGTCACCATTTCTATGTTGTAATTCAAGCAGAGTGAAGTGGAAAAGGCTTAGAAATGAAATCATAACACTACGCAAACTGATTCAGTGGCATTGAAATGTCATTTCTAGACTTATCCGGCTTACTGGGGAGCGTTCAAGGAATAACCTTCTGGCATGGCAGACTACAGTGCGGGGATTAGACGGGGCTTGCACAGTGGACCAAATTCTGCTTGGTGTTAATTAGGATTCTGTGAGCATAAGTGAGGACAAGAACTGTCCTGACAATTGCCATTTTATTTTTAAATCTCTGTGGTACGTTTGTGGCATTATTTTTCCCCAGGTAGGAGTGGTCTCATACCCATTTATCTTCAAAAAAAAAAAAAAAGAATAAAAAGATAATCAGATGATGTGTTGACAAAATTGTTCTACTAAGTCACAGCATCTGTTTTGTTTTCAGAAATTTAGTGTATGTTTAGGACCCTACTTTCAAGAGAAATACATCTTATTCTAATTTTGTCTAAGAAACCCTGCAATATTACCCTGTGAGCAGGATCTAGAGTTTTGAAGGTTTCTGAAAACATCCTTAGATCATAACTGGATGCTGTTTACACAGGTTTTCCGGAAAAGCAAGAAGGCTCCTAAGGAAGCCACAGGGTGAAGAATAGGTGCTGACCCTGCGAGACGGTTGCCCTGGTCCTACAACCATCCCTGTTTCTGCAGGGGCATGGAAAGAAAGAAACTCATGGCGAGACTTTACGATTTGACTCCCAAAACCTGTCAGCAAAAGAACATGGGAACTTAAGACTTACCTCAAAATGTTAGCATAGGGCTTTGCACACCTCCCAGATTGCTATTTAACAGTGTCAGAATGAAATATTCGAAGACACAGCTTTGAATTTCAAGTCGGTCCGAATATAGACTAGAACATGCAGCATGCTGCCTTCTGCTTCAGGAGGCTAGAAGAAATTGGAGCTGATTAAATAGCATTAATACTGTTATTTTCAATAATGTTCTTTTGATCTGTGAGTCTTTGCTGTTTTTAAGAAATCAGATCAAAAGTTCAAGTGCTAAGAGGTGCTATAATTGTAATAAGCTTCTAACATCGTGAAGGGAACTTTTGGAACTGCCACTAAAAGGATGACTGCGACTGATTTAATGGTGTTCAGTGGGAGCTACCAAACAGCTTATTGAAAGGAGAACTGAGGGCAAAGAAGTAGTACTTGCATTTAAATTATTTTATGAGGAAATAAGTCAATATGTGAGCTGTGTTTTGGCCACTCCATTTCTACCTGGAAAAAAATTGCACGTGTGTGCTGGTGGTGAAGAGTGTGGAAGGGAGTGATCAGGAGAAACGTATCAAGCCCTGCCGCCGAGCCAGAGTGGCAGACCGTTTGCGGGGCAGGGAAGTTTCCTCATTTGCCTTCTACTGGGCATCTGGCAAACTGCTAATTTCATGCAAATTTCCCAAAGTTCATTTTATAGAATTCATTATTCTTTTATGTAATTCTCCAGTTTGTAAGTATGTGTTGAACATGGCCAGGTTTAAAAAGCAGAAGCTGTTGCTTGCAAAATCAGGCACGTTTTGTGTTGATATTACAATTTGAAACAGTTAATTTCAAGATTTTTTAAATTATTATTATTCAATTTACTGCAAAAAGAAGATCTGACAAGGCTTGAAGCCTTGTGACTTGTGAATGCTGATTTCTGCTGTCATTCTGATATAGATATACTCTACTTCATGGACCAAGGAGCAAGCCTTATACAATAATTAATTAATTGAGTTCTGTCTGTTTCCTCATTTAGACAGTTGGAGTTGGAAAAACATTTAATGATTGCCTATGCTTACTCTGTTAATGATTTTTGTACTCTGTATGTAATTCTGGGCATTTAATATTATTATTTGTAAGAATTCCCATTTTATTTATATCTACCTTTATAGTATTTTTAAGTATTTTTTTGGTACCGCAGAAAAATGAGGACCTTTAAAATCAGTCCTATGATTAAACGGTAAGATTAGGTAGTATGTTTAAAAGGGGAGAATACAGTAGAAATGACTAACTTTTACAATTTTTGCCAGCCGCCCATGCACCCTTAGCTCATCAAGGAAGGTGCTGGCAGCTGTTTGTTTATGTTAAGAGGGGATGGCATTTATGTCTTTTGTTAAACCCTTGATTGACGCAAACTGCCTAAATCTCCTTAGGAAGAAACAATCGCTGTGAGGCACGCTGGGAGGGGTGGGCAGGAGGCTCCTCTCATACGCAGAGCGGTGTCAGGACAAACGTGTGCCTTGTGCCGCCTGTGCTTATCCGAGGGGGTTTGCTGAAGGAGAGGGCTGAGGAGCTGCAATCAAACCCTCCCTTTGTGCTCCCTGTGCACGGCCTTTGCCAGCGAGGTGAATGGGTTCGGCAAGGGAGTAAGTTCTGGGTCGAAGCGATTACTTAAAATGCAACTGCGCTTGAATTTCCTCTCACAGTATGATGAGGAGTAAAATGCAAAAATAACAAATGTAATGAAAAGTTAAATTTTTTGTTCTCTATGGGAATTTCCCTTGTTGGATCAATAAACCCAGCGATTTTTTTGTTGCTTATGAACAGAATTGCAGCATTCTGCTTCCTATAAGTAAGCCCACCATGCAAAGAGGGGGAAAAATTGAAATTACATTGCTTACCAGCAAGAATACCTTTCTGTGCCAGTTTAAAGAAATAATTAAACCTGGTAGTTTTGCAGCCATGACATGACCTGTTTCATGGTCGTACCAGGCTTGGCAGTGGCAAACTGTTACCTGAGTCTTCCCGTTCACTTGTGCACTGTTTTTCACCCAGACTGATGTGCAAGCATGTCAGCAGATGAGAAATACATAACCAAGAAGAGAGGGGGGCTCTGAACGCTCCGTCAAAAGGTATATGTCACAAAATGTCCTGTAAAGCAGCTTTAAACCAAAAATACTCGAGGTGTAGCACCTTCCAAATGACCTGACTTTTCCAAGTACCTGAATGATTTATGTTCTTCATAGCAAATTCATTTTTGTCAGGGCTGATCTAATAGATTTACTACAAAAATAATTTTGCAAGTAATGGATCTTTATTTAGCTCTACTGGATTTCATAAGGAAAAAAGGATTAAGAATATTTTTTTTTTTTTTAAGGAAACTCTATTCCCTGACAGATCTCAGGTGAGGTTTCAGGTATTTAAAATAAAAGTTCTGCTGCGGTTTGATTAAATTTTGATTTCCTGGGTGTTTTAAGAAAGTAGGATTTGGAGCAGGGGTTTTCTTGCAGGGTTTTGTTTGTTTGTTTTTCAAGGATTGCCAATACAGGAAAACAACAGAATAAGTTGAAGTAGAATGGATTAAAAGACTATTGGAAGGAAAATCATATTAATTAGGAAAAAAAAAGTCAATACGGTGAGAGCAGCAAATGATATAGAAGGAGAAGAGAATGATGATGTATATAACTGAGTGATGGAACATGGAAGCAGAGAGAAGACACAGGAAAGAATTAATCCAGAGTTGAAGGTGAGCTTTTAAGTCAGCTTGAGTAACAGCCACGGTTGAAAAAAAGGTGGATATAGAAATAGGCAGTTGTAATTTAAACCAGAAGTAATCTGAATAATCAAATTCTTAAAAATTGATCTGAGTTATAGATATTCCTTTAAGGTGATATGGTTGAGATCTTAATGTTTTGAGCTGTACCAAAGTGGTATTTGGGATTCAAATAATCAGATAATCACATACAACTGAATACTGGTTTCGTACCTGTAACTGAGGGCTCAGTGTTGTCAGACACCACAAAACTGTGTAAGCTTCTGTTGTTCTGTGGTGCCAACAACATTTGCAGGGTACATGAAAGACAACACAGGCTGATGAAGAGTGCTTCACCTCTGACTTCTATGTGCTATTAATGAAACAAAATATGTAATAATTAAAAATTCAGTCTACAAGATTATTTCAGTTTCTAATACTTTCAGGAAGAGGTGTAAAAGATGAATTCCATATTTCTTTACTGTCCAGGAGCTGGAGAAGGGACGTCCCTCCTCCCTCTCTCAGCCTCAGCTGAAGGGCAGGCAGAGGGTTTTGGATGGGCAGGACAGCACTGAGCATCCTGCAGCCATGCATCAGATTCAAAATCGTTTTGGTAGTAAACTATGCTCTTTTAGAAAATCCTTGTGTTTTGCTTCATTCTCTTTTCTTCCTTAATCTTCCTTCTTTCATTTCTGTTACACAAGCAGCCTAATTGTTTTTATAATTCACATTCTTTTTGTTCTACAATGTATTCACCTCTCTACATCATGAGCTAATCCCAAAATATCTGTTATATACCAGAAATAGCAAATGGGAGTTTTGTGTTCTGGTTTGGTTTGGTTTTGCGTTGGTTTTTTTTTTTTTTTTCTAGAAGCTTCTTTCCGGTAGCCTCTTGTCTAAATATTGCCCGGCAATCCTGTGGCATTCCCCAGATCTGGGACACAAAATCATTCTCTTAATTCCCATCTCTGATTACTTTCTGCTTCTGACCGGTCTCTGGAGCTGAAGCACGCAGATTTAGTATGTTTGATTTGCTGTGCCACTGAAATCTTTTATCGGCCAAGATAAAAAACAAAACAAAACAAAAAACACTACCGAAACCAGTTCTCTCTGCAGCTGTAGAGGAGGAAACACAGTCTTGGGGAGCCATAAAGTTTGAAATGCTTCCCAGGTGATCCAAAGCGAACATGCGCTTTAATTTGTATTATGTTATACTGATCTGAATATTTGCTGTGTCTAAAAGGTAATGAAATTTTGTGTGGAAAGGGGATGAGAAGGGAAACAGTGGTTGCGTGGGTCAGTATCAGTGAAAATTTGTCTTGAAGAGATTTATAGAAATAACCCCAGTCGCAGGGAGATAAATATGTATTTTTCTTAATGGATGCCATCAGCAATCCTAAATCCGCATGTAAAATGCCTGGAAGTGTGGCGGATGTGTACATAACCTAGGCCTTAAAAAACATCAACTGCATTAAACTAACCAGGCATTTAAATGACAGTGCTGCATGCAGCACAGTTTTGTTTTCTAAATCTCCTTGTACATGCTTTACCAAAGCTTTATGGAAATAATTAACTGAGTTAAAGTGAAAAAGGAAGAAGATTCAGAACAGAAATAAGCCACTATTGGCAGTGCTCAAATTTGATGGAAGGTCTCAAAGTCTGTAAGACCCGTGTGAGATGCTCCGCGGGCAGCCAGTGGCCTGGCCCTGCCTGCCGGGGGGGCGGCTGGCTGTCCCACCAGGCAGGGATGTAGGGGAGCCTCTGGAAAGACACCGGAGAGGTTTAGCAGCACCGTGTCTACCTGGGTTGATGCTGTATGGTGCCAGATTGAAAGAAAACCCCAGATGAGCAGGTGAGGATACAAAATGGAAATACTTGAGTTGGCTTAGAAACGATGGTGAAACGATCACCTGAGTGCACTTTAAAATACATTTGGGGCCATAAATGGGGCTGGCTTTGCCTGTAGGAGTTATTGAAGCTGTCTAGCGCTAAGACTGTTTCTGTACGCAGGAGCTGAGGAGCATCAGAGGTTTGCTGGCACAGGAGCGCAGCTCTGTGGAGTTGTCAGAATGGTCCCTGGTGTGTGTTTGGCTGAGATTAATTCTCAGTCTTCCAGGCAGCTCTTTGGCATCGCTTGTGAGACAGCCCAGGCCAGGTGGTTTTCCTGCGGGGCAGTTTGGATTCAGCCATCCTCTTTTGAAGGGAAGGAGAGATAGTTTAACATTATGGACTTGGGCAACTCCAAACCAGTTGGCTTCAGTTCAGGAGAATGGTCCAGGCATGTTTGATGCGTTAGACCCCAGTAAGAGGAAGCGGGAGTACTGTCCCATGCTAGTAGTCACCAATATATCTTCTGGAGCCCTGCAGTGATTGCACTGCTAACTGCTAGGAGTGGACTAGGAGCCAAATGAGCCAGGAGGAAAAGTCCTGATCTTCCTCCAACCCTTGGAGTTACCTCCCTGTTTATTGAAAAAGTGTTTCTGTTTCTGCCCTTGCATGAAGATGGGCATTTGCATGGCCAAGATTACATTTTAGCAATCATTTATAAGTCATGTTGTGCTTGATAATTCACAAAGCAGTAGCTGTTTTGCAGAGTAATTTTCTTTTTTTACTGCACAGCTGATCTGAAATGCAATCAGTGGTATTGCACTGTCTGTTAATAAATATTAACACTCTTTTGGTTAAATTGTTCTCCACATTCTTCTGCTTTTGAAAAATAGTACTTTCACAAATATGTTGTGTGTTGAAACCTTTCAAACAAAATACTGATATTGGTTATACGACAACGTTAAATAGGAAGCACGGTGTCTACTGTAACTTCTGATTATGGGCAAAATCAGGTTTAAAAGCGTGGCATATCATGTCCTTGGCTCTTGGAGAATATTAAGGAAGTAATCATGGGAAAGAAATGGACTGAATTATATTAGGGAGGAAAATAAAATAACAGTATTGGCTGAAGTCTCTATTTGCAGAGATAATGTAACCTTCCGGGCAGTTCCTGCTGTCATGGGCTGTCCCTCCATTGCCTAGTTCATGGTCAAAAGCACCATTTAATGCTCTAGGGAAAACTCCTTCCCATAACCTGGTACTTGACAATACTAACATCTGTGCTGACCTATGTAGTTTAATAGAAATGCACAGCAGTTCTTTGAATGTGCATTTTTTTCTCTTGTGTACAGTCACCTAAAGGGACTGCTTGCACTTAGTACCCCACATTTGGGTGTGATGTTTCTGGAGAATTGTGCTTTAACACAACAAGAGCTTGCTTTTTATTTTACCAGAGGGAAAGGTAAGTCCTCGATCACAAAAACAGAACCAGAGTTTAAAAGGAAAAACATAAAAGCAATGAAAATGAAACTTTAAGTATATTTAACACCAACCTCCTTCCCTGGAAGATTTTGCAGAGGCATCTCTCAGCCATGAAGCCTTAGGGGCAGCTCAGCACCATGACGCTTCCTGGGAGTTTCATATCAGCCTTTAAGCTAACTTTGAAAGTTGAAGAACTCAGCATGCATCTCCTTTTCTTCTCTTTTTGTTCCCCTTATCTGTTAATTTAGCACATGACATAAAATATGCTGTACCCAGTCAGACCAGAGATTTATCTAGCTGTTTCTAACAGTAGCCAGTCACAAACAAGGAGAAATACAAGTGCAAAGCAAGCGTGTAGTGATACCCTTCCACAAGACAGTTTATTCTCCACGAAGTGTGGCTCAGGAACTGCAACAGTGGTACTATATATCAGGTTCATTTAATGTGTGTTCACTGGCTCTCAATGGATTTGTATTCCAAGCACATGTCATGCCCACTCGCTTTTTGGGTCCAGTTCTGTCATTTTCTGCGTACGTTATTTACTCAACAGAAATACGGTTTCTGAACTTACACTGGGATGGTTGGGATGGCTCAAGTTCTTTCTTGAGGACGGATCTTTGAGATCAAAATGCAACAGGACACACAAAATGCAACAAAATGCAACAAAATGCAACAGGAAGGACACTTCTTCCTTAAGGGGTTTGTCTGTATTTGAATTCTGTGGTACCCATTAATTAGCATCTTCCTTCTACTTCAAAAAAGCTTCTTTTTGGTCATCCTGTGAGTACATGACAAATATTCTGCATGTCTTCCAAAGACATGTGGCCTTGCAAGAGGATCTCTTGCTGTTGTCAGCTTCTTGGAGGTGAGGTGCTGTTGCTGGGAACAGCAGGGTTTCTTTTACACACCAAATTTTGGTGCCACAGGCAACAAAAAGATTGTATGCTCCTATTTCAAATGCTGAGGAGATACCATGGCCTTCAGCACAAGCAGTCCCTTCTGACCATATTCTGCCTGCCTTAGCTCTCATCTATAAAGTGGGAAAAAAAACCCTTCATCTTACTGTGTTTCTTATTGTGAAGATAAATTATTTTTGAAGCTATAGAAAATGCTAGTGACGAGCTTCTCAGAAAATTCCAAGAACAAATTAATAATACAGGCTTCAGAGCAATACAGGAGGCCTGGGGCCCAAACACTCAGGAGAATAAAGAGGAGAAAAAATATATATAAGGTAGCAGTTCAGTAAACATTCATCTGTCTGTGTGCTGAAAATTGTAGGCTCTCTGGAAATCAGAATATGATTAGTAGGTGAGCACAAGGGAATTCAGTTAAAGCTGACCGAATGCTTAATTGCTTTATTTTGTAGTCTTGTTAATCTTCTTTCAGAGTAGGCTCTGTGTGTAATATATTGTAGTTTAACCTTGGTATGACTGGTTTTTGTCATTCTTTCCATGCTTATTAAAAAAAAAAAAAGAATTACAGTGTTTGTTATTATTAAAAAGAGTAAGTTAGTATTGTTTTGCTGTGCTACATTGTTTTCTTGAGCCTATTTACATGTCTTAATTGGCATGCAATTGCTTTCCTAATCCAGGTAAGTAGTGTTGAACTGTGAATTGCAAAGTCCAGTGCCTTTTAGATTGATGGGTGGAGACTCTGCTGTTGTTTGCAAGGATCACTGAAAATTCTGCATGGCCAGCCTAATAAACTATAACTTCTATCAGTATAGAAAGATAATCTCAGGTATTTGTAAGCTGTAGTATTCTGTGATAAATGGTAAAAATATGTGAAATACGATAGATGAGAGTGTGAATAATCCACTCTTATTGCATTGGTAAAAGTTAGAAAAATAATTTTAAAATAGCTTTTTTTAGTTCTTTTAATGAATTGTTGTACTGACCTATTTTTGATATAATCTTAGAAGCTGTAATTTGAAGACCATTCTCCGATTCCCTGTAAACCTGTAAACTACTGGGTAGTAGTTCTGGCTCATCTATTTGTTTGAGCAAGGCTTTTTCTATAGTAGTAATACTGAATTGGGCTTAGCGACCATGAAATGATAGAATTCTCGATATTTGGTGAAGTAAGGAGGGGGGCCAGCAAAACCGCTACCATGGACTTCCGGAGGGTGGGCTTTGGCCTGCTCAGGACAGTGATCAAGAGGGTCCCTTGGGAGACAGTCCTGAAGGGCAAAGGGGTCCAGGAAGGCTGGACGTTCTTCAAGAAGGAAGTCTTAAAGGCGCAGGAGCGGGCTGTCCCCATGTGCCATAAGAAGAACGGGCGGGGAAGGCGACCGGCCTGGCTGAACGGGGAGCTCTGGCTGGGACTCGAGAAAAAAAGGAGAGTTTACCACCTTTGGAAGAAGGGGCAGGCAACTCAGGAAGAGTACAGGGATCTTGTTAGGTTGCGCAGAGTGGAAATTAGAAAGGCAAAAGCCCAGCTAGAACTCAACCTGGCCACTGTCGTGAGAGACAACAAAAAATGCTTTTACAAGTATATTAATGACAAAAAGAGAGCCAAGGAAAATCTCCATCCTTTTTTGGATGTGGCGGGGAACGTTGCCACCAAGGACGAGGATAAGGCTGAGGTACTTAACGCCTTCTTTGCCTCAGTCTTTAATAGTCAGAGCAGTTATCCTCAGGGTACTCAGCCCCCTGAGCTGGAAGGCAGGGACGGCGAGCAGGATAAACCCCCCATAATCCAAGAGGAAGAAGTTAACGACCTGCTACGCCACCTGGACGCTCACAAGTCTATGGGGCCAGATGGGATCCACCCGAGGGTACTGAGGGAGCTGGCGGAGGAGCTGCCAAGCCACTCTCCATCATTTACCAGCAGTCCTGGTTAACTGGGGACATCCCGGACGACTGGAGGCTTGCCAATGTGGCGCCCATCTACAAGAGGGGCCGGAAGGAGGATCCGGGGAACTACAGGCCGGTCAGCCTGACCTTGGTGCCGGGGAAGATTATGGAGCGGTTCGTTTTGAGGGCGCTCACAAGCCATGTCCGGGACAACCAGGGGATCAGGCCCAGCCAGCACGGGTTCATGGAAGGCAGGTCCTGCTTGACCAACCTGATCTCCTTCTATGACCAGGTGACCCGCCTAGTGGATGAGGGAAAGGCTGTGGATGTGGTCTACCTGGATTTCAGCAAAGCCTTTGACACTGTCTCCCATGGCATTCTCCTAGAGAAGCTGGCGGCTCACGGCTTAGACAGGTGCACTCTTTGCTGGGTAAAAAACTGGCTGGACGCCCGAGCCCAGAGAGTTGTGGTGAACGGAGTTAAATCCAGTTGGCGGCCGGTCACAAGCGGTGTTCCCCAGGGCTCAGTATTGGGGCCGGTCCTGTTCAATATCTTTATCAATGATCTGGACGAGGGGATCGAGTGCTCCCTCAGTCAGTTTGCAGATGACACCAAGCTGGGCGGGAGTGTTGATCTGCTGGAGGGTAGGAAGGCTCTGCAGAGGGACCTGGACAGGCTGGATCGATGGGCTGAGGCCAACTGCATGAGGTTTCACAAGGCCAAGTGCCGGGTCCTGCCCTTGGGCCACAACAACCCCATGCAAAGCTACAGGCTTGGGGAAGAGTGGCTGGAAAGCTGCCCAGAGGAAAAGGACCTGGGGTGCTGGTCGACAGCCGGCTGAACATGAGCCAGCAGTGTGCCCAGGTGGCCAAGAAGGCCAATGGCATCCTGGCCTGTATCAGAAATAGTGTGGCCAGCAGGAGCAAGGAAGTGATCGTGCCCCTGTACTTGGCACTGGTGAGGCTGCACCTCAAATACTGTGTTCAGTTTTGGGCCCCTCACTACAAGAAAGACATTGAGGTGCTGCAGCGTCTCCAGAGAAGGGCAACGAAGTTGGTGAAGGGCCTGGAGCACAAATCTTGTGAGGAGCGGCTGAGGGAACTGCGGTTGTTAGTCTGGAGAAGAGGAGGCTGAGGGGAGACCTCATCGTGCTCTACAACTACCTGAAAGGAGGTTGTAGCGAGGTGGGTGTTGGTCTCTTCTCCCAAGTAACTAGCGATAGGTCAAGAGGAAATGGCCTCAAGTTGTGCCAAGGGAGGTTTAGGCTGGACATTAGGAGAAATTTCTTTACTGAAAGAGTGGTCAAGCCTTGGAACAGGCTGCCCAGGGAAGTGGTTGAGTCACCATCCCTGGAAGTATTGAAAAGACGTGTAGATGAGGCGCTTAGGGACATGGTTTAGTGGGCATGGTAGTGTTGGGTTGACGGTTGGACTCGATGATCATAGAGGTCTTTTCCAACCTTAATGATTCTATGATTCTATGAATTCTTCACAAGGATTTAGTGATAATCCTGTTAATATTTTATTGTTTGTGATATTACAAGGATGGATATAGATATCCTTGTGTGATGTTTTTATTGTCAGTAGGAAAAAAAAAAGCAACTTTACAAGAAATTCTAATTGCTCCTCATTGGAGGAAAATTACGGTTAAGAAGAAAGTAGATTATAACAGTTCATCGGGCTTCTTCATTACATATGGCCTAACAAGCGATTGTACGGAGAGTTTTCACTAATTGATAGCAATCCCTTCCCAACTTCACGGTGGAGTTGCACATAAACAAATATGGACATACAGACAGTTGCTTCATGTGGGCTATGCAATGGTACTTTGTGTCTTTTGCGCTTAGTATTAGATTGCTTTGGTGTCTCCTGAGGAAGGTCACAGATTAATCTAGAATTTACGAAGTATATGTAATACTTTGGATACTTTGTATAAAAATAGTGTAGGAGAAGAGTACTGACCCTGGACCTTCTCTCTTCCAGTAGTTCCAGCTGTGGCAATAATGGTCTGCTGTGGTTTTTATCCCTTGTGCAGAGATGGACATGAATTTGCAAAGCACAGAAGTTAAAAAAAAAAAAAACTATTGGAATACATTAAGAGTGTATGTCATATAAAATTGCATTATTTATTTCATTCCTTTCTGGAAGAATACATATTAACTTGTATGTTCAATTGAACAGAATTGCGTATCAGTTCTGCTTTTCCAAAATAGAGGTGTCTGTTAAATAGAAATGAATTTATGCACACAGAAATTGTGTCTGTTGCAAACTTGCGTAGTAGAAACGGGCCCCTGATGTTACAGTTATGTGAGGGCCTAATCTAAAGCCAACCAAAGAGATCCTTGTGGGCTTCCGATCACGCCAATAAGAACACTTTCAGGAGAATTAACATCGAAGGAGATTGCAGTAAGCTAACATTGTCTGTAGCTATTGTAAATATAAAATCAAAATGTATGGATGGAAGGGTGTGCCTTATTCACTGTGGCTGGAGTTAAGTTTGTACTTTGAAGGGGAAAAATGTGACATGAATTGTCTTTAATAAAAAAAGACTTCATTTAAATGTTAGCACAACCGTATGTATCTCAAAGTTGTCATTTTTTCTGTTTACTTGAGTAAGGGTTTGTGTGGGGGTGGTTAATTATTAATGTTTTGAGTGTGAGATACTTGTTTTGAAGTACATGTATTTTCTGCTTTTAAACTGATACAGCATTACATTGCATAGCTATTGCTATGCATTACAAAATAGAAATTAAACTCACAAAGGGAGCTAGGCCCTTGGTGGGCTATCTCGTAGTGCTTCGCAGTGAGGTTTGGGTGGTGGAGGTTTGTTGCCCCACCACTACCAGCATCCTTTCCCCTGCTTTTGTTCCCTTTAGCTAGTTCATCTTACTGACCTGGCAGAAAAAAAATATGAAAAAGGAAAAAAAAAAACAACTACTTTCCTTCTGGGCTAGGTATCTCACTTTCCTCCTGGAGGGGTCTGACAAGTGCTGGGACCAGCAGAGGGGAGGGAGAGCACTGCTGGAGGTAGCAGGATGGGGGCAGGAGTGGAGAGGACCAAGAGCTCTGCTCTCAGCAGTGGTGATTACTTACTCAAATTGTTAATTTAGCTGTTTTATGTGATGTTTACGTTTTATATGCTGCACTTGGATTCCTGTAAAGTTCCTAATACATCTTTCAGTGCCATGAGGGAGCTTAAATTTTCATCTAGTGCTGAAGTTCCTTCTCTGCAGAAATTAAAAACAATCTGTAGGAGCTCTGTGAATCCTGCTTTCCTAACCAACACCTAACCTTAAAGTACTGTTGCGCACTGATCCTGCTTTGTGGACCTTGCAGTAAGGCAGTGCTGTGTAAGATTGGGAGTGTATTTAAACTTGGTGGAATTCCGCATTTTCCATTAAATTGATTTTTGGCAAAGCAGTGTGTACTTGAAGTCAGGAAGATCAGCATCCATGAAGATGCAACAGTTTGCTCTCAGATGCAACCGTTGCTCTCGGGAGTAACTGTTTGCAAGACAAATTCCTCAAGTTAGCTGGTCAAAAACGAGGAATATGAAGGTGCAGTTCTCGGTAAGCCAGGCACTCTTATTGTGCATTTTATTGTAAAACATAGCTGTGAACCTTTTTCTCCCAGTAGGTATCTAACCAAGTCAGCTTGCCCTTATTTGACACAAAAAAAAAAAAAAAAAAATCTTCCCTGAGTGTTATAACTAGTAACCCTGCTGGTTTGAGTACTCACCTGTTTCAAACCTTCAAACCTATTTTGCAATATTTAGGTGTTACAGAATTTTGTCCTTTATTCTGTGATTCTGTGATGAATTTTTAATCTTGAACCCTCTCCCATATATGGAAAATAGTTGACTTTTCATTGGCCACAGAGAGAAAAACAAGAGATTGACTTTATATCTGGTAGTGGAGAAACTTTTCCTTAGAGGTGGGAGACCCTCTTCGTGTCCCTCACTCAAACTGGGCAGAGTGTGCTCAGGAAGCAGTCGGCTATCCTATAGCTCAGCTCCCACCGCGCTGGGTGAGCGGCTGGGTTATTGTCTTTTGCTAGAAGCATGAACCAGCCACTCTCTCAGCATCTCACCTGGGACTCTGCTGCGTGAGCGGCCCTATTCAGTTAGCGTGCAAAACACTGAGCAGAGTGGCCCTTTGGTAAAGATCTGAGAGGAAATGATGAACCTGAGAAACCTTCATGAGCTTTGACATGAGCAAGGGAACTGAGTGGTCTCCTGCCGACAGGGTGGTTTTGAGTGTTTTCTGTGGAAAGGCTGTTGCAGCAATTTAGGAAATCTGGGCTTGGGTCTGTTTGCTACTGAATTGTTGACTCTGTCTAAGCTTTGACTAATTTATCATCTGTCTTCTCAACAAAAATTTTGTAGATGTCAAAATTCGTATCTATCAACTTTGCGTAGGCTTATATAGAGTTCTGCTGTCTTGTCATGTTAAATAAATGAGGGATTTTAATACCTTGATGTCTTTTGAGAAGACTTTGGGTCTTCTCAAAGGGGAAAGGAAAATCTTCTAAAGTTGACTCTTGCCAAGTGAGAAGAGCTGGTAACATATGCAACTTACATAAATGGCAAAGGGATAAATATTCACCTTCAAATAGGGAAAGGGAACAGCTTGGACCATACTTAACTCAACCTGAGGTCTTTGTATGGGATATTAGGATACCTAAAGAGTTGGCCGAGGAATCTCAGAAACATGAAGTTATCTTTTGAGAAACTGTGTAAAACTGGTGAGGTACCCGATGACTGAATAAAAGTAAATTTGATATCTCAGGTAACTGAACAAAAACAAACGCAGTATCTGCCTTTAAAATGGGAAGGAAATGAGAAACAGAAGAATCCTCCTGTATATATATGTTAGATTTAGACATGTGGATTGACAAGTTGCCATGCAATACCTGTTCATGCATATCAGCAAATGCCAGATAACGTAATCCATAATGAGGCAGAATTACAATAAATTGCCTTAATTTGTTTGCCATATGTTAAGAGTGCCCACATGTCCACATATGGATCAGCTGATGCACAATAACTTGGTGGTAAGAAAAATTACTCATATGCCTAAGCTTTTATTATTTCTGAGATACTGACTTGTTGCGATCTCTAACAACTCTTTTATGATCTGGTTTGTCAAGAAGAACTTTTTTAGACAGACATCCATTTTCAATTTGGGATGGAAAGAGGCCAAGTCCAGATACCTTGATTTGCTAAACTAACAAACCAAAACCAAAACAACTTAAACATTCACAAGCAAGCTTCTATTAGTATGTTACTGAGAATGAGTATTTAGTCAATCAGTGCTTCTATTCTCTTATGTGCTTAATGGCATTCATAGTCCAAACATAGCAAAATTTCATAAGGTTATGTTTAAAACTGATTGAGACTTCTCATGAAAACATTGTGTGAATATAGAGTATTAATATTTAACGATAAAGCTACTTCTCCATTAGTGCTATACAAGATTAAAGAATGAAGGAAAATAATAATCATTGGATGAATTGTGTTCTTGTTCTCTTAATAAAGACCTTACATTTTTCTGTAAGTGGCTGAAGGTCACTCTTTTTTGTTCTAAGGCATCTTAATTAATTTGTCAGGTTACACACAGCACACAGCTTTTAACAGACCTGGTACTTCTTAGGTGACAGTTCACCCTCTTGGGCGAAAAAGGGCAGAAGTCATCTAGCATTTACCACACACTAGTTATGTGACTGTCTGCTGCTCAGAAGTTAATAAAAAAGAAAAAAAAAAAAAGAAAGAAAAAGAAGTGGTTTCTATTCTATGGCTAGAAGATTTAGGGAGCTTTTGAAACTTTATGATCGGTACCAGGGAATTTCTCTATTGCTGTTTCTGCAGTTTAAATCATCTTATTACTGTGTTTTCTAGTACAAAGTTCTTTTGTTTCAATATTGTGATGCCAAAATTTGCCATGATGACAGCCTGGTCTTGCAAGCTTAGTTTCAGTATTCTGCAAAATCTGCTGAAGGGCAGAAAATAAGCCTCTGGAATCAGAGCTGCCCTGTCCTAATTGCGATATTCCAGCTGGGACTGTGATTGTGTATTCTTCAGAGTAGTTCTGATTTGCCCCAAGGTATTTGTGTCCCACAGCATGTGTTAAACTTTTTAAGGATGATAGTTTTGCCAAAAAGCTAGCTCAGTAATTGTATTGTTAAAAAAAAAAAAAAGCTTTATTAATACAGTATTGCATCAGAAATTGCCATACTTCTAACAGCCTTCTAAAATTGTATTCGCTGAAGTTTACTGTTTGCTTCCTCTGAAAACAGTAGTTGTTTCAACATTCCCAGTTTAATAATGCATCCTAGAAGTGCCTTATGGAAGTCAAAATAAATTATACAAGAGGTTGTCAATGTTCTGTGTATTTTTCTTTGCTGAATCTATTTCAGGTAAATAGAAATATCTGTTTCATGAGAAAGAAATATTTGGCTATTATCAAAAAATTATGCAAGGTTTCTACTTACTTAATTCTATTTTGGCATCTGAACTGAACCTAACATGAATATTGGTTTCTGAAACAGTGATAAAATTTTAACAATCCTGCATTCCCAGCCTCCCCTTGCAAAAAAAAAAAAAAAGCAAACCTGATCGTGTATAAACCAAAAGTCACTTCTAGTTTCAGTGAGTTGGAATTGTTAACAATATGGTATGCAGCTAATATAAATAAGAAATCATATGTTAAGTGATGGAGGGGAGGGAAATGCATAACTTTATATTGACCTTGGTACACCTCACAAGTGGCTGTGTAAAAATATGTGTAGAAACCAGTTAAAACAAATGGAAGCCAGTCTGAAGTCTTTATTTAAAAAAAAAAAAAAAAAATTAATCTGTTTTGATTCTTATTGTGAGACATGTAGATGGGGTCTGCCCTTCCCTCTCCAATTACCATCGACTTTACAGAGTGTAATTACAAAGTCAGTGTTAAGAGTTTGGTGTTTGGAAATAGGCAATGTTTTCAGCTCTCATAGATCAGAGTTTTGTCTTTATGGAGCTTTGCTCGCCTAGCATGCCTAAGACCAGACTCGAGGCATAAGCAGAAGAGAAGGTTGCCTAGCTCACTGAGCAGCTGGAGCCAAAAAAAATGTTTGTGCTTGTTGCCACTCTCAGGAGTCACTGCCTCATCAGTTATTATCTCAGTGGTAGCAGGAGCAGAAAGCTGCTTCTTCGCAGCTCTTTCTCTGTTCATACCCTTCCCTGCCTGTTGCTGCCTGCTCCTTACTCCTCTTTACTACACCTCCAGAAGCCTCTGACCAATACAGACATGTATCCTTCATTCTTCTTATTTACATTTAACCTATATTCTTATTTTAAGCCAGTTGATCCTAATCTTGCAAACTCTTAAACTCATTAGGGCCAATAATATTATGCATGTGAGTTTCCCTGATGATTTCAGTGGACCGGCTAATGCATGGAAGTGCTGCCATGCTGATGTGTCTAATAAGGTCTTTTTTAGGATGGTAGTTTTTATAAAGAACCGTGGTGTAGGTTCATTTGAATGTATCCTCTACCATAATATATCTTCTATCTTAATTATGGTCAAGCATAATCTTCCTTTTACAGGGGAGATTTCCAGTTTGAAATACCAATGCTTAATATCTCTGTTCAGGAGGGGGAAACAAAAGACAAAAAAAACATATCCAGAAACATCAAGAAGTCCGATTATCTGGTGTTCGTGTTCAGATACTTCTCCATGATTTGTTTCTGGCTGCATAGCCAGTTGTTGTATGTCAACAGGAGGCCATGCGTGCTGCAAGGCATGCATCTGAGATTAATAAAATGTTATGTTACCCCAGCAAGTGTGCAGGCTTCGTTCCTAAAGCGGCTGACGTCACTGGGAGCGCGGAGCCCTCCCACTCCTTGGTAATTGATGGTGACGGGCTCTCTGCTGAGCTGTAACCTAACGTAGGGACTGAATCAGATCAACAGCTGAGAGAAATCGCCAGCAAACAGTATCGCTCCATATAGACAAAAGCTGGGTACTTTAAACCAGACCTTAGATGGACAAGTATTTCAAATAATGGTTAATGAGGTTGATTTGCTGAAGTTTTCACTGGTGCACTGCTTTGCGTCAGAGGTTTTGCTCCTGTAAGAAGCATTGCTGCTGCTGGAAGGGCTGGCCCGTTTGGAGCAAGGCTGACATGCTTGACAGACGCCTGATGTCTCCTCAAACTAAGCACATTACTCCTGGGGTAAGCATATGTTGAAGGAGTGCAGGCCAGATGCTTGGGAGCCCTTTAATTTTACAATGCAATGTACAGGCTGGCTTGCAAGTTAACTTAATTACAGTTAAACTGTTTCACTTTGCTTTCATCTAGCCAAGCTCAAATGTTGTTGAAAAATGTGCCAGCCTTTTTGTGGAAGTCCAAATTATACTTTTGATCTTCCTTTTTTAAAACGTACTAACTTGCTGTCACATTGAAAAACTGCAAAAAACTAGAGTTGAGGGGAAGGGAAAGCACTCACAGGTGGATGTTGCTGAGAGCACTTCTGTCTATAACCCTATTAAAACAGTTAAAATGAAGTAGCTTGCTGTTTGTTCCGTGTTTTGGGGGATTGTGCTAAATTGTTTTCTCCTCAATACGAAAGCAATGGGACTCTCTGCTGGCAGTAGTTTGAAGTACATTCTCTTTACAGACACAAATGTTACACTGTCTATTATTTTTGGTTTGGGTTAGGTTGTAACATGCTCATGAATTTTGGTTTGGCAGCATTTGACCAGGTACGTGTCTCCTGGGGCCAGGGATTTATAGTAGCAGATAGCCTACTACAGCTGTGCTTGTGAAATAAAATATAAATAGATGACAAATATTTTTTAAAAGTTATAATTGGATGTGCTTTGTTTTATTTTTTACACTGTAGAAAACAAAGGATGAAGATTAAAATAATAAAAGTAATGTAGGCATAAACTTCAGCCAAATGTTTGACTTAAACTTGCTGCTTTCTATAAGGTTTATGAAAGATCTGAATATAGTTGCAGTGAAAGAAGTGTACAAGAGGCATGACAGTAGCTTTCCAGTTATTCTGAAAAAACCCAGGGACAGTGTCTTGTGCAACAGCGGCTCCACAGCTTTCTTTTAGAAGGAAATCAGATTCGGATCATTCCTATTCCTGGATTATTTAAGGATCTCCACATAGTAAGATGAATAGTTATTGCTAATGTCCATTCTATCCTCCCCTTATGACAACTTTTCTTTAGTCAAATTAGAACGTGCTCTTATGTTTGTGGGGGGAATAGTGTGACAATGGGTCTTATAGGAAGTGTGCCATGAAGTAGGAAGGTATACAATTACCATATATAACTCCACTGGGCTTGTTTTCAGAACAGCAGAAATCAGCTACTAGTAGAATCACAGAATCATTTAGGTTGGAAAAGACCCTTAAGATCATCGAGTCCAACTGTAGCTTTAGGTGCCTTTAGCATTTTCTTATGTAATTAATAGAGTTAAAAGCTTAAGTTTATGTATCTTTTCCAAGCATTTCTTAAGAGTTCTGATGAATTAATGTGTTTTGGGGTTCTCTCACAATCCCAATACAATTATAAATGTGGAAAAATTGGAGAGTAACTTTTTGGGTGGGAAAAGGGTATAAAATGAAAAAAAAAAAATCAATTGGAAAATACTGTTTTCCTAAAGAGATCAGGTTCCTAACCTGATGTTAGAACTTCACAAATAATGTCCATGTTTCCATGCAACGTTTTTATCTTTCTGTCTACTAGTTGATAAATAATGTCATCAAGGGGAAGGTGAGTTTGATTTATCTGGGCTATAGAGTAAAACGAAACTTTTCCCTCATATCACATCATGAAGAAGTCTAAGGTCTCTTTGATGCAGTCATAGAGGTCCTGGTGGACGGAGGAAGAAGTTACTGTTTGACCGGGTGAGAGGATCGCAGGGAGCGGCGCTGTGGATGTACAGCCCTTGTGAACTGAGAAGCAACAAAGCAGGGTAGGTGAAGTGGAGCACAGGCAGAAAGGAATAAAATTTGGCTGAAAGGATTCAGACGTGTATTTTATGTGAATTTCTGAACATTTAGTCAACCCTTCTTTCGAAATGATGGTGGATGATCATTCTTTCCGTGTTTCCTCAGTTTCTATCCTAGTTTCTAGATGTGTCATGAAGGGAAGAGGACCATTTAGCTTTGCTAATGTGAATTTTGGCTGTAGTCACTTGTTATTCAGAAGCATTTTAAAGGAAGCTGTGCTTGCAAATTAGCTTGGTTTTAGCGGTACTAGTCCTCAAACATTCTCTAACTGAAAACTCTTTAGATGGATGAGAGGAAAGTAATGGGAAGATTGGGAAGATTAAAAAAGAAATACAGCTTGAGAACTTTCTCCTTCATATTTCTTGGCATGTATAATTAAGTAAATTGACTATTGATGATAGTGTCTTAATGACAGATGTTGCATCAAAAGTGGATACAAATTGCATAATTGAACAGAAATTCAGATAACCGTTTAATGGGTACTTCTTTCTGAATTGCCAAATTTCATGATGTCCCTTGTAACAAGTTGACTCCTGAAGTATTCAAGTCAATTAAAATGTTACAGTAGGATGAAATAAAATAATATTGCATAACCACTGACATGTTTTTCACTACCAACACAGTCCTTGTGACATAGAAATTCTTCAATATGGAAACTTCTGTAACTGCCAGAAAGTGTAAGCGCATCAGGCGCAGTAATTCCTTGCGGTCTCCTGAGGCTGTCATTTTGTCCTTACCTCACCCACTATGCAGAGAAGTGACATCCTGCTTTTTGCAAATTTACCGAGATTTTCCTGAATTTATGTTTTCAGCATCAGTGGAACATATAATTGCTGCCGCTATTTTTTATTCAGTTTTCAAATTGCAGTGAACGAGCCTAGGAATTCCTAAACTTGAAAGGGCAAATTCTGCTATTTGCTTCCCAGAATGGATGGTTTGGAAGTGCAGCATAAAAAGGGTGTAAAAGGAGGGGAGGTGAAGTGCCTTGAAACTTCCATGGCATTCAGATACCCATTTTGTAGGCTATTAAACCACTGGGCTGCTTTATTTTAACATCTACTTTTTTGCTATGGGCCAAAATACAGATGATGTTATAATTTTGAAAGTAGGTTTTCCAATTACATATGCACATACGACTTTTTGCAGGTTTTTTTATTACTGATCCCAAAAGTCCTTTATTATAAGTACAATATTTCTTTGCAAATTTTTATGCGCCACTGGTGCTGCCTGTACACTGCATGAAAGCCTGTGGTTCATATCGTACTTGCAACTGCCTAATAACAGCAACCAATGTTCTGTGAAAAAGATAGTTTGAAAATTCTCCATACTGACTGACAGACTAAATTTTTACATTGCTGCTCATGCCATCATCTTATATTTAAACAAGCTGCTGAGTATTAAAGCGTATGGACAGTCTTTGTATAACAGCTCTGATTTTCAGGTTGGTTTCCTAAGACAAGATTTATGCAATCCCACTTTCCATCTGTTAGTTGTGCTTCTCAGTAACTTCAATCCAATGGCCGATTTCAATCAGTCTTGCAGGGGTCTCAGAAGTACTGAGTGCTTATAACAGACCTTCCTGGGGGCTGGACGGAGCTGTTAAAGCCATTTGCTTGACATGGCAGTGTGTGAGAGTCAAGGCACTCTCTGGGCTCCTCTGGCATCTAAAAGATAGCATCCAGCCAGCCGATGAGCACAAATTTAACTCCAGAGTAGCTGAAACAAGTGCTGCCTCTTGTTCAACCAGCAACTCGTGGAAAGGGAAGGGAAGTTCGGGGAGGGGAGGGGAACCGAGGGTACGGAGCATGTGGTGTGTAGGGAAAATGAGAGAGCGCTGAAGGTATTGTGGAGGTGTGTGTGGGAAACCAGGCTTCGTTACTTCTGCTGTTCACAAAACAACTTGTTTTTCTTCAGCTCATCATTAATGATACATTGCATTTTGCAGTATTTTGGTGGATATAAATTTCTGGTTTTTTTCAGAATGTTTTGAGGCTGCCAAAAGGATGCTGACAGATTGACAATTTAGAATATTCATCCCTTAAAAATTATTAGCTTGTTAGTTATTGGTAGAATATTAGTATCAGAAAAAAATATCATTTTAAAGCGCGGCTAGCAATTCTGGGTATAAAAGCTAAATTTCACTTTGAATGGGCCCATGCTGATCAAAGGATGTCAGTAGAAAGACAGGCTCACAGTTGCAATAGTTGTAATGTAACTTAATGTCTTCTCAGTTTGACAAAGTCCTCACTCAAGTATGTATTATCATTTCTGTGCAATTTAGCACAGTCTTGTAAGTACGCAGTTCAGCAGCTCAGTTCATCAGGACAGAGTTTCTTTGAAAATCTGTGTGACCCAGACATGCTTGGGCTTTACATTTTGCACTCTTATTAAGAGCCTTATGATTTTGCTTATTTCTTTAAGCACTATTCAGTGACTGTTTTTTATTTGAAAGTTTCTGTTTTTTTCTTTTTATGTCACATTCACATATACTTTATCATTAAATAATAATAAAATATGGATATCTTTCTTGTCTTTTAATAATCTAACCATGAAACAAGTATTTTCAAATCATAGTATTATTTGAAAGAGTAATCTCTTCAATATTTGCTCTCTAGAAATTAGTAAGTGAATATATGTAAGGCACTGGAAAAAGTAATGTTTGAACTTTTGAAATACTGCTTTTCAGCAATATTTCCAGTTCATCTTGGAAACACGGTCACTTTAGTATGTAAGAAACAGATTAATGCTTAATTATATAATAGTTTCAATAGCTTATGCTATGGTGGAGTGCTAGAAAAATCATTTTCAACTAAGCACTTTGATAACTTTCTGCCAAATTCAAAGTAAATCAGCGAGTTCCCAGAACATCATGATATTTTCTGGCTGAATATTTTCTGTCAAGAAAATGTGATCAGCTTCTATCGCTGTGCTTTCACATTGATCTCCCAGCTTCATTAGAATTTGTATAGACTTAAACAAAGCAACTAGCATTGTAATGGCAGAAGTCTTTCATTTTAGGAGAAGCTTAAAGTGTCTGAACTAAACTGCTTGAGAGAATAATTTCCTTCTTAAATTTTAAAGGCAACTTTCCGCATTGATGCTGTTTAGTGTAAATCCATTATTCTGTTCATATCATGCACAACATGATGTACAACTTAGGTTCGGTTTTATGAATTTAGGAGAGGAGAAATTCTTGTACCTTGGAATTCAAAATACTGTCTTTTTATAGGTCACTACCATAGTAAGATCAACAATTATGAATTTGATCAGAATTCTTATATTGCTGAGTTTTTTCATCATGGTAAACCAACTGCCTAGTACATTTTTTGTACTTGGAAGGAGTTTCTCAGTGACTTCAGAAATCCTCACCCAACTAAGGGGACTTAGTATCACAGATTTGAACCTGAAAAAAGAGAATGACTGCTGAATCACATGAACAGGTTCACCTTTAAAATTCTAACTGGGATGTACAAAATGCTGGAGTGCCTTTCTTGGAGTATCAGAGCCCTGCAGTCTCAGAGAAGGCAAACCCAACATAGAAATGCAGTTTGAGGTATGTTCTTTGGTTTGATGCATGAGCTTTCAGTATTGTCAGCACTGGGGAACCAGGCTGTTCAGAGCATTCTTTTTATGAACACTATTTGTGAATTGTACCAACAGGGAGGGGAAAAAATGTACCAAACAGAAAAATGTAATTGAAAAATCATATTTTTACACCGAACCAGGAGAATATAAATGGGAAAAAATATGTATCATTTCAATGTAGGAGAGGGAAGACCTTTCTACCCCGCCCTAAGTATTCTTACTGTGTGCTAACAAGATTCTGTTAATTTGGGTGGACACGGAAGAGTGACTGAAAGTATCTTACCTTCACGCTGCATCTCACCAGGGCAGTTCTGAAATGTCGTTGCAACATGTTGCGTTAGTTCTCTGTAAGAAACAGCTTACTGTACGTATTGCATCCGTTACATTGCAAACTACTGACTCCGCTTAGCTAACATACTGGTTCTTCTGACTGTTTTCACTGCAACGCACTGGGAGTTATTAGCCAGGGTTGCACATCTGGCGCTCTGCTCATTAAACTGAAGTACGTTTCTGCAGTGCCAGGGTGACGTCCATCCTCATAGGTGAGAGAGGCCTTTACAACAGCACATGTGCTGCCTAAATTCCACTTAATTCCTATTCTGAGCTCTGAAGTGGGTCTCACGTGATACATAGTCCTTTCTGCAGAGACAAGTTTTCCAGCTTTCACATTTTACCAGAACTTATTTCACTGGGGCTCATTAAATTGTACAAGCCAGTCTTCACCAAAAATTAAACATAATTAGTAAAGCTTGTAGGATTGCCAAAAATGTAAGCATCCGAAATATTAGAGGTTTCAAACATAGTAAAAATGAGAAATGAGAACTGAGATTTGAAGAATTGATGAGGCCAAAGAAACCACAACATTTGGTGAGAATCAATAACTTAAACTGATGGAATTGTGGAACGATGGCTTGTGCCAAAAATGCATAAACAAAGGCAATGTGTGCCAAAATACCTCCTGTGGCCTGCTGCTGTGGCTCTGCCGATCAGATGATACACTTTTGTTTCTGAAATGAGAACAGAATTTGGAAGTCTCAGTAGCTCAAGTTTTACAAGCACTTTTATAAATACGATTTTGAGGTATGATTGGACTTGGTACATGAATTATTACCTCATTTTAAAAACCAGAACAGTTTTAAAGGCTCAAACCTCTCCTCTCTGAAGTATCGGTTGGTAAGTCAATGTCCCAAGTATGGGAATTGCACAGCAATACTACCCAGAGGACAACCTGTATCTCAAGCACAGTTTTCAGGACATGGCCGTGGCCAGAGGTGGTTAATACCCCTGGTAGTTCATGGTGGCTTCTGTACACAGCCATAAGCCAAAGTTACTCCTCAGTCACCAGCTCTGGGAGATCAGCATCTGGCGATCATCAAGCTGCTCGTGGCACTTGAAACATGTCAGTGCACCCAGGAGCAGACATGTGCCGAGTGTGAGAGTTGAAAGCCTTTCACTGAGATTAAATCCCAGTGTTTATTTAACGTAGCCTTCAGTGTAGCAGCATGTAGTGATCAGCAGCATGTAGTGGTGACATTATAGAGTTAAATTAGTAACCTTTCAATGGAAAGCTGTGTTTTCTAAAGAACTATAGCCATCACAGGCTGTTTTTCCAGGGTCTTGTAAGTTTTATATATTTTACTTCAAGATCTTAGTGTTATCTGTGAAGATTGGTTCTGTTATGGATGTTCTTGTGCTCAAAAGCATATGCATTTCCCTTCTTGCAATTAATAAATACAGCAAAATGAACATTATCTCTGTTTTGATCTTCAGGGTATTATTTCTTTTAAATGTGGTTGTTGAAGACAATTTTTTTCCAACCACTTAAAGCTCTGACAAAATTTACAGCTGTTTCAGAAGTGTTTGGCTGCACGTTCGGTGGCAGGCGACTTGTGTGAGCATCCTAGAGTAGCAATGGCATGTTAAGCGCTTGACTTGTTCTTTCTGTCTGTATCCCCATTCTCTGTGCTTCACTGCTGCAAGGCTACAAGAAGACAATGTTCCCCATGACTCTGCATTACATTTAAAAAATAAAAATAAAAAATCCTGCCCACGCATAGGAACAATCACCTGGGCAGATCTTTCAACTTTATAGCATCTATAGTACCTCTCCAATATCTGAGTGATGCAGAGGATCCATAATACAACAGGTATTTGTATTATGTATCCATACATTGATACAAATGGTATCAAACTGTTGCTATGTTCTGACACTCACTGTGAGTTGGGTTAAATGTTTTAACATCTGACTGCAAGAAGAATGGCAGCCATTTGCAGCTTGTTATTTCTGTGATGCTGTGAGAACATACTCATGTTATCTTTCAATGCAGGAGGAGATAGCATGTGCCCCTAATATAAGTATGTTTGCAAGTTGAGAAGTTTAGACTGCTGTTATCACTGCTGTATCCTGAAATAGAAAACTGCAGGCAGATTGGATTGTGTTAGAGAATGGTAACCATAATAACCAATAACAATCTGCAAATGGTAAGCAGCTTTAGTGTTTAAAAATAAAATTTAAATAGCATTCCAATAGTTCCATGGGCATACTTTCAGATTTTATTTTACTTTATTATTCATTTATTTTAAGTTTGGTTTTGAGATTTAAGATGTGACGTTAATCTTAAGGAAGTGTTTAATTATTGCATCTTAAATTAGTTGACATTGGTTTATTATATACCTAAATTAAATCTCATAGAATAAAATGTTACTTATCCACCCTCTTTCAGATGTACACCATCCACAAAGGAAAATTACAGACATCCTACATGATGTATGGTATTTTATATAAGGAGGTGGACTTTGATTTTATGGCTAGATGTAAAGCCCATACCTTCAGAAAAGAAATACAAAATCTGCTGGAGATGAACACAGAGCATCTTGATGGTTTGGAATCTGCACCATGTTCTGAGATGCCGCCTAACACTTCTGCTGATATGAAAATTAAAAACAAACAAACAAACAAAAACCTTTTAACTTGGTGTGATGCAAAAAATATGCTATTTTTTGGGGTGTGCTTTAAAAAGAAATGAAGGTGTGATTCAAAAGAAGTGAAGGAGGAGGTCCAAATTGTGTCCTGGCCCCTCCATCCCCCTTCTTCCCTCCCCCCAACATACAGATAGGGGTGTTTAGCAGGAGTCTGGGAAACTTGAACTGAATTACTTACCTGTCATGAAAGTATATGAGCAGCATGGTGCTATGATCAAGCTGTCAACTCTTCTGGGTTAATTTGTTTTCAGTCTCCCTTGCTGGGACAGTCCTACCATTTTCACAAAATACTTGGATGTTTCGTAGAACACAGAGTCTTATTTCCCAGTTGTTCTAACTGCTGGGACACTGTGGTTACCACCATACTGCATTTGGAGAGTAACAAGGGCAATAAGAAGAATTGAAGAAGACCCATCCTTCAGAATGTGCGGATGTTCAGAGGAACAAGAAGGCCAGGGCTTCAGATCCTTCCTGTAGCTCTTTCAGGGCAATAATGCTCCTGGAGGTGTAAGCGAGCCACAGTTTATGCTGCTGGAAGTGCAGTGCCCACAGTTATCCTGTCCACCACGGGAGAAAATCAATGGGAGAGCTAAAATTCATAGGAAAAACTGAAAAATTACTTGCTAATCATCATTTTCCCATTTAAGTAACACTGTTAAGCAATTATTGAGTGCTGATGTGGGATAGGATAGTTTGGATGGTAGCTAATTAAAGCGAAATAGCTCTTAGTCTTTGGTCCTATATGTGAAAGGGGACAAGTTCTTCAGCTTTTTTTGCCACAGGTAAATGAAAAATGAAAATAGGAGTGTTTTGGAGCGTTGCCAAAGTTCCCTTAAGAATGAAACGCTTGCGTTTACAAGAGACAATTCTTGTTGCTAGCTGTGCAAAAGACAGTTACAAGCTGTTGACATTCTTTACTGGGATTTGAATTTGAATCTGAATTAGGTAAGAGAGAATTGATTGCTTTCCATTTGAGTTCCCGAAGAAAAAATAGTTGTTACTGTTAGATGCAAGTTGAAAGATTTTTGTTTATCGAGGAAGGTCTGTTTAGTCTATTAACCTTGACAACCATGTCAGCAGTTTTTTTCTGTTTGTTTTCCCAAAGGCACTATGTTAAAGTACTATGATACACAGTTATTTATAGTGTAGACAATTCATAGCTATGCTTAAAAGACATGGGTCAGAGTTTAAATACCAGAGTTAAATGCTATCCTCCTAGACAATTTGAAAAGTCACTATGCTTAATCTTTGAAAATTAAAATGGAGAGATGGAATCACTAAAATATCAACATGAATCAGATATTTTTTATATGAATTTGTTATGGTTGAGGTAGGAAGGCACCTCTGGAGGTCATCTAGTCCAGTCACCTGCTAGGAGTAGGTCTACCTAGACCTGGTTGCCCAGGACTGTCTCCAGACAGCTTTTGAATATCTCCAAGGATGGAGACTCCACAACCTCTCTGGGCAACCTGTGCCAGTGCTCGGTCACCCTCACAGTACAAAAAAACAAAAAAAAAGAAAAAAAGAATTTCCTTCTGTTTAAATGGGATTTCCTATATTTCAATCTATGCTCATTGCTTCTTGCCCTTTCACTGGGAACCACTGAGAAGAGTCTAGCTCTGTCTTCTTTACTCCCTTCCATCAGGTATTATACACGTTAGTAGGTTTTAATGAAAGGAACAAAATTTACGGAAACTATCAGAGCAAACAAAGTCCACACATATTGACACACCTGCATTTGTACCTGGTTGCCTCTGTTAACAGATGTTTAATATTGCTATCGCTGTCCTGGATTCTACAGATGAGCAAGGGCTACTCTAAAAGTACTTGTGTACAGTAGAAAGCTAAAGAACTGATTTCTTTTATTCTTGTGATTTACTCACCATTTCAGACTGTAGTCTTGACTCTCATAGTCAAGCCTCCAGGTAGCTTGTTTTTCTTCAATCTGAAGGCTGATTCTTAAGGCCCAGTCTTCATCAAGTTGGGTTTGTATACCTGTGTAGCTTTTTGTCATACATCTTCAAGCACATGTCCTGCTGGAAAGTACCAGTGGAGGAGAGAAGCAATTCCACCCTTAGCTTTCCAACTTTTTTTTTGTAGAGCCATTGCTGTGGTTTTGACACTTTCTGCCCTTATCCCAGTTCTGTTGCTATCCTAAACTTCGTCTCTTGCTGAAGTCTCCACCCTACAGGTTTTTCAGTAGCCCCTATTTGCTTGATCAGCCAGTTCTGCCCAGGCATCCCATGCCAGCATCTCTGCCCTGCTCCTCACCATTCCCCTCTTCCCTGGTTACCTCCTAGCTTTAGGCTGGTCAGGTAGCCAGCTGTCCCTGTGCAGGTCTTTTCAAATCGTATTGTGTTCCCTGCCTACCATGAACGTTTTTCTCGCCTAATCTTAATTTGTGTCTTCTGGCCTGGTTTATAGCATCTCCTCCCTGTAGGTCTTGCAGTCGCACTGCTTCCTTCATTGTTCTGCGCTCTGGTTTCCTGCCTTTACCATTCCCACCACCTCTCCAATCCCATCGCTGCCACATTCCTTTTTCCAACGTACTTCTCTCTCTTTCCCATTTCCATTTCTGTGCTCCCTCTTTCTATGTGGATCATGAGATTCTCGTCCGTACTGCCTCACTGCAAGGGTCAGCACCGGCGAGACACTGTCCGCCCTGTGCTGGCCAGTCCCGTGCCACACTGAGCCACTGGGGGAAGGAGGCGCAGAGAAAACCCTCCGCTGTCACCTAGCTGGGAGTGGAGCACAGGTCATCCAGAAGTGCTGTGCTAAGTTTAAACACCCTCAACAGGGGTGGCATTTTTGCAGACTTTAACTCTTGAGCTATATACAGATTTGCTTTGTGGAGCCCTAAGATAGACTTGGGTACCTGTCATGATGTTTCAATTCAAGAGAGCAATGAGCAATTCAGCTTATTTACCGTCCAAGCTGCCAGACTCTGGCTGCTTGTACTGTCTCTAGTGAGAATTACTTGTGACATGTAAGTCACTTATGGTGACAGTCTGAATGATGCCCTAAGTCTCTGTTGAGTATATGTGAACTGCAATCCTCCCTGATTTTGTATTCATGCCCAAAGTACAGGAACTGATGAAACTATTTAAAAAAAAAATCACCATAATTTTTAATACACAGAAAGCAATATGTTTTCCCTATTCTTGATGATAGGAGCAATAGTGACATTCCTGCTGATTTTTTTTCCCCCCAAATTTAATAGTGAGAGCCTGTCGTGGTTTAACCCCAGCCAGCAACTAAGCACCACACAGCCACTTGCTCACTCCCCCCTGGTAGGATGGGGGAGAGAATCAGAAGGGTAAAAGTAAGAAAACTCGTGGGTTGAGATAAAGACAGTTTAACAGGTGAAGCAAAAGCTGTGCACGCAAGCAAAGCAAAACAAGGAATTCATTCACTACTTCCCATCGGCAGGCAGGTGTTCAGCCATCTCCAGGAAAGCAGGGCTCCATCACGCGTAACCGTTACTTGGGAAGACAAATGCCACCAGTCCGATCGTCTTCCCCTTCCTTCTTCTTCCCCCAGGTTTCTATGCTGGGCAGGACGTCCTATGGTATGGAATATCCCTTTGTCCGGTTTAGGTCAGCTGTCCTGGCTATGCTCCCTCCCAACTTCTTGTGCACCTGGCAGAGCATGGGAAGCTGAAAAGTCCTTGACTATGTAAACACTACTTAGCAACAACTAAAACACCAGTGTGTTATCAACATTATTCTTATACTAAATCCAAAACACAGCACTATACCAACTACTAGGAAGAAGATTAACTCTACCACAGCTGAAACCAGGACAGAGTTATATCCAACAAGGGAGCAATCAAGTCATGGCACCCAAATTTAAGTTGCTTGTAAGAGCTGTATCAGACAAGCGAAGTAATGGGTGATGACACTAGCTTTGCCTAGTATTGACTAGGTGTGGTTTCACACTAAAAAGCTGTGCAGTAAAGCTTAGGCAGTTACATTAAAACTATTAAATGTATGTAATCACACTCGTTCAGCATCAATAGTGGCAACCAACTTGGACGAGTGATTATTGCACTCCACTAGCGGTGTCTTATGTCTGTTATTTACCTCCGTGCAGGAATGGTGCATGTTTTGTTTACTTTCTGGGAACACAATATTATGATATTGCTTTTTTGAAGCGCAATTTGCAATTGATATGATGTGAAGTGACCGGTTTGGCTGACAGATTAAACTACTGCTATTTTGTAAACATATGGTTGGAAGATAGTGAAGGGAAGTAAAATTAATGTCTTCTGATTTCTAATTTGCTCTTTCCAAGAGTATATAGCTTGGTTTTAACTCTGCTTGTGAATACATACAAGAACTTAAAAAATCCAGACTCATGAGTCACATCACATATAGTCAACAGAGGACCAAAGGTCTCTTTTGACTGAGAAGGCAGATTGAGAGAAGAATATCCTACTAACTCGTGTTAAGAAACTGAGGTAGTCAAGACAAGATCTATTTAAAATAAGCATGAGGTGAGGCAGGGGAAGGAACAGGGAGGATGTTTACAATGTATTTGAACTGCATCATTTGGTGTCTTTCTTAGGAAAGAGGTCTTGTCCTCTCTCCTTTGTGAAGAGAAGGAAGTTGAGTAGCATGAACTGTTTTTCAATGCTATATGTGTTCATTGTATCTTGTCATGATATGCTGTGTATATTGTATTAACACGATTATAGATATAAATGGGCAAGCATACAACCATACATTTCCTTCTTCAGACATTACATATTCCATGATTTTTCCTACAGCTAATGTATAGTTCTGATTATGGGATATAGTGATAGCAGCAATATGAACTATAAGGAATTCAGAGGACTGAGCTGAGAGGGGATGGGTTTCCTAGTGCCGTTTCAAAGCTGTGTGATCGGGGTTGTTGTTACTGGATGCCAACTGGTGGCCTCTTCCCCAGTTGTGAAGGACAGCCTTTCCCAGAGGGCAATGTTTCAGTATGTTTGGCTTACTTTATCCTAAACAGTCTTTAATGAGATTTATTTTTAAAGCCCCATTTTAATATTACGTTGGGACTCCTATGGGTGAATTAGACTCCAAAGTCTTCTAGTCTTTAGCTCTTTATCCTGCTCTTCGGCTGCTTTTACTCTTTCTTGCCTGCCCTGCTGGACTGGAAGTTGGCCAGAAGCGAGGCAGGGCTCAGGCTCTTCTGTCATGGCATGGTATTGTACGCTGGATCTGCTTCCCATGCTGTGGAGGTAGCGGGTATAACTTTTCTGTTACCTAAGTGCCAGCATGTTATAGAGATAAAGTTGCACTGTGTTTTGCTAGCAGAGCAGCCGGGGATTAACCAGCAAAAGGAAGCGATGAAACATAGCAATGGAAAACTATCCTGGATTTTTTTTTTTTTTTCCTTCGTCGAGACAGATAGTGAGATACCTCTGTGGGTTTCTGCAGAACTATCAGAGGAGTGAGGGCTAAATTTAGACGAGCTCAGGTAATCCAGGTTGTGAACTGCCTGTTTCTGAGCTCCTCCAAGTTGAACGGGTTGTGCTCGCTCGCACCGAGCACTTCACCTGGCTGCAGCGTTTGCTCCCTCCGCCTCTCGGTGATGAACACACCCGAGCGCCCGCTCCCACTCCAGACACGCTACTCCTGCGCTGTTCCCGGGCTCTCCCATCCCAAACCCCAGGGCTCCCGCTCGCTTTTTCCCGACCCTGCTGTTCCCGGCAGCCAATCAGGGCAGCGCCAGCAACATGTGATGCGGGGCCGGAGCCTGACCGAGCTCCCGGCCCGGCTCGGCGCTGACAGCCCGCCGCTGCCCGCAGCCGCGCTCCCGCCGCCCGCCGCTTTGCTGCGGCCGCCGCCGCTTCCCTCCGTCCGTGGAGTGTCGTCTTCGGAGCAGTTTGCCAGACCGCCGGTTCCTCGGCCCCTGGCAGCAAGAGGTTCTGTTTTCCTGCCTGCGCGCGATACTTAAAGAGCAGTTCGAGCGTGGGAAACGAGCGCTGGGACTGTATCGCAGCTGTGAAGCCTGCCTGGCTGGAAGGCAGAGGGTGAAGATGCGGTTGAAGATCTTGCTTTAGGCGTTTTGGACGCTCTGGACGTCTAGTGTCAGGCCGAGAAGGTGTAGCTATGTACCTTTTTGGCAGTGAGGATTGCGAAGTGGTAAGATGTAAACGAAGGATTTTTTTTAAATTATTATTTACTTTTCATGTTTCCTGTCTCTCAGAATTTACTGGGCAGTTTGAATTTCTGTCAGTGCAGTTATTTCTGTAGTTGAACTTCAGTACTCACCAATTCGATTGCTTTTAAAAAATGACATTTTTCTGCAAGTCCTTCAAGTAGTGAGATACTATTTGCTAGATAAAATGGAATTTACTTTCCTTGTCATGTTTATCGCATTGTGGTGATACTGAAAATATTCAAGTACTGATTATTTTGAGGCAATTCAGACTTTGGGTTAAGCAAAACCACGCTTACAAATAATTCAGAATTTGTCTCATACTTTGTAATGTAGATAGACTGCAAGCAGCTTACAGAACTGCCCTTAATTGTATGTTTGTGGGGACGTTGCCAAACCATTTCTTTTGTACAGTTCAAAACATGTCATTGTAATGTAATGTAATGTCCATCAAAAGAGCTAGCTTAAAAAAAAAAAACAAACACACCCATATTAAGATCTGACACTCTTCACTTCATTATTCGTGTAAAACGACATCTGAAATAAGTCGATGATGTAAGAGAAGACAAGAAGAAAACCGCGAATAACTCCGTGCTGTTGCGTGGCATTGGTAGCTGACATAAAAGTTTGCAATTTTGCAGCCTGAGGCTTATGTGCTACGTTGTAAGCAAAATGGATGGATTCTTCCACCCACACACCACTCGTGACCGAGTCAAGACCTTAGGAGCTTTGGGGAAAAATAATGAGACCTAAAAATGTGTATGAACTCTACTATAGGACATCAAAATAAATTTCACATGTTAAAAAGTGGCACATTCTTTGCATATAACTGGCAATTGCAAATGTTTTGTTTTGATTATTGAAGTTGCTCTTTGAAGTATGAAAGCGCCTTTTATGGCAGTCTGGGTTCTACAACACATTTCAAGGAATTAATTTAGTTATTTTGGATTTTTTCCTCGGGTTTTTTTTATTCCAACCAGCTATGTTTTTGAGATGCAGGAAATGTAGAAGAAGTTGTCGAGGAAAATAATTTAAACGCAGCTGTCTGCACATTGAACTCATTTGTGTGTGCGACTCGCGCAAACTTTCACAAACCAAGCAAGGCAACTGAAAAGAACTTAGTTTCTCCAAAGCAGCAAACTTGTTTATAAAAATCGACAAGTAAAAGCTTTTAATGGACTGATTTCTTTTTTTAATCCATTACATGTTTGTAGCTATTTGTGAATGGTTGCAAATCTCTCTTAACAGATTTTTGCCCAGTCCATTGTACCCTGTGTAGTTACTTACTGGTTTGTACAGAGAGTGAAGCTTTGGGTCTGAAATTTTAAAGTACCTTGAAATAACCTAGATGACTGAAGAATGGTGTTAGGATTTTGGACTCAGTGTATCTCTCAATCACTTTTCCTGATGCTGTTTCAACTTTTTAAAAGTATTGAAGTATTCTGTGTCATAGAAAATAGTTTAATGTTTAAGACACTTTTCCCAGGCAGGTGGGACATCTCATTCCACTCCCTTTTCTACTACATAGTTAAGCGAAGTGGAATAGCATCAACAGAAGAAGGTAAGAAGTCCAGCATGAATTGTGTAGGTTTGGGTTTTTTTCATTTTCTTTTTATTTTTTTCTCTTTGATATCTCCCTGAAACTGAAGTGTAATGATCTGTTCAAACAAAATGTTTCGTTAAGCCCAGACCAAAATATCGTTTGGGTTTTTTCTTCTTATTTTTCTTTAAAGCAAGATAGTTCAGGGGAAAATATGGATGCACTTTTTTGGTGTTATTTTGGCAGCCAGACTTACCAAGATGTTTGCTGTACTCAGTGATAAGTAAAATAGAATAGATGGCCTACATAAAGCTTGAAGAACAGTTTTATTGTTCAGTAAAAGCTAGAATCAATGTAAAACTTCTCGTTGTACAGATCTGTAGTCCATGAAGCCATATGCTCTGCACTGTGGAAAAGGCATTTGTTTTATCTTCCCACACAAACAATTACTTGTGAGTCACTGAAGGACAAAGTGAGTGAAAAGAGTGACAGTGAAGAATCTCAGGATTTAATTTTAAGTTCACTATTAATTTCGAATAATTTTAAATTAATTTGAGGCATTCAAGCTATGCATATAGAATTCGATTTTTGTCCTAGAAAGGAGATTGTTGATAAAAGGAAACATAGAATGATTAAAACATCTCTTAGAAGAATTCAATAAAACCCTCGTTAGAAACCCAACCGTTAAATAGAGTAATAGAGAAATAGAACATTCTGTGGTCATTGTGTGCATTTCATATGCACACATATATGTCCACATGAGCACGCACACACATTTGCGGAAATGTGAGCATCTGAAGCGATATTCTAACTCAGTTAAATTTAATAGCGAAACTCCACAAACTGGTACAACCGGCTTTTGCATGTGGTGTCCTCTTTTGCTTTCTTTTTGTTCCTGTGTATCAACAAGCTTGGATTATTAGCTTACTCTGAGTGCATAGTAAGTTTAGATACCTGACAGCACTGATAATCAATTTTTATATCATCACCTGCAAACCCTAGCTAAACAAAGATAATATCGCTTAAGAATCAGTTATCAAAACACAATGCTGGGGTTTATGACCAATTCATATTTAAAAAAAAAAAGTGTGTCATTTCATGACATAGTGACAAATGCTATATTTTTGAAATCATCAATAAAACCATGGAGCTGTGGTCCTCCCCTATTTGAATGAGTTTTTGCATAAATGTTCTGACGTGGGATATTGAGTGTCTTTGACATTGCATTTTAGCACTTTAGGCAGATGTTTATTAACCTCTTAAGAACTGGTGGAATAAACATACGGTTTCTTTTGTGATCTTTTGAGGCATTTTTTAATGTACCTGGAAACGTAGAGGTGTTTGAGTATAGTAAACAATTTAATTTCGTAAATACAGGAAACTATAAAAACGTACAGGCCAAGCAATCTCATTTGTGGCTATAACTTGTTTGTGTAGGGATTTTCCTGTTTGTTTGCAAAATAAACCTCTGATAACAGAACAGAACTGGAAGAGTTCATCAAAAAGGGAGCAGAAGGTGGGAGCTCCTTTTCAGGGCTGCCTGGTAAATCATACTCTGCATTAACCTCCCAAAGCAAAAGCATCTAGAACTTACTCTCAACAGCCTTTTGAGGTGCTGCGTAAAGGATGAGGGAAATCTGGCGTAGCGCTTGCATGTTTGGGAGGCCTGGCGGGCTCTCCTGGGCCCCCAGGCTATGCTTGGCCCAGCAGAGATTTCCCATAGCTGCAGAGCCTCTGCTCCTGCTCCCTCAGGTGGGCTTCACCTGGGCTGTGGGCACTGGGCATCTCCAGGCACGTCCCACCACTGCCTTTCCAGGGGGCCCTGAGGGTAGGTATGCAGGCCAAGGCTGACAGCACCAACTCGTCTCCAATCGGGACGGGGCACCTTGGCGTTTCATCTCTCCTCCCTCCCGGCAGTCTTTCCCAGTAGAAACTTTAGGCTCTGTTGTAGTAGGATAATCGGACATTGCGATGGTAAGTGTAGGATTAATTAGGATTTATTTTGAAAACAACCTAATCGTTGAAAAGCTGTTTTATAGCAGAGTAATTCAGAGGCAGGGAGGAGTTTTCTTGATAATTGGTCATTTAAGGAAAATCACTGAATTTCATTCACTCTGTTGGATGCAACTGTCAAACTTTTGCAGTCAAGTAGCATTAGTTTTTAACTTTCTTAAGAAACTCAGAACTCGACTCCTGCTCTTCATAGATTTGTCTCTGAAAATATACTTACAAAGAATGGAAAACCTCTTTATAGTTCCAGTGATTTGGTTGTGATGTCCAGAGCAAACGTTTTGGTTGCCTTGGAAATCCAGCATTTGTCACTTGTGTTCTCCAGGCAAAGGTTTTGAAGTTGTCTATTTAAATTAAATCTTCATTTCCCTGGAGTTTGCCAATGTCTTTTTGCAGGATGGATAACTTCTTACGGAATATTAAGTATGATGTTGATAGATGCCAGTTATATTTACGGCTCCTTGCAGCATAGCATTATCTTCTAAAAAGTATGAAAATCAGTCTGCTAAATTTCTAAAGGAATGGAAGATCTTGAAGCAGCCAAATGACATTCAGGTTTGAGAAGAGTTACTTCTTGAGTGCTATTTGTGAATCAGTCAGACCCTGATTCCATTTGCAGCAGGCATACTGCTGATAGGGCGAATTTTGCTATGAGAAGGGAAAACCCCACCTATTTTAGAAAAATGCTATTGAAGTCCTAGAAATCAGTGGGGAGAACACATTGATGTGTTTTCAGTGTTTATTCTGAGTCATCGCTACTTACCTTATTTCATAAACTGAGCAAAGGGAGAAAAGGTAATAAGGGTGTACTTTAAGACTGGAGAGAGTCCCATGTAAGTGTTTAGCAACAGTATATTTTATCATACTGTGGATTAATACAGGAACGTGTCTAAAAATCATAAATCTGGATTGCTTCTTTGGGAACCTATTCACTTGAATTGCAAGTTTCTTATTGCAAGCAGAGTTCTGCAAATTTCCTGTGGCAGAACGCTGTAAAATTTTAACCCAAGATTTTGGAATGACTTTTCCTTCTTCACCTTAGTTCAACCTAAGGCAACAACATCTAATGCTATGTTCAGATGAGTAAGTTGTGTGGCACGTGTGAGTGTAACTTGAAGTACAGAATTGAAAGGTAGGAAAATTAAATTCAGCCCTTGAGGTTTGCTTCAGAGTCATGCGTCCATCCTTGGACAGATCACTTGACATTTTGATTCTTTGCCTTTAAATTTTAGGTAATATTTGGTTCTCTTCTGGTAACAATAAAGGTTTAACTTTTTAAAGCTGGTAAGTTGCTTTAAAAGTACCTGCTTTACACATAACAAATGTTAGTATTTGATTAATTTTCAACTGCAAATGTTGTACACGTGTACTAGGAATGGAGTTATTCATGCCTAAACCAGGGTGTTTAGTGAGAAGAGCTCTATGTGAAAGACAGATGTGCTCACGTCCAGAGCTGGATGTGGCTTTGTTAAACAGTCACCCGTAGCAAGCCTTTACCCATGGATTCTCTGCAGCAGCCAAAGTGTAGAAGCAATACAGTTTTTCTTTCCTAAATTGGAAAAATGAGGGTCATGCTGTATGGCATCATTCCCCATGACTAGCTGAGAGACGTCTCAGCTGTGTTTTAAGCATTGCATATGAGTTTTGGGATTCCCCCAAGGGAAGCCTGGGAGAGCCGCTGGCTTCAGTTATGTAGCAGAATGGCTCCTGTGGTAGTTTCAGTTTAGGATACGGAAACACTGGAGAGGAAAACCTTAATAAACCCATGCGGAGAGAGATATTGGTCATTTCTGTGTTACTTCCAAGACACCCAGTGTGCTTTCTAGTTAGTGATTTGCGCAATTGTAGTGACCATAGTCTTTCCCCCAGAGTAAAACACGTGTTTACTCTAACTTGCTGTACTGTATGTGAAGTGGATTCTTTAATAATGATATTACTGTTTGACCTTCATATAGAATCATAGAATCATAGAATCATTAAGGTTGGAAAAGACCTCTAAGATCATCGTGTCCAACCGTCAACCCAACACACCATGTCCACTAAAGCATGTCCCTTAGGGCCTCATCTACACGTCTTTTAAATACCTCCAGGGATGGTGACTCCACCACTTCCCTGGGCAGCCTGTTCCAAGGCCTGACCACTCTTTCAGTAAAGAAATTTCTCCTAATGTCCAATCTAAACCTCCCTTGGCACAACTTGAGGCCATTTCCTCTCATCCTATCGCTAGTTACTTGGGAGAAGAGACCAACACCCACCTCACTACAACCTCCTTTCAGGTAGTTGTAGAGCGCGATGAGGTCTCCCCTCAGCCTCCTCTTCTCCAGACTAAACAACCCCAGTTCCCTATAGCTTTCTTTTCCTCGTCTCCTTTCTTTAATTTGAATTTCACCGACTGAGAATGGAGCCTTTTTGATTATTGACAGTATACTGAAGGGATTTATATTATGTCTGGCCTTTCCCTATCTCTGTCCCCATGATCCAACACACAAACAGGCAAGAAGAAGGTGGGGAGCTTTGTGGAGGCCATAGGTGGAGGCACTGAACTGTAAGTCCTGTTACGTACATGGCTCTATGAACTCATAGGAGTAGAGGGGAAGAGATGTGGAGTGTGGAAATTGGCCTGGGTTGGCAGGACCAGTGCAGTTCTCCTCAAAAATGTGAAGGCAATATAATGAAACCAAAGTATTTACAAATGGCATTCACAGATGGTGTGGGTGAGCAGGCTTATGAACATTTTACACAGAATCACAGAATGGTTGAGGTTGGAAGGCACCTCTGGAGATCATCTGGTCCAACCCCCTGCTCAGGCAGGTCCACCTAGAGCCAGTTTCCCAGGACCGTGTTCAGATGGCTTTTGAATATCTCCAAGGATGGAGACTCCACTACCTCCCTGGACAACCTGTGCCAGTGCTCAGTCACCCTCACAGTGAAAAAGTGTTTCCTGGTGTTCAGAGGGAACCTCCTGTGTTTCAGCATGTGCCCATTGCCTCTGATCCTGTCACTGGGCACCACTGAGAAGAGCCTGGCTCTATCCTCTGTGCACCCTCCCTTTAGGTATGTATATACATTGATAAGGTCCCCCCTGAGCCTTCTCTTCTCCAGGCTGAACAGTCCCAGCTCTCTCAGCCTTTCCTCATATAAGAGATGCTCCAGCCCCTTCATCATCTTTGTGGCCTTTCATTGGACTCTCTCAAGTACGTCCATGTCTCTCTTTTACTGAGGAGCCTGGAACTGGGCACGTTGCTCCAGGTGTGGCCTCACGAGTGCTGAGTGTTTTGTTTGTGTGTTTTTATCGTAGCTCCTTCCTTTGCTTCTGACCTTCATTTTACAGCTTGTAGTAAGTGCTGGTGGAAAAAAAACAAAGGGTGGAGATGAGTGGAGAGACTTACCTGTGCATGCCCTCCACCGAACTGCTCGAGGTAGCTCTGTACCTCTCGGCTCCTTTTCCATTTGTGAGACAGCAGTGGGAAGAAGGGAAGGAAGAACTACTCAGGATCTGGGAGTAGTTGGCTTCTAATTGTGTTGACAGCACCAAGTCCTAATGAAATCTTTAAATTGCTTGCTCATGTTTTGAGTTTTTTCCATCAGAAGGAAATGAATATGGTAATACTATCTACTTCCTGGCAAAGCACTAATCAGCCTCTCTTGCTGGACAGTTTACCTCACTGAAGTGAACCAGCATGAACTTTTAAAAAAATAACTTCGTGATCAGGAATACTTGAGTTTTTCTTTTCCGTATTGTCATCTGCTCTACAGGTCTTGATATAAAAAATACGGCTATTTTTCAGTGAGGAACTTGAATGGAGCCTAATGTAGCCATAACAGGTATTGCCAGGAGGGGCAGTAATCTAGCTATGGCTGCACAGAGCTAACAACAAGCTAATTGATTGTGCTTCTCTGATTTCCATAGCTGCAACATACTTAATTAGCTTGGATTCCTCTGCACCCGTGTGTGTGTGTGTGTGTCTATGTTTCTAGGCTTTTGGGAATTACTTACAACTTGCTCCCTGTTACGCCACATATATTTATACTACTTTTTAAATTAGATGTTGGGAGATCTGTGTAGCTATAGAAGTCTTGTGGGTAAGAGATACTAACAGCATGCCTGTTTTAAGTCATGAATTTATAATTCTCAGGGTGGAGCCCTACACAGAAAAGTTGTAGGTATTTAGAAGAAGGTGGCTTGAATGTCTCTCATTAAAGAAATGGGACTTGTATATGCTGTGCATGAATATGGTACAAGAAAACTCCAGATCTTGCAGGGGCCTCAATGCAGTGCCTCTAACAATAGAGTTATTTTAAAGTCTGTTTTACAATTAAGTATTTGTGACATGCATTTTGATGTCTATGTTGTTTAGTCTGTGGATGCATGTAAATTAGCAGACGGGGTACACATGCAAGATGTTTTATGTGAAAAATTGAAATCGTGACTTCCCTGCGGCACATATGGAAAGCTCAAGTCAAACAGGCGTGTTCATGCTGTCTGCCGTACGTGCCTGCCTGCCTGGTGCGGCAGACTGCCTCTTTGAGATGTTCTGTCCTGGGTAGCGTGGCCACTTTTCTCCCATCAACGGTATATGAGGCAGTGTCTGGCGGTCTAGATAGCTCGTTGCTCTCTTGACCTTTCAACGCTATAGTAGTTACGACAGCTCAATTAAGCATTCCTAGCAGGCTGGATATAGTCCAATGTCATTTTGATAGGAACCTTCCACACAGGGGAACCAAGGGCCAAAAATCCTGTTTCAGATTATCTGATCTGAAACTTCTTTGATAATCTCTTCCAGGCACAATTCCTTTTTTCTTTTTTTTTCCCCCTCTGCTTCTTTTACAGTTGAGATTGCGTGTTTATGTCTGTGTAGGAATACATTTTTGTTTTCCAGCTTATTATTGGTTATAATAAGTAAGTCTGATGAACCAGTTCAGAAACAGCTGATCGGACTAAACCTATTATTTATTTTTATTCAATAGTGGCTGTCAGGAAGTCTATCACAGAAAAAAAAAATCCATCTACCTCTTTACTGAAGCTATGGGCCTCTGTCTTCATGAAGACTTTACTTCTCTAAATCATAAACAAGCTCTGGGCGACTCGACTAACTAAATGAAGTGCTGTTTGTTTACTTATACTACATGTTACTTTCCAGATAACAACTTTAGCTGATGAATAAGAATTACGAAATGCGGGGGATAATTAGTTCATCTTCTATTGGAGTCATTAATTCTTTTTTCAGCAAATCTTTTATTTACATAGAAACAGGTAACGATAGCCATGACAAGCTTGTTTATTATTTTATGCATCTCTGACCAGATTAATGTCTAAGATTTCTGCAGGGAGAAAATTTAGCGAAACTTGAGTGTTATGATTGCTGTAAATACAGGACTATAGGAACCAGCAATTTTAAAAGCTTTTCTCTGAGAAATGAAAGAATGTAATCCCTGAGAAGTCCTCCTGTGCACATTTCATTGTACATTGTCATTTACAATACATTGTGAATCTATATGTTTTAATTTAGCAATGCATAGGACTTTTTGGCGTTTAAAATGCTGGAATAACATACTGTATTTTATGATGTACAATATAGTTTTAGTGTTCTGTTAAATCTTACAAACAAGTCAAATGGAGTTAATAAGCACCGAAGTAGAAATTCCCATGTTTTATGTTAAAAGTCAAAACTCACCCTTAGAAGTCTTCATCTTATCCAGCAATTGCTCATGATTTAGTTCCCATTGCTGGAGGATGCACTATATAATTCTAAAATTTTAGGCCTCTAAGCTGTAATTCACTGTGATTCTTTTGCCTTCATCTGCATTCCATATAAATACAGTGATATATCTATAAAGTGAGATCTGAAGGACAGGGGCATTAGATTGTTGCTCAAATATAGTCAATTTATCACATGTATCATATTGTGGTTTACCCCATATATTTAAGAAAGTTGTGTTCTGTTTCCCTTAATTATCCTGTGGTCTTTCTAAGATGGAATTATTCGTATTGTTTGCTGTAATTCTGTTATTCGTTATACGGACATACTGGCAAGAACATGTGTGGCCTTCGGAGATGCTTAAGCAAAATCATAAGGCTCATTGTACAAGACTCTAGTACCATATGTGAAAATTTGCTTTCGCTGATTGACATTTCACTGTAACTTAACAGCAAGAAAATGTTTGGTTTTTTTTTCTTTTAATAATCACCACATACACCTATTTGCTGGTATCAGCTAATAACTTAAACTGTTTTGCCTTCTGAATATAAGAGTTTTCCCATGCATGCATGAATGTCATCCCCCCTCCCCCCCATCAGTAACAAATCAGTAGATTTGTAAGGAAGAATGAATAATTCTGTTCAGCCGTATCTTGTAGTACAAAATAATGTTCTGATCAATTTGGATCCAGAGGTTCGATGGAATTGGCAGGCAAGAACATCTTGGAAATGGTCTGGATGGGATTGTCCTTAGTGTGTTGAGGGAGAAAATAAAATCCAACTGATACCATTTCCTTTAACTGTTGTTGCCTTGTCAGCACAGGAGTAAAATTTGAGATCTTTCTCTAATCGAATGCCTCCCAGTAAAAAGCATAGATTTAAAAAAACCCGCAAACACCACAAGTTGTGCTGTTTTGCTTAGGGCTATTTTAAATAAACCTGGACATCTGTGTTTGTAAGTGTGGTGGGAGAGATTAGTTCTGCCAGTTACACAACATGTTTTGTGGATCAGCTTGCTTTGTGACAATGGACAGTGTTGTCCCCGCACTTCTCTGGTAGATATTATGATGTGAATGAAAAGCTATTCAATTTAAATAAGGTCTATTTTAGCATAATCAAAGAGGCAACAAGAAGGAACTGCTATTGAGATCATAGGCTATGATGATTTTGAAAATGAACAGGACTTAAAAATACTGATGCCTTTTCAAATTGTAAAAAAGATCCATGCCTGCAGACAACTAACAAAACATGAGAGGTTATAAAAGAGCACATTTGTGTTACTGTGCCAGCTTCGGCAACAAACATTTCCTTTTCTTCTGCATGAGGAAAGAAACAATAAGCCATCATTTTTGTTTTACCCTTTGTAAACTCAAAAACTTTGAACAGGAAGGGAGATGCTAACTGTATGAATTACTGCTGATTATAGATAGAATCATTATTATAGAAGGAGTGATGGAAGGAGAGCAGTGCAAATCTAGAGTGAAATTCTGGTTTCCTTAAATAAATACTTACAATACTTTGTAATAAGTGTTTCAGCCTAATTGAAATCAGTTAAGGATAAATGTAAAATAAAAACAAAAATAATTGAGATACTAAATTCCTTTTTTTCCAAAACGGAAATGAACTGGAACACTATTGAAAGCCAACAGGAGTCAGACTTCTTAAAGCATGAAAAGCCTGTCTTGCATTTAGTGTTGACTGCTGACTTTAACCTGGCCCGGGAAGCTGGCATTGTGTCTCTGGAGAATCTTCCAGAGGATCTGAGTACAAGCGTGTTTGAATTGTGATATAGCAGCATGTATACAATCTATGTGTCTACTGAGTGGGCAATAGGTGTGACCTGGAAAAGATGATGCATCTTGGGTTTCTCTATCATTTTAATTCTTTACCTGCCCATGAATACTTTGGGGACTCACTTCATGTAGAGCAGGGTGAACACAAAGAGACTGTTGAATGCTTGTAAGCAGAAAAACTAGTTGTGGAATTAGGTTTCTGCTTACATGCTTCGATTTGGAAGCCTAGAACCACTGGGTATTTATTGGTTCTAATGGAGAACTGCATACAGTACAGAGATGGAGTGGTTAGATATTATAAAAATGTGTATTGTTTAAAAAAAAGGTAGATACTAGCTTACTAATTCTCCTTGTAGTGCCAGGCATATAAGCACAAATCACATGGAGGTAATTGTTTGGTTTGATAGTATTTTTATACAGTATTTTTCGTTCTAGAAAAGATAGCTTTCTGCTTTTGTGATCTTCTCTGCTGCTAAACTGGAGAGTGGAAAGAACTAGTAAAAGTTCAGAAATGCTCGTTGGTCTGCCGTCCATCTGCTACGTTCTTGGAATCTTGTCTCATATTTCTCCTCTCAAAGGCTTGTCCTTCTCTGCTGCTTTGTCATAGGTGCTCCTCTTCTGTGTGGTATAGATGATGCCCATCATCTACCTACCTACTTTCTGCTGGCTCCTTGTTCACTCTCTTCCTCTTTACCTTTAGGAGTCTCATCCAAATAATAATTGCCTTACTAATAAGCACAGCAGAGCAGCAATCTCAGTGACAGCTTTGTAACATTCCTGTCCCCTTAGCAGAAGTCCAGTGGTGATATCAGCAGTGGTACAGTTGATAAGTTTGGGTGGTAATTTCTTAAGCAGAAACTGACTCCCTCGTAAACTGGAGGAAATATGACTTTTAATTGAGCATAACCGGATGAGTTTAAGGAGGGAATTAATTCCATTTCCAAACAATGGAGCAGAGAGGAAAAAGCAGGCTTTAGCCAGTGCAGTTCCTGAAGAAAACAAATTGTCAGGGACGACATGGGTTCGTTTGTATTTCTTTAGCCAGAGTTTAGCACAACATGTTTTGAGACCTTAAGGCTTGCAGAACTGGAGTTTCCATTCTTGTGTCTTTCATCGCTGCAGGTGCTGGAGACTCTCTTGTGACCAGGAACACTCTAGGGATGTGTTGGAAGAAATCTCTTTATCTGAGGGATTTTACAAAGTTGATTGATCCTGGTAGCATATTAATAATGTTGCTTTACAGCAATGTGAGGCATTGCTTGTCTTAAAATTTTTGAATGAGTTGACTATTGTATAGCACATCTATAAATACAGGTTTGCCCAAGGTATATGTTGGCTCTTTTTTGAGGAGAATTCTATTATATTTCCAAAGTCACAGATCCTTTTGAGATCCTGAACTCCTGAGTCCTGTATGAACAGGAGCACAGGCACTATATCCAGGGAGGTGATCACCCCCCTCTGCACAGCACTTGTTAGAACATACCTGCTTTACTGTGACCAGTTTTGGTGCCCCAACAGAAGAAAGACGTGGATAAATCCGAGGGGGTTCAGTGAAGGGCCCCCAGGATGGTTGGGGCTGGACCACTTGGCCTGCAGGGACAGGCTGAGGGACGGGGGCTTGTTCAGCCTGGAGACGAGATGGCTTTGAGGGGAAACCGAAGCCCTGTGGCATCTACAAGGAAGTTATCAAAAGCATGGAGGCAGGCTCTTCAGAGGTGCATGGTGGGAAGGCAAGAGACAAAGACGGGAAATTGAAAGAAGAGAGGTTCAGACTGGGTATAAGAAAAAACAACTTCACCGTGAGGATAGTCTGTCAACGGGACAAGGTTGTGCAGTCTCTGTCCTTGCAGGTTTTCAAGGCCCAACTGGATAAAGTCCTGAACAAGCTGGTCTGGTCTCACAGCTTGAGCAGGAGGTTGGACTAGAGACCTCTTGAGCCCCCTCTCTGCCTGACCTATCCTGTCCTGAGAACAAGACGTAGTATGTCATCATAGCTCTGACACAGGAGAGAGCTTGTGCAGGTATTGTAGTCCTCGGGTATTCTTTTTTAAGATTTTGGATTTATCAGCAAATCAAATATGTATTTTGTATGGATATTCAGTATTGCAGCAGTAGATGAAAGAGCAACCAGTGGTCCAAAATTTGGTGCTTCCTCTAGAGGAGGAAATGGCTCAGCGAGGGATATGATGTAATGTGCTCTCCTGACCCAGACAAAGTCTGTTCTGAATCAGAAGGAAGTCTGTTCCTGATGTTTCTTTTATGTCTGAAAAACAGAAAATGTTTGGTCTTCTAGGTTGCAATAATTTTAAAAACCTGAGTTCACTTATTATCCTGGAAAGTGGCTGTTGTAGTCTACTAAGCTTTGAATATTCCAGAACACAAAAAATATTCCAGCATTGAGTTAAGAAAGATCGCAAGACCATGTGCTGCTTTTATGATTTACTTTAATTTTTCTATTGCAATTCATTTATATTTTATTTTTCTTCAGGTTAGCATCTAATCACTGTCACCATTTTCAGTAGTAGGCACATTTCTGTTTCCAGGTTGCCTAAAACATATACTGTTCTTTTAACCCTCCCATCTTTATTTAAGCAACTGTATCTCAGTAGCGCTAATATAAATCATAGAATCATAGAATCATTAAGGTTGGAAAAGACCTCTAAGATCGAGACCAACCGTCAACCCAACACCACCATGCCCACTACACCATGTCCCTAAGTGCCTCAGCTACACGTCTTTTAAATACTTCCAGGGATGGTGACCCAACCACTTCCCTGGGCAGCCTGTTCCAAGGCCTGACCACTCTTTCAGTAAAGAAATTTCTCCTAATGTCCAATCTAAACCTCCCTTGGTGCAACTTGAGGCCGTTTCCTCTCATCCTATCGCTTGTTACTTGGGAGAAGAGACCAACACCCACCTCACTACAACCTCCTTTCAGGTAGTTGCAGAGCATGATAAGGTCTCCCCTCAGCTGCCTCTTCTCCAGACTAAACAGTCCCAGTTCCCTCAGGCGCTCCTCATAAGACTTGTGCCCCAGGCCCTTCACCAGCTTTGTTGCCCTCCTCTGGACACGCTCCCGCACCTCCATGTCCTTCTTTGTAGTGAGGGGCCCAAAACTGAACACAGTAAATCCATAGTACGAGATCTGTTTTAGCTGTGATGAAAACATACTTAGATTTATATGTTATTAGAGATTATATACCATCAGATGGTTTCCTACAACCTTTCACTAATTTGTTTTTTGTAAACTAATGTATATACTCCTCACATTCTCGTGTTCGCTTGCAGATGGAAAACAGAGGCAGTTAACACACAGAGACTTCAGTCTCACTTCTTAGTAATGAGGCGGGGATAGCGCTCTAAAAGTGCAGTAGGGAGGACTCGGGTCAGAATCACAGACTCCGTCTTGCTCTCCCTCTTGCAAAAGGCAGTCGGTGGAGCTATGCAAGCAGTGACAGCCACGTGGATTGGGATGGGAGGGTCAGGCATGCAGTGCTCGCGTTAGCTTCTCGCCCGCTCTGTGTGGATGTGCTAGGTTAAGTATCTTCTAGAGTCAAATCTAAAAGAGCCAATGATTGTGAACAGTTGACATCATCCAGTCTATACATTAACTGGTAGGTTAGGTTTTAGAACGAAAACTGTGAAGATACAATGTGTTGGAGAGAGAGAATTTTCCACTATTATTATTTTGATATGTGATAGACAAGAGGGACAAAAGGCCTCTCCAGAGACTTTTCCATCAATGAACAAGTATTATGCACTGCTGTATTCTTGAAATCAGATGAGAATAATTGTAATATCTAAATGGTGTAAGGAGTCTCATCCCGGGAAAATTGCAAGTAGTTTGCTTTGGTTTATGCTAGACCTGGAGGGTAGGTAATAGGTATAAAGAAACAATTCTGGTATTTTTCAAGCAGTGGATGAAGGCTGGAGCAAAGGACTAACGCCTGAAACCACAAGGATTCATGTGGCTTCTGACACACTTAGACACTGAGCTTACATTTAGCCCACTGACGAGGATATGTGTATTTTATGTAGCATTTCTGTCCTGAAGTAAATGGTGCCATGCAGTGTGAAAGCTGCTCACTTGGTGTTTCTGGCAGTATCAGAGAGAGCAAGGCTGCAGATGCTTAAAGGCGCCTGCCAGAGATACCTGGGCTGAGTCGCAAACAAACCGCTGTTTGACAAGCTTGAGCTTTCAGTGAGCTTTCAGTGGGTTAGGGAAAATTAATTAATTAATTCCTTAGTCTTCACTGTGTGTAATTTAACAAAGATGTTGATAAGAAAACCTCTCCTAATATAAGCAGTGAGCAAATTGCAGTGTTTTATGTCATGACAGTCGTTGATTACTGTTAACAAAAGATCATGACTAGCAAAATCAAGATTTCAGTAGTAGATGATGAGCTGGAAAATAAACTTATCAGAGGTTGAAAAATATTGTAGACAACTAGTCTATGACAGCAGTTTCTTCAGAGTGCATGCTTGCCAAACTAACTCATGAAGATATATGGAAAAAAGATAATCATTTATACAGATAAATACTATTTTACAGTATAGAAATGAGGGGTAGCAAGCAAAAAAATGTATTTAAAGCAGTTGTTACATCTGAAATCGTAAACTATGGAAGACTTCACCGTATATACTTATGCTCAACATTTTTAACAAGTTAAAAAACAAACAAAGAAACCCCCAAACCTTCCATTTTTTATCTGGAGTAGATTAAAAATGTTACATTTGAAAACCAAGTAGGGATTGTACATATAGAGATAATTCGATAAAATGCAAAGAAAAATTTTTTTTCCCTTCAAAATTCTCCATTGCTAACAGAATTTCATGCTAAATTTTCAAGGATGTTATTTTTAAGTATGCAGAAAATCTTAATGACTTGAACCAAAATCCCGGATAAAAATATACTGAAGATCTGGAACAGAGAATCTAAATTGGCACTTTTAACTGAGCTGAAACAAATTGAGATGATGGTTGCCATGCTTTCCTTTAAATTCTTGCCTTTTCTAGTTGTCTTTCTGTTTCCTTGTTGTCATCCCAGATGTGTTTTCCATTTTTCCTCCTTTTAATTAAGCCCTTGTAATTTTGTGGCTGACCCAATCTTTGTCTTTCTCTCTGGGCTCTTGTATTGACACATAGCATTTTATATTTTAAATCCTTTTTTCTGAGTTGTCTTTCTGCAATTTAAAATCTTCCTTTGTGATATCTGCTGTTGATTAATTAACACAGTCAAAAAAGATATTTTCATTTTTCCTGAAAACCTTCAATTTTTTACCTGCTTCTGTCTCAGTAAACACCACCACAGTTCAGGTTGCTGTTACTAATAATCCTGGTTTACCTTTGCCTAAGGGCTTAGACATATAATCAAGTTACCAGAGCTTTAAAAAGTTATCATGAGTCAACCGAGTTGTGTTAATATCCATGTGTGTGCTGACAGTCTGAGGCAAAAGTGAGATGAGTCAAGTTCATGCAGCCTGCAATCATTTCCTTGGTGTATTTTTCTTCCTTTGACACCTGTCTCTGAGTTGTTCCACTGGCAACATCTTAGCTCTGTCATTGTTCTGACTTTTCCTTACAGCTCAAAATCATCAATAATTTATTCCCATCCTCTAGATCCAATTAATTGTCTTGAAAAATCCAATCCCATTTTTTTCTTTAATTTTGGGGTTTTTTTTGTTTTGTTTCTAAAGTTCTCAATTATGTGATTATTTTATTGATGAAGCGTATTTTGATAAGCTAGGAGACCTCCTTATATTCCTATCATTGCCCTCTTCCTCCAAAGCGCTTTCTCTTGTTTCATAAGTGGGAGAATCTCTCTGTCAGAATATACAGAGCTACCAGATTATCCTCCTTCAGAGGCTTTCACAGAACTAATCTCTGCCGTAATACATATAGAAAACTTACTTAAACAACAACCCACCATGGTTATGCAAGGGATGAGTCATTATGCTGGGATCGAATATTTAAAAATGCTTTATTTTCTATTGCACTGCTACCTTGATCCCTTTCTTATTCCTTTTCTTTCTGCTCATATTCTCTCATCCCTTAGACTGCAAGTTCTTTTAAGCAGGGTTTGTCGTTCACTTTGTGACTGTACAATGCTTAGTACAGTAGGGTCTCAAGTAGTTTCCCCTCTTAGATGGTTTTTGCAAAAAATGGTAAACCATAATGCACCAGAGCATCCCACAGATTTGGGGAAAGTTTAGCTCTGACTCTGAGGGGTCTGTTTGTTTGTTTGCTAACTAGGCTGAGCTCTGCAGCTGCCCTTTTGGAAACAATTTGCATATTGCCAAAGTTTTTCTGAAGAGTCACCATGAAAAGACCATCATTCCTTTAAAAATACCTACTCATGCTACTTTTTCTTAGCAAAACAACAGGAAAGCAAACATTTAGGCTAATATCATGAAAATGTGAGTGGAAATCGGGGGTGGGCTTGGTGTGGGGGGTTGTTTTTGGTTTGGGTTTTTTGGTTTTTTTTCTCCCCCTCCCCGATAAAATACCTGGTACAACTGCTTACCTGGTTCATTAATACCAAAATCTAGGCTTCTGCAAACCTAAGGGCTGTTTTAAAAAACTCTGCTTTCATCCAGCTGTTGATTGGATTAGCACCTTGGAAACCTGTTAATGTCGAGCTGGGTGCTGCGATCAAGGTTGCCAAAGTCATGTTAAGGGTAAAGACAAGACTATATAATCTCCTTTTTAATCACATTGCCACCCTAAAGCTCCCGAGCTGTTCTAAAATTTCACTCCTCCTGTTATTGGAACATCCGCCATGGCTGTAGATGCCATAGCAATGCCCAGTTAGCTCTAAACAACAACAACATAAAAATTCTGATCAACATTGGGTTTGTCTTTTACAGGCAAACATAGCAGAGGATGTCAGTGACTACTGTAGGAGCTGGTAGCCCTCCTTGTATAGTAATTGTGGGAGAGCACCGTTTTACAGCATTTAAGTGTAAATGTGTTTGTAGCGGGCAAATGGCCAAGCACTGCAGGGCCCATGCCAAGGACCGGAGAGGACATCAGGACTAGACTTGGCAGTTGCCCTGCTGTGAAGTGTCCATGGCCCTTACACAAGGAGTCAACAATTCCTGCTTGATGTGCCCTTAATGAATACATGGTCTCTTTCCTTTTTTCTTTGACAAAATACATTTCGTCAGTTTGTTGTAAGTGCCAAATACACATGCCAAACAATTTAATTCTATCCTTAAATAATTAATTTTAACATCAATATAACATCGTATAGCATTCTCAGAGCAGCATTTTGTGCTTTCTTCAACATCGTTCAAAATAATGACATTGCTTAGACATCTGGAGAAAACTTCATAGATAAGAAATTTTCACATTCACCAGCTGTGGCCACTCTGCCAAGCTGAGGTCCCTCTGATGGTGCATTTGTGGGAGTGCTTCTGATTTTCTAATTGTGTAGCCCATACATTTCGTTTTGGTCAGCTGATTATGAAACAAGACAGTCTGTATTCCCTGTTGGCAATAATTAAAATTCACCAATCTCAGCAGTTTCACTTCATGCTAAAATTTGACATTTCACATTTTGCCTTTGTTCTGAATCAGTTTAAAAGATTTTAAGTGAAATGAAAATTTTATGGAAATAACCTTTCAACATTTTTTTCAATTACCTTGTTTCCTACCGTTCAAGAAGTAGTAGTACATCACAAGGACATAACATAGCATCTCAAATCATGTCCTAACAGGACATATGATGTCATTCTTACTATTTCAACAAGATTAAAAGATAAGCAGTTAGCAATATCTGTGTATAAATTCTGAATATTGAAATGAATTGTTCCTCTTATTGGCACAGTGAGGCCTGAGCTTTCCATATTCAAAGTATAAATGGAACAAAAACGTCAAGATATTTCTCCTTTTGGATTTAAAATTCACTTCAGCATTAAATGAATGAAGAGGTGAAAAATACATCTAGGAGAAGAACCCGGTATTATAAATGAAGAGTTTATATATATATATATATATATGTGCAGTCACATGTATTTCTTTATTCCTTATAAAATCTTGTTGTATGTTTGCTTACTGCTTCATGCCTTCATTTAATAAATAATAATGTAATAAGTCTCTACTTGAAGGAACTTGTTTGATCTTTTTAAGAAGAGAATTAATTGAGAATTTTCAGGAATTTGGAAAGTTATCCATCCTAATAATACCTAATTCATAAGTGGATTACCTCATTAAAGAGAAACGCATGGTACTTGGAGGATCACTTTTCTTTTTTGAGGAAGACATAATATAAAGGCCATGACTGAATTTGCAAGTGTAACGATAGCTATATTAACTCAGTGAGAATTTATTACAGTAACAGACCAAATACATCAACAAATTTTACACTATGAATGTAACACTGCAGTCAAAATCTGTAGTTAAGCTGCAACTGTACTGATCAAAGTTAAGCGTGGGTACAGAAATCTAACAAGAAAAATAAGAGAACTAGAGGCACCACCTAATTTAACTACGGACTTTCTACCTGCAAGTAAAGGAAAATAACAAAAAACCCTCATATTTACAGAGCAGTGTTTCTTACTTGAAGGATCCAGTCTCTTGAAGATGATACACTTCTAATACTACAGAAGATAAGACATGTATGGTCTTGAAGGAGCTCACATATGATCACATATGACCACTAGCAGTGTGAAAAGTATGGCTTCATGTTATAAGAATACCTCACAGAAGCTACTCTTAATATAATAAGCGATAGGATAGTTGGTAAATATTTGTCAAGCATATCATTAAAACAGGAAATGATTTTTCAAACAAACTGGGTTGGTAAAAGTGCCAAGTAAGGAGGAAAAGAAAGAAAGAATAAATAGATGGGGTAATTATTAACATGACTCCTCTCACTTTTATTAGACAGTTTCCCATAAAAGATGAGGAATTGGGAGCTACAGTAGCATGTATTACATACATATATTACTGCAGCTCTTCCATATTGCAGTGGAAGGAGATGGAGACCTGCAGTACCTCAGAAAGGCTGAATTTCAGAAACTCTTGGGAGAAGATCCATACTGTTCTCCAGAGCAACCCCAAAAGCTCAAGTAACCCAGGGAAGAAACATAGTTTCCTCAGCTGTCATGAACGGACAATGCACATCCACTTGGCCCTATTTTCCTTGAACAGTCAACGTATTTCTACTGTAGTTTCATCATAGTTTTTATCCAAGTTTGAATTTTTTTTATCTTAAAGTGGTTGAATACATTAGCTCGTATAAAATACTCAGTAATTTATAAAATGAATTAATTGTAATTGTATGCACCCCCTTTTCCTGGATTGCCCTGATGTCAGGCTTTGAATTTTTTCCCATATTCAAGAAGCGAAGAAGCTCCCAACTTCTGCTTTCCACAGAAAATTTACATGACCATGTCTGTCCCACTGGGAAAATAAATGTAATGTTGGGTTTGATTCATGTGATTTGTCAATATAATTAAAATAAATTGAATCATTATGATTTTTTGGATGTGTGTTGGGACTGTGGCCAACACGAGACATGACCAGCACTGTAAATGATCTCTGAGGCCTGGAAGATGAAATTCCAATTTTAGCAATTCCGGCCTGACCCAAAAGGCATCTTGCCCCCTTAGGGGAGATAGGAATTATGTTTCTGCGCTTCATGACTTTTTTTTTGTAGAGTGAGGACCAGTTAGGCAGCATCTCTTCTGGACAGCAGAATGAACGATAGTAAAAGTGATGCCATGCCACTTGGTCAGTGGAAAATATGATGCGTTAACTGTGGAAGTGCTGTAGAAAGCTAACACCCACACTGTCCAGTGTGCGATTGCCGTGTCAGGCTTAATGGCTGGTTTTGTTTGTTTTCCTCTTATTTAAAGGTAGGGTTGGTTTGGGGTTGGTTTATGACACCGTGCCTCGCTTGGCGGCAGAATGGCACCGAAGAATGGCAGCGCTGGTGGGGACGTGCCCCTTCTGAAGGGGGTTGAGTGTTAGGGGACCCCAGAGTGTCCCGGGGGCTGTAGCTCTATGGGGTTCATCACAGTCTCAGCTTTCATTAATGCTGTGATAACATCAATGGTTTTGACCACAGGCCACTGTTGTGTCAATCATAATAGGATTTAAACTCTACACTAAACTTCTGTCCACTTTTGCTGCTCGTCTTTTGCCACTGTTTCCGTTGGGGAGCTGTGTCAGAAGTTGTGGCAAAGGGAAATTTTAAAGAATAGCCAAATTTGAAAGGCTCTGGGGAGGCTACAGAGCCTCTGGGTATTTTCCTAACAGACATGATTTTTCGAAAAAGTTTGAGTGTATTTTCTTTTATTTTCAGCTCCTTTTGCTTTAGCTCAGTAGGCAGTTTAGTTTTGGAAGATCACTGTAACATGGCAGATGTATTTGGGACTCCTGTAAGCAAAATATCCCTCAGAGAGTAATTTCCTATATGTCAGTTCAAAGACAGTTTATTAAACTCTATGCTGTAACTATTATGGGCTTCAGGAAAGAAAAAACATTTTGAAAGTTAAAATTTACCTTTATTTTAAACTGTCAGTTTAGTGACAACTATTGTTTGCTCCAGTAGTGGCTAAATGTAGGCTGCAGCATCACTTGCGATGGGGCAATTAGGCTGTTACACAGACACAAACCATGGCAGGATTCGGTCCTTCCTGGGACATGCTGACCTACTACGACATGTGCACGACCACTGTTCGCAGCAGGAATCTCTAGTCTCTATTTTTCTTGAACTGTGAATTTATATCGAAGGCAGGTGCTGCAGTCAGCTACAGTGATCTTTTTCAAGTAGAATGTTGCATGTCTTTCACTGAATCGTACATGCCCTAGAAAACCATGCCTTAGTATGTTATTCCCATGTCAGTTTATGAAAGGATAGAGGGTGACTGTGAAAAGCGGAATATAGAAATTCAATGTTTTGTTTGGCTTTTGCCATATTAGGATCTAACATTTATGTGTCAAGTGGTATGTTGCAGTTATTCTTTGCTGCTTTCCTCTGCTAATGTCAGAAAAATATAAGCAGTGATTAGGGGGTTAAATTCCTGCTCAACAGGCATATTTTTGGATTTACGTTTTTGTAAGAGAGCTCGGAGTGGAGCTCAGCGCTTTGCAGCGGAGGGAAGCGCTGCGTGACAGAACCGAGCGTCTGAGAGAAACGTGGCTCGTAGCAGACATACATGACGGGAACGAGATGCTGTACCAGCTCTTCCAGTTTCGCAGGGACCTTGCATTTTCCAGCTGTTTACCCTTGAGATGTAAAATGGCAATTTGGCATAGGCTAACAACCCGGTGTGATGTGAGCATCTGCGTAAAAGGCTGCACATATGGAGCATGCCCAGTGGTACGAACAGCCTGTTACCCCACCCCCAGCCAATCTAGGAAGAGATGAAATGAACTTTGCACTTGCAAATGTCACTGAATACATTTTGCACAGGATTTTAAAAGGTTTTCTTACAAGCACTATTTTTAACAGCCAAATCCGCCCCCAAAAACAGAAAGGAAAAAGCCCTAGGTATTTTTCTGTGATCGATCTCAGTTTATGATCAATTGAAGCATCTCTCACAACATTTACCTGAAGCCTGGCTTATTTTATCTTTTTATCACTCAGGTTGACATTTTTGGAGGTGGTGTGGATTTTTGGGGGTTTTGGATTTGTTTTGGTTTTTTTTTTACTGGTATGAGAAAATTTGAGACTTTAATTGCAGTAGAATACTTGGAAACAGCGAGGCTGCAAGCTTGAAAGGCAGAGGGAAGAGAAGGAAGCTCTCACAGCAGAGCATGGATAGGAAAGGAGCAGTGATTCTGCGGTGCTCAGTGTGCACATGTTTTATGAGATCAGTGCCGGGCGCTGCAGCTGCGGACAATAACTGAGCTGTCTGGCTAATGAAGGCCACCTGGATCAGGCTTCTGAAAAGAGCCAAAGGAGGACGTCTGAAGAATTCTGATATCTGTGTAAGCCCTACGTTTTCATTATCGGCATATATTATATGTGTTGCAGAGAGGGAAAGAAAAAAAAGACGGTGAGGAGCGGACAGTTGTTTTCATTCTGATTGAATTAGCAGAACTCTATTTTGTATGCAGGGAGATGCAGAGGGAAAGCAGAGCTGTCATTATTTATAGAGCTGTTCTGGCATTGTGGCTGCTTCCATTGTGGCGATACAGGGACATGTGTTGAGTCCAGACGGATTTTATTAGTTGGAAGTTGATTTGTGGTCATTTGCATGTTTTGCTGAAGGGCAGAGATGGATACGAGCCATTTGCAGTTCTGATGGGGAAAGTGTGTCAGGTAAAGAGGTTGCCCTAGAATAAAAATGGATAGCAGAGGTTAAATCTGTTAGCAGTGACATTGTGTAATGGTAATTATTGATACTGAATTTGCATTTTTATTATAGAAAGTCTGTTTCCTTGCTAACACTGTCACTGTTTAGAGTTTTAATTTTTATGGAGCCATCCTTGAAGCTGCTGTGTGTCCTTCAGCCCTGCACTGCACCACTGCTGTAACTCTACAGAGCAACTGACTCTGCTTGCTGAAAAGCACACAAATAAGAGCACGGGGATGGTGCAGGAAATAAAACACTGGGGAAGACACCTGAACTTTTGGAAAGTCTCCAGAAGAAAATATTTACCTAGACATAATTTTTCTAAGTGACTTTCCTTTTTGGGCCGTTATTCTCTTTCTGGGGATACAGAAGTAAGAAAAAGGCAAGGTGCATAACCACTTCTACTGTTTTTTTTTTTGAACACTGAAACAACTTGTGACATTATTTTTCCTTTTTTTGTGCAGGGTTCGGCGGACTCCTACACCAGCCGTCCATCCGATTCAGATGTATCTCTGGAAGAAGACAGGGAAGCAGTGCGGAGAGAGGCAGAGCGACAGGCCCAGGCACAGCTGGAAAAAGCAAAGGTAAGGTGTTACTTCATGTTGCAGACTCATAAAATGTTCAGCTTTAAAGGACTGTCATCTCATCCACTACTGTTTTTAATGTGTTAACATATAGCATAAGACCTCTTACAAAGATTTTCCTGACAACAGTAGAAAATATATTTTCCAGGAAAAATCACTTACAATCAGTTTTCCATAAAAGGCACTTGATTGGCTTGTGTATTTCAGAATAATCTTATTTAAATGTGTGCATTTTTTTCTCTTATTGAATATACCCATTTATTTGCAGCATATAGGGTCAAAGCTTTGCGTTCTTACTGAAGATGTTTGTGGAAGTTTGCCTGTGGGTCACTATGGCACTCAAAAGTTACAGTTCTAGACATCAGCCCTCAAACATCCCATTCATCTTCGTTCAATGAAGGATCAGTCCCTGCAAGTCATATGTAAATAGGGAGAATCTGTTACAAAGGTCTTTTTTGCCTGAAGACTTCACTGGCTGTCTTTACAGTTTGTGTGTTAAATGACCCTGTGAGTAATATGCTCTAGGACTTGTTAAGATTTCTCCTATCTCCATACTCTTGGCACATAGTGACAGTTTAGTAAGGAAATACCAAATGAGCTTTGGGTTCTTGCTGTGTGTTTATATATTTTCCACGAGGTGAATTTAGGACTGTGAGTGTTTTAGCAGTGAAAGGGTATGGGCTTGTTTTTCTTTGATCCGTGCTGTATCTCTAAGTACTAATGCACCTGTAAAAATCATGCTCATCTTAATTGTTATCATTTGTTTACCACGTCGTTCCAGTTTTTCTTTTTTGTATGCTGTCTGCCAGATCTTGGTGTATCACTGTTTTCCAAGATCTGTTTTTCCTTTTCATTTCTCATATTTCAATATTTAAATACACTGTTGAGGTCCCTCCTCAGATCTACCTGATCTACATTTCTCTTTCATTTTCTCTCCAACTCCCCTCCTCCATTTTGCCTTGTTTTTTATTTCCCTATCTCCCTTCCATCTCCCATTCTGTTTCCTTTTCCACTGCCAGCTTTGCCTCTGCCCATTTACGCCACCTGTTTTACAAGGGTTCTTCAGAAATTCAGGAGTCCAGATCATTGAGCTATGCACTGATCGTATTGCGAGGGCCAGCTCCATAAATAATGCAGTACTATAATCCACAAGCAGACAGCCAGAAAACATGAACAGGGAAGCCAAAATTTTTTTTTTTTTCAAAAATGTAATTGTTGACCAATATTTAATAAGAGCTCTTAAAGCAGCTTTTTAATGAGATGCTGGAACTTGCCAAGAGATCCTGAACATCTCTTTGAAGTCAGGTCCTGCTGTCTTGGGATCAGTATAGCAGAAACTTGACAGAAGCAGCCCACTTCTTCCCTTCCACCTTGTATCTTAGAGATGTTGCTGATCATAATCAGGAGTTTCAGTTTTATCAGCGTTGCTTTTTGCTAGTTTAAGGTTTCTTTGCTCCTAGGAAAGATGATAAAGGCTGCCCTGAAATTCAGGTGAAGCATTGAATTTTATGAGTAAATGCACAATCTTTAAAAGAAGAGTTGAAGTAATAATATCTTGCAGACTAATCAGGGTAGCAGTACAGCACTCACTGCTGAACTGGTGCATCTCTTAGCGATGAGTAAATCTATGCGAGTGTTGCTATGGGAATTTGGCTTACTGATGCTGGCTTGAATGCATGGACAGCACTTATGTAATATTCATGACCTCTAGCACAGCTGCCATTGTAGTTTGTAGAGAAACTGCTAGCCGACCCTGACTTTTTAAAACTGTATTTCTATACATGAAAGCAATCTTCTCACTCCAGCTGGCATAAGATATAGTCTCTAGGTCTGACACCGTCTGAGACTGTAAGTCAACTTGTGAACAGTCAAAGTAGCAAAGGCACTACCAGAATCAACCTGCTATAACAATGGGTAATTCCAGTCATATAGAAAACACAAAATTAATTATTTAAATCATTTGTGCTTTAAAATGGATTAAAGCTGGAACTACATTAGCAGTTTTGTTTCTCAAGTCAAATGTTAAAAATCATTCCAGGCTGTAATGTATGGAAATCATTTTATGTAGAGGCTATAACAGTGTAATATTTAGTCTAGTGTAATATTTAAATTAATAATATTAAATAAAATATTATATGCATTTGGTCCTTACGTTTTAAATAAATATTTAAAAAGACGTAAATTAAACCTGATGCAGTAGATCTAAAATACAACAGGGTGTGCTTTTCTGTCTTTATTGGTGACTCAATTCTTCACCTCCCTGAAACACAGTAAAATTAATGAAGCAGTAACTTCTGTTGGTGCTGCCTGGCTCCTGTGTGCACCCAGACCTGTTTCCCGCAGGTTTTGCTGCCTGCTCTCCACGGCTGCCTCGCCTTCGCCCTGACCAGCTATCAGGCAGAGCCAAGTGAGGCAGCTGCTTTAACTTTTTGCCTTTTAATATTGTGAGTGGAAGTGTTGATCCTAAATAAAGTCATTACAATTGTATTTGTCACAGGAATTAGAAGAGGATGACATACATGAATAATGCAGCGGTGGAGGGAAAATGATAGTGAATTAATGGTAGATAAAAAAACTGTTGAGCTGTGTCACGCACTTAATGAAAACAGTTTAATGACATCCATTTTCCTTCCTTACAGCTAGGGAAAACACCTTAAACTGAAGAGAAAAATATAGTAATAAAGCACAAACGGCAAATTGTTGGGAGGATTTTAAGATTTTTACATTTGGATTTTTATGGATTCTAAGTGTTTGTGTAACATGAAGCCGGGATATAATATGCATATCTGATAGGTATCCAAACAGGGAAAATAAAAACAAAAAAGCTTGTAAGAAAATACATATTCTGGCCATTTTTATTTATTTATTTATTTAATACAAGCATTGCTTCTCTGGAAAATGGTTAAGCATATTTTGCTGACTCACTCTGGCATGTGACTTACTGTAAGGAAGGTGGGACCATGGGCACATGTACAGAGTCATCCAGGGACGGAAGATTAAGAGGCAACTGATGAGGCTACCTGCAGGCCAGTAGCTATTCCCAGGGGAAACCAATCTTCAAATGAAGCTGTTAAGCTTGAAGCTGAGATAAAATGTTCTTGGTTAGAACAGTTTAGCAATGCAAATGCAGAGAGGTTGGTTTTTGGTTTGTTTTTTTTTCCATTTTGTTTTTTTAAAAAAGAAAAAAAACCTTCCAGGCATTGAGGATTTCCTGGGAATCCTCCTCATAGTCCATAGCACGTGGCTATCTCTAGCATAGAGACACCTGCATTGTGGCTGAGTAGGGCACCCTAATAATACCCAAATCTAAGAACTTGTACTGATAGTTTACTGAATTTCCTATTTCCATAAAAACATGAATCTTAAGCATTCACAAGCCAAAAAATAAATAAGAAGCCCAATGACATTAGTTGCTTTTAGTGTTAATATTTTTTAAACTTGTCATTTCTACAGAAAAAAGCTTTTTAGTTTTGAAGATTAAAAATAAATGATAGTAAGTAAAGAATTTTTTTTGTCCATTCCTTACAAGTATTCAATTAATTATCCCTTAAAATATTGCACCGAGTGAGAGGGATGAGATCAAAGGAAAAATGTGAGGTACAAGTATTAGTGAGACCTTAAAATTCAGTACTAAATCAGCTAAAGTTTGTACACAAGCAAGGGGACTTCAGTAATGATTTTTGGTCCTCTCCAATGCCAGTAAAATCAAGTCAAGTATTCTGTTGATTTATTTTGCCACAACACATCATACTTTATGAGCTAGTTTTTGACTGAAATACCATTAGTCAGGTGGTCTGTAAACCTCTTTCTTCTCTTCTGCAAGAGTAACTACTTTCTTCTCTCCAGTCTCTTCAAATTTTTAGATTTTGCCTCTTTTTTTTTTTTCTCCCATGGCTGTAGAGCTCCTTGTGCAGAAACAATTTTCAGATGAGATATATAGACTATTTTCAGCATTTTGGAAAATAAAATAATTTTTTTCAGTTATTTCTAGTACCTTGGTTACTTAACATGCCAGTTAATAATCCAGGTTCTCTTTCCCACCTGGGACTAAGGGACAACCCTACGCTCTTCGTTCTCTGTTAAGGATTGTTCTCAACATCCCTTGGTCCTGAAACTTCTTAAATGGCTGTCAAAGTCGGATCGTGGCCTTCCAGAATTCAGTAACTGTGTCCATAATAGGAAATCTCAGTTCTTCTCAGCTCTGCTTTGTTTGCACTCCACCTAATGCTCTACTGCTAGCATCCTTTTAGGAGTTTGTTAAAACTTGAAATATCCATAATCCTAGTTTAAACTGCCATTTAAATTATTTTTACGTTAAGGCGGAGAACCACTGAAATTTTGATACCAGACATCCCTTTGTTGGCTCTTAGGCAATAATATAAGCTGTTGTGTTTTTGCTTTCTTGATGTGTGCTGTAGTAAGTGGTGATGGGTCATGGCTGTCAGTAATAATGCAATGTCTTAAGTATAATGCATTGCCTCCATGCATGGATTGGGGACCACAGCTTTGGAACGTGTAGCAGGCTGGGATAATGCCTACATATCCCTCCAAGGCTGAAGGCGTGAAAAAGATTGTCAGATGTAATTATCCAGTGCAGTGTGCCAAGGCTAGTTATTTAAGTATTTATTCACTCTCAGACAGGTTTCACAGCCTCTGAATGACCCCATGCTGCTAGCAGGCAGCTGCAAAGCTCTTAAGGTATGTCTACTTAAGCTGCAGTAGCATTTTTGACAGACCAGAAGTGCCCATCACCTTGGTGTGTGTCCTTATATTATGTCAGCTTGTTCCATCATGGAGACTCTTTCTATTTTCTCTCAACTACGAGAATGTCGTGCTGAACAGCACCCAGAGCCATAGCAACATAGGATAGTACTTTGTATTAGCTGTTGCGCATGGTGATACTTTTTTCATTGATTTCTTCTCGTTTGCGCTTTTGTTTTAGAATACTTCCATTGCATGTTATCATTTACATAGCTAATGTTGCGTGTCAGAGTTGCTGGGATTACATGGGAGCTGGCACAGTGGTCTAGCTGGAAATAAATGAGTTGTTGATCCAAAAGTACAGTTGCAAATCTGGTTGTGGCTTAGCTGGAGGCGAGTTCTGCATTGCTGGATCTGCTCAAATCAGGCTACAGATTCTCTTTTTCTTCATTTTCTTCATTCATTTCTGCTGCTTTTTCTTAGGACTGTAACATTGAGACATAAAGCAGCTCCCTTTATACTGCTGTCTGTGACCTATAGTTTTTTCTTGATTATATTGATCTATTTTGTCTTCAATTTAACGTATACACTTGTTCTACGCTAGTGCCTGTCATTATGCTGGTTATTTCCCTGAACAGTTTATCCATTCTCACTGTTGGGCTGAGTTGTTCAGGGGCTGGAATTGTTTCTTCCAGTGGGGTCTCATGTAATCTGGAATCAAATGTTCCAGAAATAGTACCCTCCCTAATTAAAAAACATCTGTCTTCTCCCATTCATGCTGTGATTACAGAGTGATCAAATCTGTTTCATAAGTATCTTTTCCTCTTCTGCTTCTTGGGTGTGAGTGGGGAAAAAAAGAGTGGAGGGATATTAACACAGCCTAAATTTAGATACCTAACTGTAGATAGATCCTAGAGTATCCTGATGTTCTTTAAATAATCAGCAGAAAGAGATAAATTGTCTCTGAGGAACAGAGAGGCAATACTGAGGAAAAAGTCCTGAGGACAAGCATAGTTGTTCTGCCTGCTCTCACCTGCTGCTGTCACACGCGCCTGCGCTCTTCCTTGACAAGATGTCTTTGCTCTAACTTTATCTCTATGTTTAAATTCCTGTATAAAGGGCAGTAATACAAATGTTACTTTTTGTTTGTAAAACTAAACCAGTTCTTATTACAAGAAGTGTTGAAGAAATATTTTAACCAAAGTAAGTGTTGTAAGCCAAGTGCAAACACCCGCATGAATCTTAAATCCTCATCTGGACTTTTTCCTCCTCCTCCTCCTCCCTCGGGTCTCCGTGGCATACGCAACCTGTTAGCTGGTCAACCTCTGCTGCACGGCTGGCACTGCAGAGGTTACAGCAGAGGTTCCCAAACCATGATGCGCCTGTTGCTGGCCAGTTGTACGTGGTGACAGCCGCACGCTACCTCCTACCTGTGGCTGCTGAGCCGAGCTGCAGAGTAAGCGTGCTCAGGCCAGCCCTTGATGTGCCTTGGGCGGCGGTGACTGACGGGTCTGGGTGTTGGGCTGGATGCTGGTGTGGGGGTCAGCGGAGGCTATGGAGGGTCATGGGAATGGTACGAGAGGATGAGAAGCGGCTTTGGGAATGCTCTCTGTGACTGGTGGGGAGTGAGTGTGGTTGATGGACCCTGGGAAAGGAGGAATTAAGATATGCCTTTGCAGGCTGCTCAGGCTGGCACAAAGGTGAGCACTTTCACTGATGTTAGATATAGGTAGATGCTGCTGGTCGCTCTAAGCAAAGTAATTTCCAGTTAAGACATACATCACCTGGTTCATTAACTTTCTTGAGGTTTATTTATAGGGTCTGATTTACTTTTGCCAACATCCGAGACAGTATGCTGTAATCCAGAACTTCACTTCTCTCAGCAGCTGGTCCAGCTATCTGAATGCCATGGTTTTTTAAGCGGTTAACATATGTCTTTTCACTTAAAAGAGAATACTGATTCAAAAATAGAGGGGAAAATAGGATTTCGAGGCACATCATTAAAGGTAGCTAAAGTGTTTGTAATGACCTTAAGGTAAATGCTGAGCTTTTTGCATCTGTAATATCTATTTTGGGGATAATTTACATAATTTTATGTTTTCTACTGTAAATGATTGATGTATATTTCCCATTTAAATTCCAGCTTAATCTAGAATCTGTCTGGAGATTTTTTTTTTTAAAAAAAACTTTTATTTTTCTAAAATTAGACATGTACTTGTAAAATGTTTTCAAGGTAGGCATTACTGATACAGGCTCATACAAGCATTAGGGCTCTCAGTTATCCTTGAGTTCAGTAAAATACAGGATTTTAAATATCTGTGGATCTGGAACTGCGTGTCCTGCCATCTTTTCATCTATATTCTGTGTAAAGCCAGTGCACATCCTAGAGCAAAAAACGTAGCATGAATTTCCCCTAACATTCACTTGTGGAGCCTACAGAAACCCCTGAACACCACCTCTGTACATTTAACCTCCAACCCTGTATTGACATTTTCCTCCAGCATTTCATAGTCACCTGGTTTGTATTTCCAAATACAATATGATATGGAACATTAAATGCATAAACCTTCTATTTTATACCTTTAAAACCAATCGTAAGGTAAAGTGTATGTGCTGAGATACATTTTGGGCTGCAACAAAATGTCAAAGATTAAACAGACATTTATCCCTTGTGGAAGGATGGATAACTATTTACCCTTCTCCTTCCATTTTTGTGATGTAAATGTATACAATGGGTTTTAGTCATACAATTTTACAACTACCTAGTTTTACTTTTACTTACTTGATTGAGCAAGTTCAGCTCTAATAGCACGGAAGCAAGCAATCAAATACTTTTATTGGATCTGATATGAAATCTTAATGTATAAGTTTTAGGTGACATGCCTTAGCTGAGGTACTACCCACTGAAATATTACTTGTTGCGGTTATTTTTCTTAAAAAACCTTCTCCTCCTTGCTAAATAGATAAATATGATATTTTCATCCAGGATTTTTTATTTAAATCCAAGTTTATTGATAGCAACACACATGCAAGTGCTACCTAAGTTTTTTAAAGTGATACAATATCAAGCGATACAACTGTGCAAACAATTCAAATCCTGCTAATACTACTGGGAAGAATCCAAGAGTTTCTCCCATTTTTTAAAATTTACTATCTCCAGCTTTACTTTACTTAGTCTCCTCCCTGCCCATATTTGGGTAATTTTAGCATGCTGTAATTGTTATATTACTTTTTTTTTAATTTGTTTTGTTACGTCCAACAAGTGGCATTAAAATGTGAACTTCTCATTTGCTTATTCTTAGAAGTGAGACTCCTTTCTTGCATCTTTTCTTGATGTTGTAATGTTTAATGAAATAAATTTTTTCCAACTTTCTCGTATAAAATGATGTTTCTTTGCTACAGCTTAACCCATTTTGGCTTATGAGTGTAAATTTTTTTCTTTTTTCTTCTTGGAAAAGTATGGTATTACATTGATGGTAAAATAAAATATTTAAGATAAATATATGACTAAAATACCAAGAAGACTGTCCTTTATTGTCGCGTTGGGAATCCTATCAGGTAGATACCTATTTTCAAAGTGATTTATTGTTTATTATATCTGGAATCCAAAATCCAGTGATGCCTTGTTTTCAGTGTTTTGAACCAATCTGCATTTGACAGGTATGGAAAGCAGGAATGCAGCCTGCGGTTTGAGTTTTTGTTGTGCAAATATACTTGTTTTATTGATCTGCAAGCCATCCTTTTTCAGTGACTGAAGGAAAAGTGAAGGAAAAAATACTTTGAAAGGGAAGATGAAGGATCAAACTGCAGCTGCTTTGATTATTTTGACTGGAGATGTCAGAATGTTGAAGTGAGAGAAGAGATGTGCCTGCTGCTTTTTGACGCCATCCATTCTGCCAATTATTTGAAAATTGAGTTTTAAAAAGTTGTTGGATTCTAATATTTCACTTGCGGTAAAATAGACGAACACAAAGCACTTAGGGTTACTATAACTCCCGATCACCTCTGGCTGTCATGAGAGAAACACTTCCTGACTGAAATAAAAATGAAAAGAAACACTGAGTATCTGCCATCTTGCAGATCAGCTGTGCACATTGCTTTTACTAATCAGCAGTAATAAATGGCAGTAATTGGAAAGGCAAATTCTGACTTCAGTAGCAGTCAAATTACAGCTGAAAGCATCCTTCCCAGAGGAGTTGTAAGGGAACTTACTACATTTATCCCAGCTCTTTCATTATTTTGACCCTTTATTCCCTTTTTGCAGTGAGGCAAGTGACTCGCCCACAAAGTACAAATTTCCTTGCCTTCTCCCCTGGTGTTTCCTGGTGGTTTAATCCAGTTGAGACATAACACAGAGCCACCACGGAGGTGCTCTAATGTATTGCTTATTATTTTCTGCCTTTATAGTAGCACCAGTGTGTTCAGTGAACCTGGTCTGGTGGGGGCTGTGCATGAGCCTGCCTTCTCTTGCTGCCTCTCCTGGCGCTCGAGCTGTCTGCTGCAGGCACAGGGATGTGGACATTAGATTCCCTGAGAGGAAGGTGAGGAAGAGGAGTGTTTCCAGTGCCGGTCCTAGCTCTGCCGGCAGTGACGCGGGGACCCAGGTAACTCCAGCAGCTTGTGACAAAGCAGATGGGTGCTTCCCTCTTGTGAGGATAAAGCTGCAGAGCTGTGCTGGTGTAGATGTGCTGCCTATGTGTGAACTCAAATGCAGCTGAAACCCTTACTTGTTCCTCAGAAAGGGAAAGATTCCTTACTCCTACTTTTAAACTCTTCTCAGCATAAAATCACCAGATTAAATCATCCAGCATATAACCGTATTCTTGCTGTTTGCCTTCCAGAGCAAGAGCTTATTCTGGCATGAGGCTCAGTGCTGGGTAAAATCTCCAAGGAAAGCTCTCAAACCAAGAGTTTCTCTTGAAATCCTGTGATTGAGGTGCAGGCCTGAGGAGGAGGGGAGGTTAGGAAAGGGTAAACAGGGCAAAATAGTTTTGGAAGGGAACAGACATACTGTGGATTGATTCACACAGCCTTGTTCTGTGATTCAGCTTGAAGAAAATCTGGTGGGAAGGAGGAGATACAGGGAGTTGAACGTTGACATTCCTGAGCAGGTTTGAAAGACTCGACTTTTACCTTGCATTTCTCAGACTCGACAGTCTTTTGATTGTGCTGTGTCTCTCTGGCAATGTAGTTTCATGGCAGTCGGTTTGGCTCCAAAGCATTAGTTTAAGAAGTTTCCATCTGCAGCTGCTCAGTTCATTTATTTTGGTAGGGTTATTTCTAAGCCAGGTCAGTTAACCACAGTGAGCGCGGTGCAGCCTCATAGGCAGCAGTGTGCTGTGGCGTGGGGACATGGGTGGAGACTGAGTGCTCCATACCACAAGACCGAAAAAAGTAAGTGTACCCTTGTCAGCTGAGAAATCTATCTTCTCCTGCCTGGGGTAGGATCTTGCACTTAACCTACCGCTGATCCTAGTTTCTGATACAGCAGCACATGCTCTTGGTTGTTCATCAGTGGCAAGTGAACTTGATTGCTCTTCAGGACTTTCCTTTGGAAGCTGTCTGATGTGAACGGGGACATGTCCACACTCTTGTTACTTAATCCCAGGAAAAGGAGCAAGACATAATAGGGCATAAAGCAGTGTATCTGCTTTATCTGCTTCACTCTGTCATGAATTGAGAAGATCTTATTTTTGTCTCAAAAATGGCATGTTTCAATGCCTGGTAAATCCACGCTGGAAATTTTGCCTAGTGCAATCTGGCGGATAGTTGTGTTCCCACAGTTAAAAGTAAACCTGCATTTTGTCTTTAAACTTCAGTGTGTGTTGCAGCAATTTTCCCGTATCCATAAGCTATAGGCTCTCTGCTATTACTGCAGAGACTCAGACAGGAATGAAGATAAGCATAATTCAACAGCTGGAACACATAATATCAATACCATCCTGCATGCATCTTTCATGTTATCACAAAGACATTTTTTGATACCTTTTCCTGTGTTTTATTCATCACCAGGTTCTTGAAGCTATGATCATTAATTCTAGGCACCATGAATGTCTGTCCTTGTATGTGACTTCCCATGGATTCTCCCTGTATGTTTTAATCCTGATTTGAAGCTCTCACCACAGTGGTCTTTTATCAGAAAAAAAACACTACATGTAATAAACCATACCCACTAAAGCAAACTCCTTTATGAGAGCCTGGAATTGCAGAGATGAAAGGCTACTAAAAATGCCATAACTCTATGTTAATCTCAAATGTGTGTATGAAACAAAAATTCATCATATGTATATTAATGGTAGAAATTTTATTTATTGTGAACACAGAGATGCTTCTCTTTTTGAAAAGCAATAAAAAATTAGTGCCTTACTGATATTGTCAAGTTTCTTATGCATATATACAAAACAAAATAACTTCAAGTCCTAAAACTGTTTCTTTGTTCTTTGTTTCAGAAAGCATATGGTTGTTTTGTGGGATGGTTCATTTAGGTGCTCATATAGAGTATTTCATGGCACTATTTATGATACTGTCTGTTCAGATTCTGTTTATCCATATAATCATAGCATCAAGCTCTAGACATTATAAAAAAATACTATGCTGATTCTTCTCAAAAGCTCTGAAAAAAAAGTCTTGATTTTCATTAATAAACTAATTTCTTTTCAGAAATTTCTATAAACCACAGGGAACTCAGGAACCTCCATGTCAAAACCCACAAACATTTTTTTTTCCCTTTTGAAATTAGTGGTTTTGTTTTGGATATTTTAAGTAAAAGAAATCAAGTGACAAAATACACACAGGGATTTATGTGGCATTAGTGCAGCTGGAGAAAAATTCACGTACTGATCCCTCTTCCAATTCAGGGCTAAGAAATATCTAAGCGTTTATGAAATATATGGCAGACCTAGGTTGGACACCACTTCTCTTGATTTATAGCAAGGAGTTAAATTTGTTTCTCTTGCTCAATTTTTTTTCAGTCTTCTTATGAAGCCATTCTGCTTGGGTAGAATCGAGTATTATCTATTGAATATGTTGGCAGAAACAAGTTGTCTACTTTGAATGTCCTGACCTTTTTTCTTTCTTTAACTTGTTTAACGCATTTTCTAACAAGCTGAAAGTTTAGATGGAGGTAAAAAGGGAAGGAGGTCTTCTCAAATTACTGAAATCTGTTGATGCTCTTCTTTCAGTGGAAGAACTTTGAATGGAAATAGAAGATAATGTCTTACAACATCTTGGGGCAGTTCAGAACATACTGTTTGAATTTAACTAGTAAATTAACCAGCTATTCAAGGTCTAAGACCCCAAATTTATCTTGTTCAAATAATGTAAATTTAATTAAGCAGTCCGGTCACACATATTCATTTCAAAACAGTCAAAATATGGTTTTGTAGGATTTTGTCACTTATTGCAGAGTTCTAAACCTTAAAAATATATTTTTTTACTTCTCATTATTGTAGTAGATTTTTGCTCAAATAAAGAGGCCTTAAGTTATTTTTTAATTAGTATTTTCAGTACATTCAGTATTCCTTGTGACATAGGTTCTTCGCATTTTATATAATATTTGAGATCTTTAGTAAAGTATGAGGTCTTTAGTACAGTAAAAGGAAGAGAAACTGTTGAAGACCCAGCAAATTAAGTGCATGATTTCTTTTAGCGACCGTTGAGGAGCTGCTGTGTGTTGCTTTAACTATATTAAGGACAGAAACAGCTTTAGCAACTGCTGGGCCCTGTGTGAAATCAGTATCAAGTGTGCACAGGAGAGAAACCTTTTGCAGAGGTGGGGGACGCAGATGTTCTCGCTTAACACTGTCAAATTTATCAGTGAAACACCCAAAGAAATTTCATGGGTGGAGAGTAAGGCTTCTCTAATTAGCTGTAAAATGCCAAATGGTGGGTACTAAACTCTGAATTATAGCAGTAAGCATCTCTGCTACAATACATTGATCACTCTGTCATATTAAAGAGACTGCTGGGTGTGGTGGTCAGTGGTGTTCCAGAGTGTCACAGAGCTCTGTTGAAGCTCAGACTGTTTCTGCACTTCTTTGGCTATTTTACAGCCCTTTGAATATCCGCTGTCTCCAGTCAGACTGAAACATGTACTGATTTTGGGTGACCTTCATAAAAATGATAATAAAAATAGAAAACATAGTTAAAATAATTATAGTAAACCAGCCACTGCCTCTGTCACATCTCTGTTGCATAAAATGCACTTGTAATGGAAGGTATTAACAGTTGTGCCTTGCTCATCCTTTGCAAACGTTTTCTTTACATGTTTGCTTTGTTTGAGTTTGTCAGAGCAAGTAGGCCTGTTTGTATGACTGTAGGTTCACCTATATTGTACGATATTTTTTGTAGAGTTGTATCTATGGTGTCTTCCTCTGCCAAATTCTTGTTTGATGATATCTTGTTTGACGGTGTACCAAATACTTGTCGTTCCCTGTACATTGTCTGAGGCACTCTGTGTTTACAGAAAGTTGTTTCATGTTGGAAGGGGACAGAGGGGATCAAATCTCACAAATCTTCATTGAACGTCCTGCAGATGTTTCTGATCTTTTCTTGTCTTTTGTTCACTTCTGAGTCCCAACACATGCTTCCTCAGTGTCTCCCCCCCTGGGATGACCAACACAAGCTTTAACACCAGATTCTCCTCAAGTCTGCTTTTAGAGGTGGAAGAGATTTAAATTGCTTCCACTCCCTGACCAGCAGCCCAAAGATGTAACAACCTTGCTAAAAGCCAACTCAGACTGGCATGGCAAAAAGCCATGTCCAGCGAATGATACTTAGAGCCATACTGACACTGTCTTGCTTCCAGCCAGCTGCTTTGAGACCTGGTTTCAGTCCAATTAGAGGGAGAATTCCTTGGATCAACTTCGTTACAAAGCAAATTTAATAGATAGATTTAGTAACACATAGATCATGTTTAAATTATTATTTCATCTCAGAGTCAAATTCAGAAGAATGGGAGAAAAGTATATTTTAGTGTAATTTTAGAACTTAAAAGAAAAAAAACCTGTCACATATTAAATGTCCCCTAAATCACTCCTATTTTCCCTAAAGTTGTGAGGTGGTAGGCTGCATATGCAGAAAGCCAGTTTTGAGTAGCATATTTTGTTTACTGTTGAATGTTTAAATTGTAATATGAATTCTGTATTCAAGCCTGGGCTTAGTCATTATATTTAGCCTAGTTAAAGTAGAAGTTAGCGGGTAGGTTTTTGCATTTTTTAAAAATTACTCTGATCAGTTTACAATGTCTATCAAAGCAGGCACTTATTATATGTATAATGTATGTATGCAAATAACAGATACAGATAAAGAAATGAGCCTGCACTGACTGTGAAAGAAGTCTGTCTGTTAGTAGGCTGCAGTGAATTTCTGCACATTAAATAGTGAAAGAAATTCTTTCAACTTTAAGTCAAAAGGTAGTCCAGGAAGCAAAGTGCTTTTATCGCACCATTACTTAAAAAAGGCATGAAATCAACAACCAAATAAAGTGTACATTTGAAAAAGAAACATATTCCAAATATGTTGTATTTAAACATGTTCGTAAGCAGAATTATTCCCAGTTATTTTAGGTTTTTATTAGACTGCACTAATCAGTTAATGCTGTAAACTTTACGCAGTATTTTCTATAGATGAATGCTGCGGTCCAGCCCTCTTGCTGGAAAAGACTGCATGGTGAAATAAAACTGAGAACCATTAGAGTTAAATGTAACCTAATGGGAAAAAATAGGTACAAGCAGTAACAGTTTTGTGATCCTGTTCACCCCATGGCCATCCAAATTGTGGTCTGAGACCAGGAGAGAGGTTGCACAGGAATAAGACGACATAATTTGGGGGTCATGGGAAGACAGCATTTAATTTTGCTGAGAATGTTGGCTAAAAAGAATGGAAAGTATGCATAAAACTGTGGCCTGAAGGACATTCTGAATTAGAATTCAATTTCATTATTAAAATACCCTTGAAAGTACATTTTAAAAGACTTCTGCTTCACTTCATAAATAATCAGTACATGACATCTGATCCAGGGCCATTCATCTCACTTATCTCTCTATTTCTCAAGCAGGTACTTTATTATAGAGGGGATAGCTAATTTATATGTAGACATAAATAGACTAGTTCTAATTTTCTAAAATGCAAAGTTTGTCTAGATTTCATTACAACAGAGGATTGCATCCAGATCAACGCCTTGTTTATAGGACAACTACAATAGCTCTGTTTGGTGGTGGTTTTGCCCTAATTTTCTCCTTCTCGCTATATATTTTACCTGGCCTGTTACTCTCTTCAGATTTCTAATTCTTTCCTCCCCCCTTTTCCTCAATTTCTCCTTGTTAGTCATGGTAATGAGATGCGTTAAGACCTAGGCAGCGTTAAGACCTAGATGCCCAGCTGGAGCATCTCTACAGGCAGGCAGTGATGCCAGGGCCAGGAGGGGCTGGGAGCTGCTGCCTGCCACATGTGAAAAAGAGGCACCAGTCATCACAGAAAGAAAATGTCATTTTTTGCAAAGCTTGAGAGCTGTCCCTTGTGTCGAATTTAAAGAGGAGAGAGGAAATCGAGGGGAAGGATATGATCTCCTTTGCAGAAATTCGTTCATCACCAATATTCGGCTCCTCAGCTGTGGAAATAAAACCAACTGTGTAGACAGCACACATCATCTACCCTTCGTGTCTAGTCTAGTTGCTGGAGTCTTTTTTAACTGCCTTCATTCACGTGTTTGCCAATCAATCAGCAAGTTGGGTAAAATTCACAACGAATGCATTAAGCTGCCTTGAGGCAGAGCAGGAACTTTCTTCTTTTTGCCAGTGAGAAAAGGGATCATTGAATGTGTGAAGTCTTTCCAAATGCATGCTTGTATGATTTCCTTACAGTTCTTTGGTGGCTTTTTTTATATTGTCTTTGTAAATTGAGTTTATCCTGTTCTGTTTGCCTTTCTGTAACAGTCATCAATGTTTTCTCTAAGTTCAGAATGTCTTTTGTCCAGGCTGTTTTTAACCTGTAAAAAGTAGTTGTACTTAATACATGGCTCATATTTCAAAAAGATGGACACATACGATCTCCAGAGTTAAAATTGTGTGTCTGTGTACACATAAAATTAGATTATTTTCAAGTATCAAGTCTTAAATCTTTTCAAAGTGGCCACTCATGTTTCAGCTAGCAGATCATCAAATCATACCTCTTTTCCTGTGTGAAAAAGAAGCTGAATTAATATGAAATAAATTACAAGTTCCATTTTATAGCATAAGGGAATACCAGACTGTAAATGTAGTCAGTAAATATGTCAGATATGACACAACTTTTTTTACTTGTCTGGATTCCCTCTCAAGGCATTGAACCTTTCCCCACCCCGCCCCTCTAAGATTCAGTGCTGAATTCTGTGGATGTAGTGAAGATTTTTCACTGATGTTTCATCATGTTTCATAGATCAGAATTAGGAGCTATTTCCGTATCTTTATATATTTTGCCTTTATCTTAGGACACAAACTTTTGCTTGATGAGTAATCTGGTGAAATAAAAAAAAAATTGCACTTGATTTGATTTAGTCAAATCAAGCCTTGTGTAAGGCTTTGTGGGCTCTGGACACTGCATGCTGACCGAACATGAAGTTAAGTGAAGTAGCCTTTTGGGCTTAGGCTTTGTAATGATCGCTGCCTCTTTCTTCTCCTTGTTGTTTTCCCCATTCATGTTTCTTAAAGGTTTCTTTTCTACTAAGCCTGATTTTCAAGATAAGAAAACCTCTTGCATGATAATGTACGTTAAAGTTAACCCCCACACACACACTTGCAGCTGTTCTTCTGTGCATCTTTAAGACAGTGAGTTGGTGATGACTTTGGTGATATTGCTTGCAGTGTAGGTTAAGTTAATCTCTCATGCTAAAGCACTGAAGCCCCAAAACCATGAAAGTCCTGTGGTCTTGATTTTTGGCACCTCCTTCTTGTCATGTGTCATCCACTTAAAATGTTGTTGATAGTGTGTTCAAAATCAGCTGTAGATGTTTCTAAAGAAGTTGGTAGCTTCTTCAAGGTTTAGAGGCTATTAGTAGATTTCTACTGGTATTTATTTTTATATTTTGGGGCAGTTAATTGACTTTTTAAATAATTTTCCAATGTGTCAGACGTTCTTCCTTTCCTTGAAGATGACCACTGGTCCACAGTATGAGAGTACTATTGCTATTGCTGCTTGATTCTTTGCTTGCTTTCTTGCTTAAGGTTAAAACATTTCTTTCTGTCCAGTTTGTGCATTATGATAACAAAGACTGCAAAGTATGTGCAATATTGGTAAATGCAGTAGTCTACATGTCTACTAAATGGAAAAAGACGTCTCTGGAGTTGATAGCTTTTAAATGACAATGTTCTTTCGGGCTAGTGAAAAATCACAAATAAGTTTACATTTCTAATATTTGGAAGTGCAATTTACCATTGCAAATAACGCCACCTCAGCCATCTCTGTTGCATTTGCTTTCCTATTAGTGAGTTTCCCTTGCCCTGCTTCCTTTGTTTATAGTTTTTTTATGAGGGAGGAATATTGTTTTTCCATAGAAAAGTAGGTGCAGTGATTGCAAGTCTAGTGGAATGGGAGGTATTAAACTGTTCATACATCAAGCATATTTTTATAGATATCCCTTTCAACACGACTAAATAACGGTGTGAAACATGTTTTCATGTCTGATTATAGTTGGATCTCTGAGCTTGTGAAGGTACTGCCTTCCTTTGCTCTAACCAGCAAACTTGTTCTGTAAGTTTGCATAGTAGTCGGCACTAGCTTGCAAATCAGGAACACTGAAAGGACTATTCACTGTGCTGAGGTAGAGAATTTGCAAACATTAATTAATTTTGGAGGGACTCTGATTTTATAGCCCTCAGCATTATACATGATAATGCATAAAGGATAAAGGAAAGGATAAAGACAGAGACAATATTTGCCTCTTGAATTCTGAATGTGGCTCTATCTTTATTCTTCTGTTTAGGAACGTTTGGTACTTTCAAGAGCTAAAAATAGCTCTTGGCAATGTAAAACTGAACAACATTTCACCCAAAAGATTCCTCTTATTTTTTTTCCTTTCCAGATGTATGAGCATGCACAGGAGAAAAAAATCCAATTGAAAATCTGATTTATAGTCCTGCACGGACAGAATTTATTACAGGTTTTGCCTTATTTTTGTGATGTTGCTTGGTTTGAAATTTCAGGATACCAAGGAGAAGTTTAACTGCAGTGTTGTACGTGCTTGGAAAAACAGAATTTCAAACTTAACTTTTTATGAAAGAAAACAGGGTACAAGTACAGCTTAAGAGACATGTGAATGATAGAGTTGGTTCCTGTTTTATTTGCTTTATCTTTGTGTTTAGTACTTTGCTTTAAAAAGTATAGCTTTTTCAATAATTAGCCCACATTTCAACAAACAACATTTTTTCTGTACAACAGAAAAATGTAAGTATAACCCCAGTAAACTTTGGTTTTGGTTTATTTATTAGTTGTATTAATGAAAAATGAATGGATTTGCGAGTCTTGAATGTTGAAGAGTAGAATGAAGATATGAGAAATATGATACTAAAATGATTTGGCTGGATGCTCCTTGGACAACTTCAAAGCAAATAATTTGAGTGATGTGGAAAAGAACAGTGATTTAATGCCATCCATTCGTCAACCTGGGTTTAGCTAACAACATGCATTTTTTGAGGAGGCAAAAAACTTTGAGCTTTCTCTATTGTGATCTGTAGGAAAAATGAGCCAAATTTTACTTTTCACTTCTAAACACCAACATCTTTGATTTGAGGGGATTGACATTTTGGGAATAGGTTGGTTGAATTATTACCAGATTTTGACTCATAAGGCCGTTATGGACAAATGGAAGCACTTTATATGGAAAGCCAAGAATTTGTTGTTAGTTTAATCAAAGAACTATTGTTATTCCAGTTTCAATAGTTTAAAATTATATGCAGTTAAAAGGATATATACACAAACTTTGTAGTAGCCACCCCTTTTTTTCCCACGGCACCTCTGGGTCCTAAGGTTGGTGGCAACTGTTGTGATTAGGGTGGGGGTGCAGTGAGTCATCAGCATCCTTTACCGGGAGGAGCACAGTGCTGATACTGGTGCTTTCTTCCTCCTCCGTATAGGATCCATCTTGGGTTGTTCTTACCTGTTTGCTAGCATGCTTCGTGGCTTGCGCTTCTTTTGTTACGCTGTAACTCCACATTACATGCAAAGGTGCTGTACATGTGCTGATACTTTTTCATGAACTGCGTGCTGTCTTTTTGCCCCTAAGACTGGCTTTACGCACAGCTGCCAAGGTTGCATTCGTTTGATGGCCAGTCGTAGACCACCAGACAAGTTGCTTCTAGCCCTTGGGCCTCCAGGGTCGTTCAGGGCCTCTGCCTTCATCCCGTGCCTGTATTCCTCTCTGCTGCGTTTTATTGTAGGGTCACAGGCAGTCCACTCTGCATGGAATAATTATTCGTTATTACTGTTTATTAGTTGCAAAAATATATTTAATAGGCGTTACACAACACAGTTGTACAAAGCTAAGCCAAAAGTAAAGCAAAGTGTGTAGCAGTTACCTGGGCATCAGACAATTTCTGTTAGGAGCTAAATCAAGTCTCCAGGCAGGGGAAGACAAGACCTCAGACCTGTGGTACCAGTTTAACAGTACGCCTGTGGCCTGTCACAAGAAACAGCAGCACTTTATTTCTTTGTCTCCAAGGCCTGTAGGGGATTGGTGTTTATATACCCCTTCACTTGCCACGTGGCATTTCTCCCACCTTCTCCGGGGAGAAGATTTGCACAGATACCAGGCAGGCACCACGGTAGCACCGAGGTCTGAGGGGCTGGACAGAGTTTTAATCCAGTTAATCCTGACAGAGTCAGCAGGAGAAGGGAGAGGGGATGTGGCGAGTGCCCTTTGAGAGAGAGGAAGGAGAAAACCCCAAAGAACTTAAGAAAAGCAAAATGTAGGAGATCTGAGAAGCATAGTTTGTGATGAGGCAGCAATGAAGGCAAGGAAATAAGTAGGGAAAAAAGATCAGAGAAGTAAATGCAATTTCCCCAGTTGCAGACCTCAAGAAGTCACGAGCCGAACACTGAAAAGAATGTCATTTATTAAGTGCACTCCCAAGTTTCTGAGCTTTTAGGCAAGGTTTGGGAAATATTTTCAAACCTTCTTTTGCAATTGTAAGGACTAGAATATTAGCTTTAATTTTTTTATTACTTTTTTTTAATGAAAGCTGAGATTGTAACTAAATCATAGAATTTTAAGACCGTGGACTTTAAGAATAAGGACTAAATAATCCAAGACTTAAAAATTACGCATATTGGCAACACTACTCCCTTGCTTTCACAAAGCGATTAGCTGACAGGGAGGGGAGATGAGAAACGTGGACGTTCCTTATCATCTCACCCTTGAAAACTGTCTCCTAGTGCATGCGGCCATCTGTATCTCTCTTCTTCTGCATTTCAGATCTTCTTATCTGAATAACTTCAGCAAGTAACTTAGATACTCCAGCACATTACTGACTTCATGAGTTCAAGGGTTCTGGGAATTAATGGAGACAGTAAAGATAATAGGTGAAATATTATGTGATTAGGAACATTCAGAAAGATGATAATATCTATTTCCATTTTGTGACAAAGGCTATAGATAGCTTTTCTTTCTGAAGTGAATTTGTATCTCTGAAAACATTCTAGAAAACAACTTTAAAAGATGCAAATGCCTGGAAAGGAGACTTTAATTTACCAAGAAGGAAACCCGTTTTGTGGTGAGCAGCCTTAGTGCTGTCTGTCCAGTGACTGCACAGCCAGATTGGTGTGAAGAGCCTTACAGAAAAGCCATACAGCATCTAGATTTAGTCACTGCTGTCATATTTCTATATTTAATCAAGAGTTATTATAGAAATACTCCTTTTAAAGTAATACCAGTGTCACATGAGGATTATCTCAGAGGACTGTTTGTATCTCTTATGGTTATGACCTAAATTATCTATATTTAGAGCACATCACAGATCTTAATACCTGTGACTTCACAGTTTCTACTGTCAACATCAAGGTTTAGTCAATCATGAATGCATGCAAGTAGCAATATAAGCTTCTTTATTGTGGCCTTTTAGACCTGTGCAACATTTTTCCATGGTAAAATGCTCCCATTCTTTAAGCTGGTTACACATCAATAAAGAGATGTGTAATAAAGGGAGAATAAAGACAAAACTGTTTGCCATGGTCTTAGTCTATGCATGCTCACTAGTTATCCTTGGTTTGTATTATTCTGGTAAGAATTTGTTGTGTTAGTAATTTTGTATTTTTAAAGAAGAGATTTACCTTTTCCTCCTTGGAAGATATATTATTGAGGATTTCTGTCTCACCAACTTCCCCTTTGAGGAGTTCTTTGCCCTTGAAGTTATATATGTGATTTCTTAATTACCCTTTGTGATACTTGATCATTTTTTTTGTCCAGGACTAATGTCAAATGAAAGGTAATTTATGATTATTGCATTAAAGTGATGGCCTTCGCAATTGATATGTTTTAGCATATTAGTTGCAAAGGTTACTAATGGAAATAGTAACATTGAATGGAGGACAGTAACCCTGCTAAATTGGAATTGATTATATAGTCATATACTTGGATAGCTAATTGTAAATCAAGAATCTTGTATTAAATGCAAGATTGTCACTGGTGAATTAATGCAATGAAAAAAAGAGACTTTTCTGTTTTGAGCACTCTCATTTGATTATCACAACTTTATAAAACACATTTTTATTTTAAATTAACAATAGATATGACTTCAAAGCAGTTGGTGTATCACACTTTGAAAACAGTCAATGAGTTACTTATGTTCTTCTGTCATGGTAGTACCTTAGAGGATACTTTACTATTGATTTTTACCCTATAGGTTATTGTATCTTAATGGGTTGTACTTCCGGTTTTCTTAGAACTTTCTTACGGATATAGAAATTTTCTGCCAGGATATGTCAGATGCAAAATTGAGCGTCTGATTCCTTACAGGTTTGGGTGAAATTACTTAAAGAATTAAAATTATGTTTGGTTTTGGTCTTTTTCCCCCCACAAAAGACGGAGAAGATTAACTATCTCTGAAATAGAATAACTTCTGAAAAGTGATTGTTATTATTTATTCTTATTCTTATGTAACTTAAGTGAAACTATTCTTATACTTTTCTAAAAGTCATTTGCTAATAATTTGATTAAAACCCATGACTCCCTAATACAAATCAATTTTTAAGCGTCAGTTTTCAGTAGCAGCCTTTCCCATGCCATAACCAAGGTTGGAGAGCAGCATCTCTGCTAACAGTTCTAGTGGAAATACCTGCTTAGTCTTAACCTTAAACAGTCTTGTTGATTAAGATCCTGTACAGTATTTTCTTAAATAATTAAATAATGCACATGCTGTCTGTTCAATTTTGTATTTATTGGAGTTATACAAGAGGCTGAGGAGAGGAGTTCTGTGCCCAGTGTGGAGGCATGAGCCTCCCCGGGGGCTGAGCAGGCTGCAGCCTCTGGGAGTCCCTGCTGTGGGAGCACGTTTGCAGAGCAGCACCAGCTGACAGACGTGCCACCCTGTCCCTTCGGGCAGGAGCTGGCTGTGCTCTAAGGATCTGGGCTCCCTCCCTTTGTCTCTGTAAGGGGATCATTTTCTTACAGGAAACTTATGCAACTTATCTACTTTGCCATTTCACAATAAATGAACTCCATTAAGTTCAATAAGATTTTTATAACCTGCATTTTGGTCAAGAAAAATACAGTGTTTCCTCAGTTGTTATTACAGTTCATACTTGCATTTTTCACTTGAGTAATTTGTTGTCATGGTTTGCTGTGCCGTTCAGTCTTCCTTGGACGTATGTGTGGAAGATGGCCATGCTTCAATATACTTTAATAAGAATGTTTTGTCAGGTGTTACCTTGCTGAAAGGGTGGTGTAAAACCAAGACTGATCCAGCTCATTTTAACTTGCCAGGGAATCACATGAACTTTCGTTCCCCTGCAAAGGTAGCAAGCAGAGTTCAGAAAGGTTGTTTAACATTGGCAGGATGTTCTAACACTGCAACCACGAAACTTAGCTCAAAAACTACGATTAGTTTCCATCCTCTCTGAAACCAGGGAGCTGGGAAGGAGCAGGAGTATGATACTGAACGGGAGGAGGCAGGCAGTGGGAGCACTGCAGCGGTCAGTGAGATTTCTGAGGAACAGGACTGCCAGAGCCAAAGAGAGCAGCTGGGTTGGAAGAGCTGAGGCTGGGCTGGGCAGTGGAGGGGGCTCATGTCCTTTCCCCGCACAGCCTGGAAGCCAGGGGAGCAATGGAGGTTTTGGCTGCTGCCTTGCCGTAGGAGGAATGGGGTCAGGACAGTGAAATCCAGGAGCCTGTTGGGAACTTCTCTAAGCTGCAAAGAGGTGAGGGCCAAGAGGATGCATGTAGTTAAAGCTGGAGAGCTCTTGGATGTCCTGGGGGGAAGAGGGAAGACATGTGGTGTGAAGGGCTACAGTGTTCATTTTCAGGACAGGAACTGGTGAGGTGCATAGGAGTGGCAGGTCATCGCTGAACGGGTGTATCTTCATTGCTATCTTCATTTATGTCTTCCGTCTGGGAGCACAGTTACCCTTTGTGCAAGTTGCCTGTAAAGGTGAACAGAAAAATCATACATCTTCTCTAGCATATGTTAAAAAAAAAAAAGGTATGTAAGTCACAGTTTTCTTACCATAATGTCAAGATATTGTCATATTGTCTGTTCAGAGAAGAAGAACTGTTCAGCCTGCACCTCAAAGACTCCAGTTACTTGTGGATGTTCTGACTTTCCTCTGTATGCAAAGGAATGGGTAGTGATTTCTAAGACTTGGAAGATTTTAGTCCTTTCCTTCATATGCATTTCGCATCTACAGAAATGCCAGGTCTGGTTTAACATGGGAATTTACTTTCCTGGCCTTTTGGCCTTTTTCTATTCTTGGCACTGGGTACAAGTTTTATTGTAATAAACTGAATTGTTTCTTCTTTAAAGTCAGGTATTGATAGCTTGGACTTCATTCACCCAGTGACGTATGTGTAAGATGAAGAAGGAAAAAAGTCAACACACCTGTGCCAGTGTGATCTAATAGAAGAGTTCCTTTATAATTTGAAATAAAAGAACAAGAAAGGTGAAATATTCAGAATACTTGAAACAGTTCATGAAATGCTGACGGGAGAGAAATGACAAGGCCAGGGGGTCTAGTGGTTTGCGAGGTTATGGGATATGAAAGCCAGTCAGCTATCATTACCCTTTGATTGACCACTTTGATCTGGTGAACAAAAAGGTTAAAGGTTTCCTGTTGGTTGCTCCTTCCCTCTGCCTTCTGGGAACAGTGGCGTCCCTTTTCTTGGCTTGATCAGCAGTAATCTCCTGACCTCGTGAGGCATTTTCCCAGGAATTAAAGTCCCCCTCCCTTTCTTCCCTCCCTTCCTGCATCCCATGGGATGGTGCTTCTCTTAGCAGTCTGACTAAATATCCCCCTCTGAGAAGAAGGATGTGTCTTCCGAGGTCTTTTCACTGGGGTGGCAGGATTTTCTCTTTCTAGAGAGGAAATGATACGATGGAGGATCTGCCAGGTGCTTGTGTCTGCTATGCTTTTAAAGGCTCTAAGCTTTTCCTAAGCCTCTCAAGGGTTACCGGGTCAGCTACGGCTTCTGCTTCCCGAAGAATTCATTGGTTGGTTTCAATGCTAATGGTTCAAATCTGCTATAATGTATTAAGTCGGTGAAAGGCAGCGTGCTCTTTACTGCTTGCTTGTAACATAAGGCAGAAAAACACTCTCACAGGTTGCTTAAAAGAACACAGCTTTTTCACGGAATGTCTTGATGTTACCTTTTGTCAAATTTAATACTTAACTAGATTTGTATTTAGGATAATAAATGTAGTTTGTGGACCCCGGATCCTTTTTCGTACTGAATTTCTCTTTGTTGAGGTTGTCATGTTACTGTACTACCATCAAAACAAAGGAGTTCTTCAGCATATGGATTAAACGCTCTTTTTCTGTGACTTTGACTTTTGATTGCAAAGTGAGGTTGACATTTGTGCCTTAGTTGCACTGTTTACGCTTTTTTCACTTTTACCTGCTCACCTATCCTCACACAACTTAAGAGAACTTACTATGTATAGACTTCTACTCCCTCTATCAAATTTGTGTGAAAGACTGGAAACTTACAGGGTGTAGAGGTCATGGTGTGTGGGATGGCTGCACAGGCGAGCACCAGAGCACAGTCACACGCAGCCTCCAAGTATAATGCTGTGAGCCTCATTCCCTTGGGCACCCGGTGTAAAAGTCTCAGAAACACTTTTCCTTTGGTCTGCTGGTTTCCCATAATTGCAGTGTTTCTAAATGTCAGAAGCAAGGAAAAATACAGTCTTGATATAAAGACCAATATAAACCCAATATCTTCTTAGTCTTTCTGAATTCAGAAATGGCTAATTTGATCCTGTGCAGGGAAAAAAAAAAGAAAAAAAAAGTATGAGTAAATAATACTGGTGCTGGTAAAACAGAAAGGGTTGGGCTTTGGGGAATTTATGGGACCACTGAGTTACACGGTGAGAACACATTATACCAAGCTGGACTGTAAAAAAGGGGGAATAAAATTGTTACTTCCAACTTAAACCCTTTTGCCTTTGACTTGTTACATAAAATGAGAATAAATAAAAGGAATCAATTTACAGTTGTAACTGATGAGAAAAGTTACATGGTGGTTGTTTTGTACCTCCAATCGCGAAAGTGCAAACAACTGGAATAGATAGGATTTAGACTGGAAATTTATTTTTTTATTAGTTTTATACAACAAAAAACCCCAAATAGACACATAGGGTGGCAGACTTGCTGTCTGACCACCAGCTCCTTCTGGCCCTGTATATAGAGCCTGTCTGTTTGCTTTGGGGACAAAAAGTAGGTAACAAATAATTCCCTAGAGATATCTCTGTTCATAGAAAACAATAGTATGAGATATGCAAGAGAGAACAGGTGAGCTGTGCTGGGGACTCCATGAAGTCCAGCATGAGTTTGACCAAGCAGGTGGAAGTAGAGAAACAGAGAGAGAGTTTGAGTGTTTTCTGAATGTTAAGTTCTACAGTCCATTGCCTGGTGGTTGATGTCATCCTTCTGGGTTTTTTTTCTTGTTCTTTTTTCTTTTTAAATATTTAAGTAGTGTTAAATGATCACACTTTTGACATAATAGCTGGCAAAGACTGGAGATAAAGTCTAAAATTAAAGGAGTTTAATAAGATTAACATATTTTGTTTTTTAAAATAAACTTATGTAAATGTGAAAGAGCTCACACAGTAAAATAAAATTGAGACCTAAAGGGATTTCAAGGCATTCCCAAGAAGTCTGTTCTTCTACATCAACTCAGGATGAGTTGTACCTAAGCAATTCCTTATAGGTATTTGTGTAACTTATTCTTAAAACCTCTGGCAGTTAGAAAATAAGTAATGTTTCTGTGTTCTCCTTGCTGTTCTCTACACCTCTAATCATCATTGCTGTTCCTGGAGTTTTATTAAACCTCTGGCTCACCTGTGCTTTTCTTTCTCTACTTTTAATTTTCACTCCATCATCATCAGGGTGTTTTTTGGGGTTTTGGATTTTTTTTTGTTTGTTCATTTGGGTTTTTGTTGGGTTTTTTCCCCCTTTAAATATGCAGTAATAGTGAACTTTTAAAAATTGAAGACTGAACCAAATATATATGGTATTTCTGCTTTGTCATAGAGTCATAGGAACATAGAGTTTTAGATTTTTCCTTTGGGTGAAAGAACTCTTGTCTTGGTCTGCTTTTTACTATTCATATACATTAAAAGTAGGAGGAAAAATATTTTTAATATTGCTAACTAATTGTATATAATTTTATACTGTTTTTTTCCCCTAGTTTTTGGTTCTATTGTATTCACATTAATTTCCCCTTTAGTATTCTTTCCTAAATTTCAGGTTATGTACTTTCTATCTTTTTTCATATAGGTTAATTTGTGCTTGTGCCCTTAATATTATTTCACTGAGGACCTGTCACTTTCCTGAACTAATTTTTTCCTTGAGAACTGCTTCCCATGGGAAGCAGTTATTCTTGAGAATATACTGAAAGTATATTAAAATCTGCTTTCCCAGAGACCATTGCATTCATTCTCTTGTTATCATTTTTTCCTCACTGTTGGTGAGTTTTTCCATTTCATGAGCACTGGTTTCTTTCCACTTTCATGTTCTTAAACAGTTTCTACCAATTGGTTAGAAACAAACCTAGAAGAGCCCCATTTATTTTGTGTTCCCTACTTGTGGTTTCCAGCACATTCAAAGGTGTTGCTCTTACCCTGCTTGGCTCCATTCTCAGTAGATGTCTACATAGTTTAAATATTTAAGACAATGACGTATCTGTATATGATTGGTGATTATTCAAATAAAACCCTTATCACCTTCTCCAGGCTTGATGGCTTATAATGTCTCTGCCGTTTCCCTTCCTTGGCTTTTTTTTCTTCTCCTTAATTTTATCCTTAAATCAGAGACTTTGGTCTATCTCACAGTGCATTCTGAACCTTAGAGAAGGTCTACATATTTGTTATGCTAGGCAACATCTTTCTTTTCCTTTCCAGAAAATGCTATCTCCTTCATGTAAATTCTAATTATGCAAATTATCACACAACTCTTTTTTGTTAACTAAGACATGATTTTTGTTATGCAGTGGACTTCCAGTTCCTTTCAGTTACCATAATGGTGAGAACGCAAAGTGACAACAAAAAATTTCTGTAAATTGGTTAGTGATATGTAAACAGATGAGTTAGTTGTCTTCAGTTTTTAACAAATGGAAGGATGCTGATTAATTAGGTACACAATCTGTATTGTTTCATGTGAAACCAACCTTTATAAACCCATCATGATATCATGCACTATATTAAATAAGTGTTATTTCACAATGAATATTTTAAAACTTAAGCTAATACTGCATTAAAGTAATATGAAAAATTACAAAGCTGCATAAAGTTAATATTGTGTTTATATTTATTAATTTTAAGTAGTTTTTATTCCCATTGTGCAGAAAAGGATTCATTTTAGATGAAAACCAGTAAAACATGCTTTTGTCTTCCAATGTCTGACTCAAAAAATGAACAAAGCCATAAAAACAAGTACTAGAGATCTTGAATTTGATACCAATCAACCAATTTAGGAAGTTATTCACACTAGCAAAGAAGAGTATTTCTTTGGGATGAAATACAAATGTAAAACAAGATTAAAATATATCATTTAAATATTACCTGCTGATTTTATTTTGTCTCTCCATTCTCCATATCTTGTAAATGGGTTTTATTCACAAAAATAGAACGTTTTAACAGCATTGCAGCTTAATATTCTACTTTTAAGCTTCACTCCAGTTTTTTAATTTCTTCAAGTAAATATGGAAATAGAATATGGCTATTAATAAAATTCATTTAAATTCAAAAAATAAATAAAGAGCAGAGTTCTACCACCTGTTTTCCTGTATCCCCAGTATCACTTTGTGCACATGAGTTATGCCATAACGGCCATTTACAGCCTTCTGGTTGACTACCAGCAGTTCAGAAAGGATTGCAGATCTCCTTGGAGTATAGCCATGGATTTTATATAATTTTGATACTAGAGGAAGGATACAGAATTTTAAAATTTTTCTTTTAGAAGCTTTTAAGTATGCAGAGTTTTAGTTGCTTATTAGCAAACCATATTTTTGTCCACTAATTCTTTGTATTGCATGTAAATGGCATTGATGCACAAAGGGTGTTGAGGTAGGCTTACATGCACAAAGCTGTATCGCCAGATCCATAGTTGATGACATCCAACAACTCTTTATGGCAAAAGGTACTTTTGGGGAAAAATAAGAAAAAAACAAGGGAGAGAAAGAGAGGGAAAAAAGGCAAGGGGAGACTCCCATTGGCCAGCTGGAGAAAGAAGTGATGGGGTCCCCTGATGAGCGTCCTCGTCCTCCTCTGGGTGTTCTCCCCTCTACAGTATGTGGCGATGAGAAAGACACTAAATTTTGGGTTTCTCTAATATAAACTAAGCCCTAAAAAATAAAGGGCAAGACAATTTGGGGGTTGGAGGGCAGAAGGGCTGATTCTCATGCCAGTGGCAGTCGCTTCCCAGGAGAACCTGTTGCAACAAGAGGTGAAGGCATGTAAAACCCTGTGTAATGTTGAGCGTGTAAATGACAGCTGCTTATGAATAAGACGCTAGTATGTGTAATACCTGTTCTCTGTGGATAAAACAACTGTGCGTAGATAGGCAGCTGTATCATACAGGTTGCTCAGGTTGATTCCCTGGTAAGACTGAGCGCAGGCTGCTCTACTTGCTTTGGTTCAGCCTAAGGAACTACGTCCCTGCATACCCACGGAAATTCAGTCCACTGAGCCGAAGAAAGTAGAGTAAATGAAAAATGTCTAGAAACCCAAATTAGAATTCTTACCGCCGCTTTGCATTTTGATGCCATGTCTCTTTTTCTTACAAAGAGAAAATTGTTACAATTTGTGTCATTTTACTTCATGCTTTTGTAATAACTCTTGCTGCATCCAACCTGGAATTAAACCTTAGCAGTTCTACGGCTATAATAAGAGTAAGGTTTCTTGCCAGCTAGTGTTTCATCTGCTGGCTAGATGACTAGCTGTGCACCAGCTGTATAATATATTCTATAAGGATATCATCATCACAGCACTTCACTCTTACATCTCATACACCCACCAGGAAACCTGTTTTATCTTGTGCTCCAAGCAAGGAATCCAAATGAGATGTCTTAAGGAAAAGTAAATAAAAATATTAGCAAATATTAAAGAGAAGTAATTCCATTTCTAGCGCATTACTGTGAGAGAGTGTTTTTGGACAGGAATGGGATAAGAACTCTCATAAATCTTTAGGCCCTGATTACAGGCTGCTTTTGGCACGGCTCAGATGAAGAATGGCCCAAAGCCTGGCTTTTAGCCACTCTTATGTTGGCTTCTCCCCTGCATGATTCTGCCTGGTTCTTGGCTTATGTCAGAGAAGCCCTAGTGCTGCTCTAACTTAATTCTGAATCTTTGGAGGATTTTTCCGGCAAAAGGGATCTCCAGAACATATGGGCAAGGCCGTGACTCTTCCTATAGCGGGGCAGGATTACTGCAGTGCAACAGCAGCTTTGCTGGTGCTAAACTTCCCAGGAACAATTCCGTGCAAAGAGAAGGGGAAGCAGTAAGTGCTCACTGGTCTCCCAGATGTGCATGGCCACAGTGATGGCCAGGCTGAGGACTCAAGATATGCGTTTCTGCCCAAAGGGCAAAAGGAGGATTGCAATAGATGCAGGAGGATTATAATAGGTGAAGTTAATGACATAGAATTTATTCTTCTTTTGTTTGTCATTCTGCCAAAATTAAGATATTTTGCCTAATATTGTATATGTTTTGTATCAGCTTCAGGTAAATTTTATTTAAAAAAAAAAAAGAAAGAAAAATTTCAGATAAGACTACGTTTCTGATTAGCTTTGCTTTAAATAGCTCTAGTTCCCAAGTCTCACAGTTCTTCTGCTTTCAGCAAATATTTGAGAAGAGCACAGCCAAAGTGTGTCTCAACTCTGGTGCTACTCCTCTTGGTCTGTTAATTCTAGTCTGTTAATTCTGCAGCTGAAGTTGCAAGGAGTTTTTGACAGTGGATATAAAGATTGCAGTCATACTGATGGTGCGTGAAAATGTCAGCATGACACTAGAAATGTATTACTTAAGGGATCTCTTTCTTGTTTGTTTTATTTAAACATAGAAAATTGCACAGACACACACAAAATTAAACTAAAAAAAACCAAACTAAGTATACAGTATCAGGTGCTCCAAAGCTAGAAAAGGAAAGATTTAAGGTGGTTTATGCTAGCTTAACTTTCCTTCCTGTGCAGGTATATAATGCTATAGTCTTTACTGTATAGTGTGATTATATTTAACAGGTAGATGTTGATTATTTTGTTTCTCCTTTCTTGTTATCTTTCTTGCCTAGTGTTGGATTTATTGCATATTAAGAAGAGAGAAGTATTCACTTCTCTAATGATTTCTTGATTTTGTGGGGCCTTGTGCAGAAGCTATCTGAATGCTGTGTGAGCATTGATTTGTCTTTACAGTATCGCAGCTGGGCAACCAAGTCACAGATTGAGATAAAAAGTTTCCATTAATGTTGAGTGTGTCAAATTTAAGAAACCTTTCATTCATAGCGCTGAGTTGTGGGTAGGATTTGGTATGCCTGGATAAATAGAGATTGGTGCTTTAGTTCCCTATTTGGGGGAGAAAGAGAAGCAAAAGGTGATTCACGCCATTTTAAAAGAGGTAAATCATCCCTTAGAGGCTGCTTGCCTTTCTCTGTTGAACTGGGTGAGCCTAACTCTCTGATGGCAAAAGTTAATCCATCAGAGGAGTATAGGATACTGTAGATAGCTCCCTGTGTTTCACACATTCTTGATCTATCCCAAGGGGAGATCCATCCTGCATGCAAGTAAGTAATAGTACTGGAGTGGGGAAGAATATATGATTATGAAGATAATGGTTGTACCGTAATGCTGTACATAATGAGGGTTAAGTTAAAGATACCACTGTTCCCCTAAGGTAAAGGTACTTCCATTGCCACTTCTCCTAAGTCTGGGATGTTTAACTTTCAACTTTAATAAATGTTCTTTTACCACAGCTTTAAATGTATGTGCTATATGTTATAATTTCTGTAATCTGTATCTAGGCTGTCAAGGAGATTTGCAGTAGAGATTCCATTTGAATTTATATATGAGAAGTATGTCAGATAGTGCAAGACCTACAGAAACAATAATACTCAGTTGAAGAGTAGGATAACATAAGCTTTGGCCATAAAATGTAATCACGTGAAAGGGGCAGGCACATTGAGTAAGATGTAGTGTTTACCATGTGCTGAAATAACTTCTCAGTTTTTGTTCAGCCTATTAGTTAACAGCTAATATAACATTTGACTTTTCAAACTCTAAAATACCATCCTTGGAATATATATTCATATAACTCCTGGAAATAGAGCAATCTCGCTGTTTCTAATGAAGGGAGAATTTTTCAGCATAGTTTCTTAAAAAAACACATGCTTAACAAATTATGTAAAAGTGAAACATTTTAACAACATTAACCTTTGGCTCCAGCAGTCATAGAGACTTTCTGATCCAACTGAAAAAATGAAGTGCAGAATTATTTATATAAAACTTGCATGCATAATACTGAATTAAGAAACATTTTCAATGATATAGCTCTTTTTCAGGATCTTTTGATAATAATATCTACATTTTTAACCAACCATTGTGTTGTTGCTTTATTTAGTGTTTACTTTAGCTTGCTGTGTCACGGATTTATGCTTTTCCTGGAGAATTTTTGTTTGTGAATAGCCTGAAAATGATACTGCAGATTTTTTCTCTATGTGAACTTCAATTTAGCCAAAAAGCTAAGATCTACTAGAATGCTGTCTCATAAGCTTAAAATGTCTCATAAGCATAAAATGTCCTCACTTGTGACACTGAAAAAAAGAACTTGAAATCTCAGCACAGTATTTTTATTGCAAACGACAGTTTTCATCTGCTGGCTTCTGCTGCCAGAATAAGCATGTTCTCAGCAAGTACAAACAGACTTCTTCAGCTGTGCCTGTTCCAGTTGTTCCCGTTAACTCCCCAAGTGGGTGGTACCGAAGAGCCACCTTTCTTGTACACTTGCATGCAGACAACACACGGCCAGTGATGAGTTTTGGCATTATGCTCTAATAAAAAGAGACCCCGCTCATATGAGAAAGCTCCGTGTGCGTCACTAAAGCTATTTCAGTCTTTGCTGCCTCCTGAGCTGAATGTAAACCGACATCGGTGAGACTCTATTCAAATCTGATTTCGTAAAAGGAAGTAGGAAGCATGACTTTCAAGCTGTGTGTGAAGATGAGCTAAAATAGTAACAAAAGTATCTCTAGAGAGTACAAGAGGACAAAAAAAAATTATCTTAAGCCTACCTATTGTTAAGAAAAAATGGATCTGGCAGACTCTCTTTTGTACCGTTTGGATGTGTTAAATTTTCCTTCTTTTCTTTAACATTGAGAGCGGGCATTGCTGTAGCAGGGATACCAAGGAACTTCAAGGATTCAGAGATTTCCTCAGCAAATTTCACCAAGGGGCCGCGAGCCTAAGAAAAATCACGCTTAAGCTTTAATAGCTGAGTTTCCATGCAGCGACACTTACAGCCTGCTTGGAAAGTCCAAGAGGAAGGCTCATTGCGGTGATGGCTTGTGCAATGGGGACGTCTCCTTGCTGGCCACTCTTGCAGGAGGATGCGCGTTAGCGTCAGGTGCTGGAGAGCAGCGATTGTGATGTTTCCTAGGCAGGAATTTGGTGAGCAACCCTTTGTAAGGTATCAGTGCAAGCACTGGTAATGGCTGGGCATAGTTCATGTTGCCTTAGTTTTGGAAATAGATGGTAAAATGTACTCATATCAAATAATTTCTCAGTGCCTGAGTCAGTAATGAAGTTTGGCTCCAGAACTACATGTTCTGGCTGACCACTTCTCTCCCAAATCCCTCAGGAGAGATCCATGCTATCAAAAGCCTTAATAATTCAGAAGAGTTTGAATCTCATTATACCATTGTTGTTGTACTCAGGGTGCTACTTATTAACTACAATTTTACTGTGTTTTGGTCTCCCACTGTACTTTTGTTTTTCAGCTCCTTCACTTTATTGGAAGTGCTGAGTACAGCACCTTGCACAGGCAGGCAATCCAAGACTTGAACCTCAGGCATTAGATGGTTATGGGGGCAGCGCTATCTGCTGTAGGAAAGTAATACAACTGCTGTCTTAACCTCAAATAATACTATATATGCCACACACAGATACACTAAAATCCCAACCTAGTGGTTAAAAACCCCCTCTTTTTAGACCACTTACAATTAAAACCGGAAATTGGTGACTTCCACTTGTAATGACACTTCATTCTCCTTGTACTGGAGTATAAAATCCAGTATTTGTTGTCCATTACAGACTTTTATGTCCCTCACTCATAGATATATGAGTGAACCATAGTTCCTGTATGGTTTTTTACTATGAGGGTGGTCAAATACTGGAGCAGGATGCACAGAGAGGTTGTGGTGTCTGTCCTTGGAGGTGCTCAAGACTCACCTGGACACAGCCCTGAGCAGCCTGATCCAACCAGACCTGCTCTGGGCAGGGGTTGGACTAGGTGACTCCAGAGGCCTCTCCAACCTCAATTATTCTGTGGTTCTGTCTTGCTGCCAGACTCGTTTGGTACGTACACCCACGCCAATAAAAGAAGGCCTGATCTTTGCTGGGAAGTCATATTATTGATCGCTACTTTTAGTGACAGCAGGTATACTCTAATTTTCTCTTGGGACATCCGTGAATTGTCGTTGCTTCCTTAGCGATGAGATTGCTGAGCAGATGCTATTTTTAAAGATTGGACAATTACTTACCTGTAATGAGGCTCCAGCAATAATCAGCATTTAGGATGTAAATTTCCTGTTAATTGTTTCTGTGCTCAGGTGGGTTTGTTTTTTCTTTCTTGTGTAACAGATGTATAAATTAGTGTGAAAAATAAAAAAATTAAAATAGGAAAGTTCTTTTATTATTTTTGTTTATTTTTCCATTCTTGAGCTGCTTTTGTGACAGTATATATTTCATAACATTGTAAACTTCTTTAAAATAACCATTAAAATCATGTAATTTTGTAAAACATCTGGGTTTTGAACTGGTTTTACTTCATATATATAAGTCAACAGCAAGGCAAAATAAAGTGGCATATTTTAAGACTGCAGTTATCAGGCCATCACATTGCTATTGACCTTTGTCGTATGTGGGATATTAATATTGCTTATGGCCTAAACACTATGTACAGGGCTGCTCTGTGGAAGTAGTGCCAAATGTAGGTCATTGTTTGACATATTTACTCCCTACCAAGACTACTAATGAAAAGTTCAGTAGTAGTATCATCTTTCCTCAGCTGAAAAAAATTATGTGGCGTTTTAAATTTTCATGAGTGCAAACCTGGTAGTGTTTCGAGAGAGACCCATTAGAGAAAAATAATTCCATGCTTTCAGGATAAGGTTACAGGCATCTGTGAAAAGGATATGATGAAGGATGCGTAGCATTATGTAGAAATACTGAGGGATGAGACTTGCTTTGAGACAAATTTTCCAAACTTTAACACAGATGCCAACTTCGACCAGGACTTTGTCAAAATGATAACTGGAGTCATTTTCTTTACTTAGCTGGCGTTGCCTTCATAAAAGATGCATTCTGATCAGCATTCTGGTTTCATGTAAGCTGGTGCAAATGCAGTGTACCTCTCCTGTGGGAATGATGTAATAGAATGAGAAATGAGATGGATCGGAGACCCTAGATCCTCATCACCTACTGCTGAAGAAAGTAAAGGCAGCCTTAAGCCTTGCTTGTATTTCTGTAGCCCTAGAGTCATTGCTTCACATAGGACAGCCTCAGGTGTAAATGAAAGTGGTTTGGAGAATGCTCTAATCTGTTTTTCTACATTCTGGTAGTGGATGGGGAATAGACATACCTCGATTATCAAGCAACATTCCCAAAATTAGTGGCCGTGAGGGAGACGACCTGTTCTGTGAGCAAATTCTGTGTCAGAAAATTTGCCTTCTTGGCTGGGATCCCCAGAGGCTGCATCCACTGGGTTTATGGCACAGCATAAAAAATCTGAAATGAGTTCTAGGAAAACAGATTGTATTATTTTGCTCTATTATCGAGTGAAATATTTTTCGAATATGAATTCAGCCAAGCAGGTGCAAACTCCTTTAAAATGACAAATTGACTGAGACAGATACAGTGTGCAAATGCTTGTGTATGCATTGAATACGTTAGTCATACAACAAGAGTGAGGGAATATAAGTAGCAGAGTATAATAATACTGTAAATAGTATTGACTTACTAATGAGGGTTGGCATGAAGATGTATAAAGTGAATCTAACTTGTGAACCAAAAAGAAGTAGTGAAAAAGAAGAAGAGAAAATTAAGTAAGGTCTCTCTAGTCCCACTGTAATTTATGTTTGTTACCAAAAGCCTACAGCCAAAGTTGGTTTAACAATTGGTGAATATATTTTCGTTGATTTATATCCTCAGTTTAAATCAGAAGCTGAAATTGGTTCATGAAGAACCCCACTCCAGAGTGTGTTCCCTGCTGCCCTCGTGGTACAGATGATGGTAATGTTCATAGTCTGGTTATTGATATCCTAGTGGGGTTATTCAGTCTGTTGAATGAATATATATTTTAGATGGGGGGAAAAGGAAAACAAGGTGGAAATGTTCATTCTGAAGATAAGTGAACTTTTTCAAGCTACGTTGTTTCTCTTGAGAGAGATGAAATGTTAAACTGTTTAACGTCTGGGAGCATCTGTCCTTGTAGTCCAGCCTGCGGATTAACTGAGCACTAAACTGCCATCATATTTTCATGGAGATTTAGAGAATGAACAGAAAGTGCTTAACTGTTTTGACCTAGTCTAATTTTAGAACTGTAGAATATGTAAGCAAATGCTAGATATATTTTAAAATATACATATGCATATGTTAAAAAAAAGAGATTTCTTTTTTACATAAGGCCCTAATTACATAACAACTGGAATTTTTTAGTTCAAGACAATGTAGTTCAAGAAAAGAAAAAGTAGTTAATTTGACAGTTCTATGAAACTTTCAGAATTATTTATTTATGTAAAAAGGCTAGCATTTAACTTTTATAAATTAATTAGTTTTAAATATTCAATTAGATGAATTATTGTAGTCTAATCCCACGGTAATTCAGTCTCTCTTTCTACCAGTATGACAAGTATCTAAAATGGGACATACCTTTTCTGTGAATATCTGTAGCTCAATGTTCTGCTTTGTTTTTCTACTCAGATTTTTTATATTAACTTTTTGACAGCAGGAAATGACAGAGGATTTTTTACCTGCTACTTATCTTTCATGTTAAGATAGTTCTGGAGTAGTTTCCATTTTTCTCTTTTGGGTACTCAGGTGTTGCCCTCTAATAGGAAATTTTAGATCACTTCTAAGAAGTATGTCAAGGACATTAACTTGCTGAAGATGTCTGTTTGTTGCAATGCAGCAGAGATTTTAAAGTCTTTAGTCAGCCTAAAGTCTTTCATCCACTGATACTATTAGGAATAAGTCACAATACTCTTTTGAGCGTTTTTTATATTCGCTAGAGGATATAGCAAATGTGAGAATGGATAAGCAAGCATATTATCCCCACTATCAGTGTTTGATAAAGATTGTTCTTCAATATTTCCATTCTTGTTCTGAGATACATTTCTACAATGACAGTTTACTATGCTTTACAAAAAGATCATTCTTAATAACAATGAATTATTTATTCCATGCTGTACTATTTAATGATGAAGTATTATTTAGGAGATTTGACAATTTAATGCTTATTCATATCTGTATTTTCAATATTGAAATGAGTAATAGCCTAGAAGGCATCAGCTCTGTTAGTCTGTAATTTTTAACTTCAGGAAAGTTGTGGGGTTTTGTGTGAATATTAAGCCTCAGTAATTTATGTTATCTTTTATTTTTAAGGAAGATACATGATACCACTGAATTCAGAGCCTGTGTGACTACTTTTTTTCTTTGTGGTGTGCCTAGTTCTGTAATAGTTAGCTATCTTTTATGTAGGGTAACTGAGTGCTAGTAACAACTGAGAGAATTTTAGAGGAGTTGAAAAAGATACAAATTAGAGCTGCTAGGAAGTCCACATACCCGTGTTGCATCAACACTGCAAGGTTTTTAAATTGATGTGGAGGAATCACCAAATTTTATTTTTTGGATGATCATTCTCATAAATGCCCATTTTCAGAAATGTAATCATGAATGCGTAATCATGTCTCAATGCCCTTCTAACTACATTTGTGTAATGACAAGGTGAACTTATTAAGGACTTTTTAAGGGACATGTGTGGCTAGCATTTACATACCTTCCTCTCATACTGGAGGCCAGAAATCTGTGTTAGATGCCTAAACTCCTTTTGCAGCACTCTGGAAGAATTCAGGGTATGAGAAAGATGCCCAACACAATGAGTTAAGCCAGCTCTTCGTTTTTGATTGTGTTTTTTATATATATAAAAAAATTGTGGATATAATTTTCTAACATAGAAGAATAGCTAATAAAAACATGTAGTAAACTCATCTAAACCAATTGCTTCTTGTTACACAAATTTTTCTACGTATTTTTCCTGTTAATGGATGAATTATCAGTTGTGTCTGTGTATTTTTTAAGTATTATTTCTGATTGGACCTTTTTTCAGTTGCACAGTGCAAATACAATCAAGTTGTTTATATAACCTATCTCTATTGAGTAACATCTCCAGCATGTTCCAACAGCAATAGGATTTTCCTTGTTGAAAGCAAACACTTCAAAAATTACTGTATATTTGTTTTATTATTGCCTTTCACATAGTACTCTAATTTGTTAATTTAGTATTTTTTTTCCTAGAACAGGTGATCCAGAAAGAAAAGCAATCAACTATTTGCAATATTCTAATTGTGGCTAAACACCAAGAAAGACATTAAATTCTTGGGATGTGTTATTTCAACCCGTAAATATATTCAGCTGTATTTAATTTTTTAGTCTGCCATAGGCTTTCTAGTTTAAACAAGTGCCAGTTTAAATGGTACCAGTTTCAGTCTTTAGAGCCCTTCTACCCAACCTCTCTTAAGATTCTTAAGATTTTTCCACTAATTCCGGAAGGAAGAACAGATGGGATAGAGTAACGTCCTTTTCCAATTATTTCCCAATCATCTCTTTGTACAAATACATATTTAGATCCAGAATACAACATAAACATGAAGCCCATTCTGCAATCCCTTTCCAAAATTTATTTCCAATGAAACTGCCTGTTTTACTTCTGGACACAGAGACTCTCTTGACCCCGCTGTTATGAAAAAGCTTATTGTTTCTCCTTCTAAATTAAAAAGCCTTCCTAGAATGTGCACTTAGACGTACATTGTTTGACTGTGGTAGTTCATTCAAATACAGGCCTATTTAAGGAGTTTTAAAATCTGCCTTATTGGAACCCTGTGGCTTTTACAGCACATTAGACCTAAATTAAGCAACAGGGAACCTTCTCTCCCTTTATTTCCAACTGTCCTTTCCAGGCCAGGTGGCATGATCTTGTCTTTAGAATTATTTATATATCTCCCTCATTACTTTATCATGTATTCTAATGTGGCAGATTTCTGTCCTCTAGCGCTATGCAAGTTGTCAGAGTAATCCTGGATGGAGCAGGCAGGGATTTTTGGTAATCAGAAAAATATGGCACAGTTTTTGGTTTCAGGTATTCGGGTTTGCTGTCATGAAGTAGGGGATGCATTTTCATATCCTCTTTTTCGAGAAGAAATGGAAGCAACTCCTTTCATAGGAAACGAGATATTTTTTTTTTGCTTGTCATCTCAGCAAAATACCATATTTTTAACCAAGCCGAAGTGATGATAGATACCAACTAATAAAGCTAAAATTGTTGTCTGGTAGAAGCTTTAGTATATTTTAAGATGAAAAGTTATGTGATGCCTTCTTCAGTCACTCGTGAGCACCTCTGACACTCAGTTCACGTCTTTAAAAATATTTGACCAGCCATAATGTATCGGGACTTCAGGCTAGATCATAAGAGCAGAGTGGAGGATTTTGGGGTGGGCTAAAAGTTTGGCCTGGGGTAGGACAACGGTGGGTCCCAGGGATACTGTGTGATATCCTTGTCGGGAGAGCAAGCTCAAGGTGTTGTTTGGCATAGAATAAACCAGAATAAAGGTTGTTCTCCTGTACTCTGGTTGCACCTCTGAGAAAATGAAGCCCTCTATAGCTATAGGCTGGGCTGAGCTGGATGGCAGCTTTTACTACCTGCTTAACCGTACCTGTGAGGAAAGGTGTTCAGCACCGGTGGGGCTTGGAAGGAGAAGCTGTGCAGGAGGCTGGAGGGCAGCTGTGGGGCCATGAGGGCCACTGACTCTTCTTGCAACTGCTTCTTGAAAATAAAACTTGTGAAAATCCTGTAACTCACTGATACCAACTACCGGTGTAGGTTGTAGCATGAATTATGGGAACTAGCAAATCTCTCTGTGACTGGTATTCAGTAACAACCTGATGATCTGAGGGCAAATTACGGCACTCTCAGAATGGCTCTGCAGTGAGATGTCTTGCTCAGGGGTCACTGGCAGCCGCTGGCACCGCTCCTCCTAATTTGTTATTTCCCTGAAGACTAGGTGGGGGCTGGCACGTGCTCCTTCGTAGCATGCGGTAGCTCTGAGCAAGCATGGCAGCAAAACTGCAAGTGCATAGGGACTTTCAGCTCAGCCAAAGAGGATGTACTTAATTTTTATGTCCATCCAAGCTTAGTGACAATGTTGAGATCTCAGGTTTGAATATGAATCCCTAAAAAAGTGCCTCATTCTTCTTATATTTCTTCCTTCCACAGGCAGCGGAGCCAAATTACAATAGGTTTGGCCATTATACCATGTTTGAATTTCATGAGTTTTACTTTGAAATAGTATACATAAATTCTCATTATTATACAAATTTATGTTATATCTCTTTGTTTATTAGCAAAGCATAGTAAACCATTGCAATTTAAACTTCAAGTTCTAGTAACCTGAAATCTGATTCCCTTCTTCTTATTCCCTTCTGAATTTGACAAGGGCCCAGTAATTGCTGTGAAAGCAGGATAAAACATTCCATGGAAATTGAAGCGCACCTCTTAAAAATACTGCAACGCAAGTGTGAGGCATGACCACCTAAGTACAGAACTGTGGTTAGAAATCTCTAATCTTAGCCAAATGAAGATCTGCTGTGCAATGCCATCGTAACTGAGCATAGTATATGATTGCCAACTGTTTTATGATTCTGATTTGACTTATCCCAAATTAATTCAGAACACTAGTAGCTAGATAAAAATCTTGTATTCTATCAAACGTGTTGATATTGAATAACTGAGGTAAGTAAACATGACACTTCATAATGTTTTACACGGATGTTTTGAGTGTTCTTTGTAATTGTTATGATTTTAAAAACATAATTTGCAGAAATCATCCTCTCTGTGTGTGTTGTACATCCTCTGTGTGTACACACGTGTTTGCACGGGAAATCTTCATGCTGTTCATCTTTTGTTTTGCAGACAAAACCTGTTGCATTTGCAGTTCGGACAAATGTTGGGTACAGTGCAGCTCATGATGACGATGTTCCAGTCCCAGGCATGGCCATCTCATTTGAGGCTAAAGATTTTCTTCACGTTAAAGAAGTAAGTACAACTAAAGGAGTAAATGAATCTCACTTTAAGGATCTAGTTGAGTAATAGTGCTACTATTTCTTAATGTTAAGATAATGCTTCACATTGTCAAAGCCCTGTACAAATGTTAAATAAATAAGATAACTGTATATAAGAACTTGAATGTTCTTTGAAATACTGTTCTCATAAAAGCAATGGCACAAATTCCTTACAATCAAATTAATGAAGTTTGGAAAGCAAGTGTTTTTCTTCTCTATAAACTATCACTTATTTGGAGCTTTAAAAATCTCTATCTGCATATACAAAGATAACAATATCTGTGGGTTTTACCATTCTGGCACTCTGAGGTTTCATTGTGATTTAGCAGCCAAGGGTTGATTCTCTTTTATTTGTGTGACTTAATCTCAAAAAAACCCAAAATCCTTAGGTCTCCTTTTTTTCGCTGAAGTTACTTCCCTGGCACAGACAATATTTTGTTGTTAACAGTTACATACTGAAGAACTGATGTGATAATTTTCAAGATGCAGGTAACAACTGTCAAAAAAGACGCTTTGCGTTTGCTGCATTGGTTTTCTTTTCCTGTAGTTTCGCTTTGAAAATTTTCAAGTTTGACAGTTTCAAACACGTAAATTCTTGTTCTTTCTCTGCTCCTTGCAAGACAGTCCAAAGCAAATAATTTGGTAACTTTCCCATGCAGGCCTTCCTCAGCAGCCCGCTGCTCCCTTCTGAATGATTCCCTCATTTTACAAGATTTCCCAGCTTCTGGTCATATTCCATTGTGTCACAAAATGGTCCATCTGGAAATTGAAATTTATAGCAGAAGAACTAAAAAGTTAGTTTAAGGATGAGAGCAACTTAGCCATGCATTTGAAATTGTATCTTTGCCCCATTTTAGATTGTTGAAAAATCCCTCAGTAGTTATGATTGATGATGCACAATGATTCTGCTAGTGCAGGTGCTTTGTGGAAGCAAGAAATATTCCTAATACACAGGTGGAAATACAGGTGGACAGAGAATAAGGACACACAAGAAATGGACTTTTAGTGCCTTTATACTGATGACTAACGATCATAATTTTCCTTATATATGAAACACCAGAAAAAAAAAAAGGGATAATTTGGAGTCAAACTGTATATAGTGAAGAAAATATGTTTTCTGTCTGATGAGAGTGCAAAAAAATTGCTCTGCTCTGTCTTGTGATAAAAGTAGAGATGAGCAGGCACAGAGTCCTGGCAATAGAAAACCATCAGCATTCTCCAGTGAGTCTGGAAGCACTGGAAAATATGGCTCAGTTTGGTTAGATTATATGATTTTGTATGGTCATCTATTCCATCTGCATTTCGAACGAGCTGGTAATCTCAGACTTCACACCAAGTCTTTCCCCTGTTTCCGTATGAACCAGAAACACAGCGCTAGCAGATTTTCTGTTACAATTTATGCTTTTTTCCTCACAGCACAACTTAGACTCATATGTAAATATTCATGGAAGATAACGAGGAAGAAAAAGTTTCCTGAACTTTTATGGATCTCCAGAAATGCCTTAAAAGGAAACAACTTAGCTGAGTCGCTATATTGTATATGGCTGCAAGTAGCGCTGAGGAATGGAAATAGAGATTAAAATGCGGTTGTTCTTGCAGCTTCAGGTGGAATAGAAGAGCCACTCTCTGCTAATTGCCTTGAAAAATACCTGGGTTTTGCCGTAAGCAGTTAAAGGAAGTTGACTGTCTAGTGGTGCTAGGCCAGAGCTGGGTTGTGGAACGGACCCTGCACCCGGGCCAGGTGCACTGCTGGGATGGAGAGGTGGGAAGGGACCTCCAAGGAGTCTGACTTGGACTTGCTGGTCCCGCGTTTGGCAGCAGCTGTTGCATCTGGGCGGGTCAGACCTCTTCAGGAGGGTCCTGCAAGGAGCGGCCCTTCCCTGCACAGCCGCGTCCTCCCCCTCCCGCTTCTGTGGCCATGCCCTGCTCACTCTCCAGGGTTCTGTATCCCACCAGATATTGCTCCTTCAGTAATATTGGTGCTCCCTATAGTTAATGCTGGGAGAACTGAAATGTCCAAAATTTCATTATTTATGCAGATGAAAAGTAAAAAACATACTTGACTATAAAATACACTGTTGCTTTTATATTTTATACCTAACTGGTTGCTAGAAATAAAGAAATCTAAGTTAATCTCCGATAACTTTTGCCTGTATAGTAATGCCGTATTGGATCGATGCTGTCCTCTTCTTGTCTGTGAGGAGTATTCTCCAATTTGTGCTGCTGAGAGGTCTCAAACAAAAAAAAACTCAGTTCAAAATATACATGAATGGTGAAAAGTACTGCAGTGATTGAGTATGAGGGAAATTTATTTTCATTATTAGGTTACATTCATTAAAACTCAGTTCATAAAAAGATGAAGGATACCTTCCTGCATGAAGAAACACGCACTGCATCATAGTCACTCCTGAATCTTTTGGGGCTTTAATACATGGCCATAATTCTGCTTTGCATTTAATTCATATTTGTGTTTCCCTTGGCACTCCATGCACAGGTGAATTACAGAGAATAGCTCACCCCAGCCAGCACGTTGAGAGATGGACACTTCGCTACCAAGATTTCCACTATTGCTTTTTAAAATTAGAAAGTATTATGTGTGGTATTATTTACTTATAAAAGTATCTTATCCTCCTTTTCATATACTGACACAGCTTTTAGATTTGAGACTTTGCAGGAGTGAATTCCAGATGCTTTTATTTTTGTATGAAGAAAAAATTCCTATGGATTTAGCATTTCTATCAATTAGAATAAAATTAATGTTGTTGTGTAGTAGTCTGTTGTACTATAGGACAGTATAAAAAAGTAGTGGCTGTTCAGATTTTAATTTAATGGTGTTTTTTAAGTATCTATCTCTTCCTTTTACCAAGTTAATGATACTACTTCTGCAGACTTCATATGTGGCATAGAGCAGATCCATATAATGGCAACCTCCATTGCCTCAATTGCTCTAGTCTTCCTCCACCTATATTATCCTACAACATATTTTAAATGCAAATGCATATCTTTAGTTAGCATTTTGCAGTGAAAGGTTATGATTTTAATAATATGTTTCAGGCTAATACTGCTTGAGAAACTTCTATTCCAGATTAGCTCCCTATTAAATATTGGTATTCTTACTCATAAAGGCATCCCATTGGATGAATGTTACAGATCCCTTTATATTTTATAAGCTTAGAAGTGCGTTTATTTTAATCTTTATTTTTTGTTTGCTAAATATCTTAAAGTTGGTTTCAAGCATCACAACATTTCTATAGTAGCCAAAATGAAAGATAGTACTGCAATTTAGGTTGTGTATCATTGATCCACCAACGTTGTATTCTCAATGAAATTAATTCCTTTTTATGGGTGCCCACACATTTTACATGTTTTACTCCTAACTGTACACTTGTTAAAACTACTTATTAAATAATTAAACATGCACTATAATATCTACACTCATAGCTTCAGATTCTCTTCCCATTCAGATGTTCTCTTACAGTTTCATGAATAATCCAAATTATCCAAAATGGTAGTTATTCCCATGGAACTCCTAGAGTATTGCATGTGAGGCCATACATAACAGTGACCTATTCTCATCCAACAATGGTGAATAATTAATAAAGGAAAAAGCAAATAGTTCTGGTCTACAGACCTCTGCAAAACAAACAAACAAAACCCCCTCTGTGTGTATGAATATTATTAAATTAGAGTAGTCATTATCTCATATTTCATATAGCTGAAACTCAGTTAGTTGAACTATCTTGTGCGTTTCTAGAATTGTAAGTTTTTTTAGTTATCAAAAGATATCCATTCCTTGTGGATCTGTCACTGTATGTTTAAGATGCAGATCACATGAGCTATATGCAGTAGAGCATATATAAGCAGTGGAATGTAGTCATATTTCAGAAGATTTTAGTGAGTTCAGAGAAACGGGGGAGTTTGAGGAGTAGTATTTTTTTATTTTAAACAGAGAACTGAATATAATGGAATAAGAAAAATAGATTATTACAGAGCTGCAAAAATTGTTGCAGTGGGTAGGAGCAGATCAGAAGAAATCTCTGGTGTCCACCAAGGAGAAACATCATGGAAGAACAAAAGCAGCTCTCATGTATGAGGAGAAAAGACTATGAAGCACAAAAAAATAAAGATAGTGAAATGGGTGGAAATAACAGCCAGGGAGAATAATGAAGTCTATGAAGGAAGGTTTCTGCTTAAGTACTGTAGCATTTTAATAATTTGCAAGGTATAATTATTTTAATGTATTTCTGAATATTACCACAATTCTTCATTGCCATAATAACATAGTACAGTGATTAACTGCAGGGAAGAATTACATAAAATGGCTTAGCTGCAAATTAAAAATAATAACAAAATGATCCCAAATACAGTAATTTCTTAGTACATGATTTTTTTTTTTTCCTGTAGAAATTTAATAATGACTGGTGGATAGGACGGTTGGTAAAAGAAGGCTGTGAAATAGGATTCATACCAAGCCCAGTCAAACTAGAAAACATGAGGCTGCAGCATGAGCAAAAGGCAAAACAAGGAAAATTCTACTCCAGGTAATAACAACAAATCATTAAAAATAGTAGCATTGACTGTGATACAACTTGCAAGTTAATGCTGTGTATGCTATAGTTCTGTTTAATTGTTGTAATTGGCAGCTACAAACATTTTGAATCAATGAAGGAAGTAATATTTATTTATATAATTAATGTCATTACCATTTGAGAGAGAAAGTAGATATTTAGATTGGTGGTCTGTGGTGACCTACAATGGATATTATTCCATTTTATTTTCATAAAATATTTGCAAATATACATTGCAGTTAGTACATTTACTATGTGCAAGCACAATTTTTGACTTAAAAATCCATCTCCCTAAATTCTTTAGCATTTGTTACTTGTTTTCATGATCTTGCAATTTCTAAACATTTTAAAGATGATTTTAGAAATTACAGAAAATGTTGAGATGAATTTATTTGCAAGCTGAAGCCAGTGCCTGTTAGTTATCTCTTAGGGAAAAAATGTTTTGGTCTTGTCAAATTCATTGCCTACAAATACAGCTTTTAAGAATACTCTATTTTAAGATGGAAGTTTCATATCAAGTCATTTGTTGTCTCTGACTGCAGCCATCATTACACAAAAACAAAGATTCAGTATCTAAATGTATTGAACAATACTGCGAGATGGCAATAATGTAATCTTTACTGTAGAATTATTAATAAAGTAGTTTTCCAGTAAACATTAACACACGTGGAAGCAAATGCCACTTGCTTCCCTTTGGGTATATATTTCCAGTATGTCTGAGCAGAACGGAGCTGGAATTGAGAACACATCTGGGAAGCATTTGGGAAGCCAGAAAGGCTTTCCTACTTCAATGGAAAGGGCAGCAGGGTTTGAAGAGCGTCTACACTAGGAGGAGACCAGGATGCTGTAGTGCTCAGGCGCATTCGCCAGCTGTGAAATGCCTTTCTTATGAGTGTGCTGTCCTCAGCAGGAGGACATCAGATTCCTTATTCCTCTTGTGACGCTTCTGATGCAGCCAAATCTGACCCAGTGATTTGGTCCCTTTCCAAATTGTAAAGGCTTCCATTCTCCAGAACTTCTCACTGGAGATAACGCTGTCCTACGCCTCAAATGCATTTTCTTAGTGCTTATTAATATTTTAAGATGGAGAAACTGGAAAGTAGTACTATTACATGAATTATTTGAAGAGTGAAATAGCCTTTCTTACATTCTTTTCAGTGCTTTTCTCGTTATGGTAACTGAAATAAAATGACTAAAAGTATTTTTTCATTTTCACAACTTGGATAGGTTTTCACAAAGCAGAACTTGACAAAACCCTAGACTGCTTTATCTTAATTTGACAGACTTTTTTTTCCTAAGTGCTACCTGATATTGAGACAGCAAAAGAATTTGTGCTTTAATTAAATTGAAAAGATGTTAGGCAAACACACTATCAGTTTCACTAGGGAGCTATCAATAACTCTTCTGTTAAAGGAAACAGATATGCTCACTAGCTTAAGAATTAATGAGTAATGAGTAGTAATAATATTTATATATCGGTAGCCATATTAATAATTGTATCGCATTAAGATCATGAGTTAGTGAGAGCATGTGCAGCAGAATGAAGATGCACCGCAGAACAAGGAGCGTGATTGATGTTTGCAGTTCCTCAGTCCTCAAAATGTACACACATTTTGTGTAAGATGTATATTTTATACCACTGCCAGAATACTGTTTGTCTCTCAGCTAGCAGCTCATTTAGAAGACAGGTAATAAATAAACTAGAATAAATACTGAGAAAGCTATGAAACGTCAAACTAATTTGTTGCTTTACTCCAGTAAATCAGGAGGAAACTCTTCATCCAGTTTGGGTGACATCGTTCCTAGTTCCAGAAAATCGACGCCTCCATCATCTGGTGAGTAGGTCATGAACCCTTTGGTTTACGGACTCATGCACCTAATCTGTTAAAATTTATATACCTTTAGTCCTATTTTTCTTATTCCCTGTACTTCATAAGTATAAGGTTGGGTGGTTGCGTTGCCCTATAAGACTGGTTTGGGTAGGTTTGAAGTAGTGGAATCAATGCCAGCAAATTCAGGCATTAATAGGGCTGTTAACAATCCACAAAATTCCCTCTTTACTTTTACCATGGTGTTTTATAGCAAAGGCATAATAAAATGATGAGACTGCGTTGCAGTAGGATAGTTAGAGGTTTGGTCTGGTCTGAGCACTCCTGCTGAACAAGGAATACCTTCTGGTACAGGAGAAAAAGCAGCAATAAGAATAAAAATTCCCAAGAGCTTTCTGTAGTAGCATCAAGAACAGCAATATTTCATAACAGGAATTTTCAGTTTCACAATTCTGATAATGAGGATGTGCTTCACATAATTCTAGCGTACTGGATATTTTTTGCCTTTTGTGACAAATTTTTCACAAATACTGTTTTGTATTTAGAGCATAACAGACAGATTTAACTTTAGTTAGGTTGGAGTCAAGAGATATGAAGCAAATACATGGCGAGTTGGTGGAGGAAACTGGCATTAGCTCCTTGAAAAAAGCATAGCAGAAGATTACAAAAAAAAAAAAAAACTTCTACTAAATTCTGCTGCTGCATTGCTGGATGTTTCATCTTCTCCTGAGAGAGAAAATGTACATTTTGAATACCTGAAATCAGAAAATATTAATGAATGTTGCTAGTGCCTTGTCTACTGAGGCAAAGACGTGTGTTTTCCAATAATATTAGTTTATATGGAGCCTCGTCTACAGAGCAGGCATCTTAAAATGATCCTGAAGATTTTAAAGTATTTACATGGACATTAAGAGAGAGACAGAGGAGTTCAATCAAGTTATGGTAGTAGCTTCATTTGATTAAATTAATTGAAAAATATATCTGTCTTTCTTGTGAAACCATGAATTTGTTTGTAACAATGAACTTTATTACAATTGCAGTTTGTTTATCAAAATTCCACTTAAGTTTCCTACCTCCCTTTTTTTTCTGGAAAATATATTTTTAGTTTACTAATGTGTATCCATCACAAGTCTGTAGAACACACCTGTTGTAATTTTACAGTTAGAGCATCTGAAATGTTATCGTATTTTTTTTGTTTCCTAAAAACACTTGGACACCAGAACATAGGAAATTTTCAGAATGTTGCACAGAATTTAGAGGTAAGAGAATGGGCAGCCTATTTCGGTTACCAACTGTCCGATTGCTAGTGGTGCTGTAATTTTCATTGCATTGAGTCATTTCTTCAGACAGTAGTTTTCAGAAACCTGTTTTTCTGGAGAAAGAAGAAAAGCTGGTTAAATTTATTTAGTTACATTGAAGATTTAGAGAATATTTAAGAATAGTGCACATTAGCTTATTCTGTGATTCTAAGATTTTGGGTCTGCAGTATTTTTTTTGCTTATCTTAAGACATCCCAAGAAGGATGAAAGAGGCATAGTTTGTGACCAACACCAGAACTCAAGTGACTTTGAAGTACAGTTCAATTATTATTCCCAGGTCTCCTCTTTTTAAGAGTAGAATAAATGACAAATACATAAATTATTTAATGAGTTGAAGAGGTTGTAACTGAGTAAGTTAACTTCATTTTTTGACTTTGAGTTGGGGATTTTTTTTTCAATATAAACTAGTGCCACAAAAATAAAAAAAAACAAAGAAGATGAAGAACCAGTGAAAAACAAGTGAAAAGAAGGCTCATAGCCATTTAAATAATCAATATTATATTGATATAGTAATCAATTCGTACAGTCCTCATGGGCCACCAAACAGGATGAGGATAATGGTGCAAATTACTTTGAAAAAAACCAATGAACTGAAGATAATTAACAGTAAAAGAACTAGCACAGAAGATGTTACATAGTGTGAAGACTGAGAATGGAAAAAGGAGATACTGATATCTAGCTGATCAAATGCTGCATTTCTTTTTTACAGGAAAAACCTAACAACCCTGTTTTTTCTTTACTGATGATTTTAGTTGAACATAGAACCGAAGGAGTTTTAATATGCCTTATTATGAGTGATTTATAGCATCTGTGCTGGCCTGTATTCAAGAAAAAGATAATATGTTCTTTTTATACTTATGAAGAGGATGTAGGAACAGTGTTGCTAGAAGAAAATGTTACGTGATTTCTGTGGCTGTTTTTAGCAGCAGGAGTATAGAAACTGGGTGCAGATCTACTCACAGGCTTTCCTGGCAAGGGCAGCCTCAAAGGCACAGTTCTGTAACTCAGGGATTGTCAGGCATCATGGCATTAGACCTGCGGATAATTCAAATGGGAAAATATACTTCAGTCAAACAGAAGAGATCACTGCCCCAAGTAGCTAAATCAGTAGCTGCACGTAGGCTTGACAGAAATATTTATTTGTTGCATAATTTAATAGCACATGCTGCTGTATTAGTTGATGTCCCACTCATCAAGCAGCTGAAAGCAGGTCACTAAGGTGGTTTCATAATAGTTTGCAATGATTAAATGTGAGTTTGGATTAAGTCAGTGCAAATGATACTGCTTATAGATCTGTTTAGAGTTAGATTCAGTTTGACATAATGGCACGGCAAGATAAGCATGTGTTGCCAGTGTGTGTCAAGAGGTGGGTAAGGTTTTACACACAAGGGTGATGTTGTACAGCATGTTTATGGATCACTTTTTTGTATGTACTTGCTTTCTGAAGACAAATTTAATACATTACTTAAGATCAGGATTGAGCATTGTAAACAAGAAAGCTTTTTCTTTGGTTTGGTTTGGTTTTGTTTTGTTTCGGATGTAGTTAGCAGGTATCTGTTGGACTCAGCATTCAGAATAACATGGCTTTGCATTTTGAAAATGTATTTATTTCTGAGTCCATGATGATTTTTGCTTAAACTGTTATTACTTACTTGCTAAAGAGGGTAAATATTTTATATGTATGGTATAAGCATTGTGTGCTGCATATTCTTTTGGGGTAAAGGTTGAACAGCAGTGGTTTGTTGTATTCACTTCCATTTTGCCCTGCCTACATCCTCACTCTTTACAACAGGATCCAGGTCTCTAAGACAAGCTAGGATCAATTTCCTCTCTTCTGCTACCCATTCTTTTTAGTTTTCACTGTTAGTAGGTCTGTTTTTATTATTTCTAATAAATGTATCTTATGACTACTGTGCATTTTTAGTTAAAATAGTTAAAAATGCCAATTGTATTCCACCCTAAGATAAATGTAGATATTATTGTACCAGTATCAAGTTGATTTTGTCTTCAAAAGTGATTTTTCTTCTGTTTCTTAATTTCCTATAGACATGCTAGTCACATTTCAAATTTCAGTTGATGATACCCATTTTGAATTAGTGTTCATTGCTATGAAATAATTCAAACATTGTTGGCCAAGTTCTGTTGTTTACATTGGTGAAAGTCTTATCTATTCCAGTGAACTAGTTTGGATTTACACTCGTGTAACAAGGAAGAACTTGGCCGTTGCTCTGTTTTGTAAGAGTAATTCTGTGTATGTCTGATGGAGTTGTGTAAAAGGGGATCAGAGGAAAATGTTACAGTAGCTGTTACAGATTGCCTTCTGTCTTCTAATCCTAATGTACTGCGCCTTTAAATTTTTTCCCTTTGTTTTATTGGTTTTTGTACTCATGGTTGATTTTTTAATTTTTATTTATTTATTTATTACTCTGGACAGTTTTATTTTCCTTTACCTGTTATTTCCTTTTTAACCTATCTTTACTTTCCCTGTCATCTGATAATTCTGAATTGTTTGTCTGTATATAGCTATAGACATAGATGCCACTGGCTTAGATGCAGAAGAAAATGATATTCCAGCAAACCATCGCTCCCCCAAACCCAGTGCAAACAGTGTAACATCACCCCACTCCAAAGAGAAAAGAATGCCCTTCTTTAAGAAGGTAACACCGACTTCCAAGCTCCCATCTGTCCACCTGCTCACCTGCACTGCGTCACATTTCTAGTCCTGTTAACTGTCTGCGTCCTTTGACAAGCCAATAACATGCATGCTTTGTTGTTCTTTGTTTCTTTTCCATGCTGCTGTAGCTAAGCAGAAGCAGAAATCGGTAAGTTTATATCGACATTACCTGTGTTTATCCTGCCACTGGCATCATTAGCATTATTACCCCAGATTAACAGTGCAGCTATTCTAGAATTAAGGAAGAAATGTATCGAGCTGTTAGTGGATTCAGTACAAGAAAACAAACAGTCCCAAGTTCAGTGCATCCGTGAAACTCTGCTACAGTACTTATCGTTTTTGATGGAATAATAGGACACACTTAGAAGGCCATCTAAAAGTTTGAGAAATTTAATTCTAACAAATCCATATAATGCACCTCTCTAGTGCATGCTTATTCTTTCTATCTCTATCTTTCTCAAGTTTTTTTTTCCCTTATAACTCAGTCTGTTGAAATAATTTTTGGAATTGCAGATGTTCAGATTGTACTTAGAAAACAAATAGTCAAAACCGTTGTATTTTTGATTTAGACAGTATTTAAACTTCTAATTCACTAGGTGCAAAATCTTCAGGTGAACAAGACCAGTGGAAAACCGCAGACTTGTTTTGACGGTTTACTTCGAGTTTTTCCTGTTGTCATGTATAAATTATCAGCCAAATGTTCTTGCCATCCATCAGTCAGACTTTCATAGTATCTCAGCTATTGGAAATGGTACTGGTGGTTCCCAGGAGAGCCAATGTCTCTCCATAGATAACCCAGATAACTACAGAATTGCACAGTTGGCATTCTGTTACAGCAAACTGCAATACGTTTCTAGGATCTTTGCTGGAATAAGTTATCAAGATATTAGGTAGCAGCCAAACTATGCAGTGAAATACCGCATTTCTACTTTTTTGTTTTTAAATCTTAGTCTTCATAGCTCTTATTCATTGGTTTTTAACCACTCACTTAAATCTACAGGTAACAACAGACTGTTACAGTGCTTATGAGCAGTGCCAAGTGCCACTGTTGCCATTGCTGTGGATGGTCTCATGTTTAGTAAATAAAACCTTTTTTCTCTCTCTCTTTTCTTCTTGAACTCTTTTAAATAATATTGGATCCTTCTCATTTCCAAAGTTACTGGTATTTGCTTCAGTAGGGTCTGTTAAGTACCGTGTCATTCACAGCCCACTATGGAAATCAACAGCAGTTTCTTGCTTCTGAGTAATTTCTTATTCAATCATATTTATAACAAAGTATAAATGCTAAGGAGGAATAATACATGTTGATGTGTATTGGATGCTATCTGCATAAACATATTTCGAAGATGCAGCTTCTAGATGAACCACCTTGGACCTGGATGGTGGCTAGTCCCAACTCTCACTTCATTCTGTGGTGCCTCTTTTCTTCCGTATCAGAATCATTACTGGTTGTAGTGGTTTTTGTAATACTGACATTTACAGCAAATACTGGGTGGGCATCCCAAACTAATCATACATAGTCAAACCACTGAGCAAAAGCTGTATGGTCAAAACTATGCTAGTTTTAATTCCGAGTTCATATTTGAACTTGAATCTGCAAGTGAAAGCGGTATACCTCAGTGCCAGTCCTTTAGAAAATATTAGATTCTCTAATACTAAATTAAAGAACTTTAATGCTTCCATTAGATAATTTCTACTCAGTTTTCTGCTGACAGCTTCATTGCTTCAAGCTGTAAAGATTAGAGAAAAAAAATGCCTGTTTTGACCCAACAGATTTTAAAAATACCCCATATTCCATCAAATAAGGTAATTTCTGTGCTTTCCCTAAATTTCAAATAACTGGTTAACTTCTAGCATGAATATTTTTGGTTGAGTCAGCCACATTAAGACAAAGATCTGTTGCATCAGGACACTCATGCTATAAGCACTTACACATCTGTAACGAATTTTTCTTAGGCTCTGTCTCTAATATGGTTATCAGATTATTAGTAATATTAGCAAGAACAGTGGAGGGCTGCATTTTGATACTGGCACAGCATAATTGCAGGGTTTTGCTTTGAAATGTGTTGAGTCAGATTCTGCACTGTGTAGAATAAATTCATTTCACATGCTTATGATGCCTTGGGCACTAGTATTCATTCTTACGTTACTAATTATCTGGTGAAGCTACAGGTAACAAAAAAAAAAGATAAATTACATTGAAAAACATTCACAAAAATGTTTTCCATGTTTTAGACTGCTTTAGACTGCTGCTTGTGTAGCATTTTGTGCTGTCACTGTATTAATGTCTGTCTTTGTGTTTTTGTGTTTCGGAATGTATATACTTATTTAATGTTATTGTGAAACACCTTGGGATACATTGAGTACTGAAACAACGAACAATGACTGTATTCTGTGGTCTTGACTGATGTATGTGTACTATGTAGGCATTTGAAAAATAGATCTGGCATACCTTTTTCCATATCACCCACACGTTCCTGGGTTTGGATTTCAATCATTTTTTCCCCAAGACAAAGATAAACCAAACCCTCCCTTACAAACAAAAAATTCTTTCTGATAAGACTCATTCTTGGTGATATATATTGAGTAGCCATTTCCTAAAGAAAAAAAAAAAACAGTTTCATTTGTTTATATTTTATTTCGAAAACAATATAAAAATTTTGCAGTCTGGAAACAGGCAATCTTTTTATCTTTGTATTTTAAAATACTTTTTATAAATTGTGCACGATACATCAGTAAGTAGTTTGGTGAATAGTGTACTAACAGAATCCATTCTTGGGTGGTGATGGGAACTTCCCAAAGTGGAAGGATTGCTATCCCAAGCTCTGTTTATGAAAATTTTCTATAAATACTAACTTGTTCAGTCATTATTTTGATTTCATTTGCAAGTGAATTGCAGATGCAAATGTGGAAGTCAGACTATGAGTGCTCCCATGGGAATTTGCAGTGGTGTCACAATGTTTTGTCAAGCAGTAGGCAGATCTGAACATAAAAAGAGATATCTTATGCTTTTCCCCTCCCTTTTTGTTTCATTTTTCTCCTTCATAATTTGCCTACTTAAAATTTTGGTGGGAAACAGATATCACAGCTCTAGAGTCAATCATTTCAAATCATTAACTATTGGAAAGAACCTTTTCAATTAACCAGTTAGGAATTATGGAGTGGGACATATGAATGTCTTCAGAATAACAGTTTTGTAGCTATCCAGAGCAAATATGAAAACAGCAAGAAAACCAAAAGTCAAAGAAAAGCTTTTTCAAAGGAATCCCTGAACCTGTTATGTCCTTATCTTGTACTACCAATTTTCGGGAAAAGTTAATGAATCCATGATTCCTGTGTTGGTGACATCACTGGAAATTCAGAGTTCCTAATATTGTCAGTAATGTGTAACACTTCCTCTAGGTGCTGCGATGCTGAAAGCTTTTTCTGTTTTGCAGACAGAGCACATCCCTCCCTATGATGTAGTGCCTTCTATGCGACCAGTAGTTTTAGTGGGGCCTTCTCTGAAGGGATACGAGGTAAGTGATTGTTGTGAATCGTTGTATTTTGCCAAAAATACTGTGCTTCATTTGTATTTGAATGTTCAAAGGTAGTTAAAGCTGAATAAAACGATTTATATCATAGACAAAAATAATACAGTTTTTACTTCTACCAGGTACCTGCTTACATGTATTTTATTTCATATCAGAATTCAGATTAAGAATAAATTACTTACATTCCAATCATATTGTTCAGATATAAGATTTACTGTCAACTTTATTACATATTATTATTAGCATCAAGTATTATGAGTTTCCTGTGTGATTATTAATTTGTTGTTTGTTTGCTTTTAGGTAACAGATATGATGCAAAAAGCATTATTTGATTTTTTAAAACATAGATTCGAAGGGCGGTAAGTACTTTGCAATGCAAATCTACTTGAGTTCAGGTCCTGTTTAGGTACTACTAGATTTTTAAGAAATAATGACATTTTTTGGCAAAATATGTGTAGAAAATTAGGAATGGCAGGTAATTCCTTCTTCAGTGGACTATAGTGCTTCCTTAGCAGAGCACACTGAGGCATTCATACTCCAGATTGCTAGATATTTATCTACAGATTTAATAAATGTGTACTATTAAAAAAGTCTTCTGTTTAAGTATTTTTTAAGTGATAACTCATCAATGCTTCCTGGGTTCTATACAAGCTGATGAGGGCCACCGTTCCACCTCAGCTCTAGTTACTTACAGTGGTATCTAACTTGGAAAGAGTGATACGAGATTCAGACTATCTAATGTATGTGAGTCAAAGTCTTGATCCCTCAAGCTGGGAGCTAGGTTTGACAGTAGTGCTGGACTCTATAACGGGAAGTCTCAAAAGGACTGCTGGGGGGACTGTCAGTCAGTCCCCCGTCTTGCTGAAATATGGTCACCCTTGGTAGCAGACAGGCTGCACTTCGCTGGGTTTTGATCCGAGTGCTGTTACAGCCTGTCCTCCACAGCGTACTCGGCAATCTGATTTGTATTTGAGCCTCCAGGCATTACTGTAGTACAAATGCAAATGATAATCGTCTCTAAAAGCAGTGGTATGTTCTGTAATTCAAACATCACGGACCCATGGACCAGAGACATCAGGTGGATTCTCCACACGTAATTATATTGCTACTGGATCAGGCCCCAGATTAGTATGTGCTAGTGGGTTGATGTTTTGGGGGGAAAAATTGAGAAAATGGGAAGGTCTTGTTATAATAGCTGTAACTTCAATGAATGTTCTATTTAGTTTGGAAGTAGGCAGAGCAGTAACACTATGCTATCTGTCCTGGTGCTGTCAAACTTTCAAGAGTGAACTTGAGGTTTTCTTTCAATAGCTTCAGCTCTTTAAAATACCGGACATTGTGGTTTAAGGGGTTTGATTTTCTCAGTCAGAATGATGATGTTGAGACCTAACCACTTAGTAGTCCCTCTTCATATTAGTCAGGGTTGTCAAATCTTAGATATGTACCTTCAGAAATGGAAGTTAACAAAATAGTGAGTGTTGCAAGCAGAAAAAAGTTGTTGCATCTTTATGTCTTAAAGTATTTTAGAGCATATCTAATTTTCAGTTTAGATCCAATTGTGGCAGAGTGAATCCACAAATACTCTCAATAAAATTGATATCTATAATAGGAGATTTGAAGCATCCCAAACTTCAGTAGCAATCTGAATTGGTACTCAAGGTCCTCAACAAATTTGTACAGGAGGTTCTTAGATTCATGCTACTGCTTTCACTGCCACTCTGCTGTCAAGCTGTCCCCACTGTCATTGCAATTTTTTCGCTATATGTACATACATACCCTTTGTTTTAAGAGCAGACTTGTTCTTTTTGGTGTTACATATCTCAAAAGACATTAAAATGACCTCAAAAAGATGTTAAAAGATCTTAAAATGAAAAATAGCATTTTTAGACTGATAAATCTAGCTTTATTCAGTCTACCATAATTGCATTTGAAAAAGTGAAAAATTATTTTCTATTGCGTATAGGAAGGAAGACTGCTAGGAAAGAAAAAAAACAAAACAAACAAAACCAAAAAAAACAACCAACCAACCAACCAACCAACCAAACAAACAAAACCCCAAACCCCCAAACCAAAAAACAAAAAGCTGTAAAAGTTTGTAGTGTTCATCAATTAGCAAGTAAAGATAACTAATGACTACCCCAAATTACATGTTGGATTTCATTTTAAGACTAATGGCATTATCTGTGCCAGAAATCACAATCTTTGGTTATGTTTTTAGCTTAAGTTAAATCATGCCTAAATTTCCAAAACGATGTTACTAATCAGTATTGTGCAAATAATTCTGTTTTTCTGTATTAACTTCTGGCTTTGTTACATTTTACAGGGTTTTAGATAAATATATACACATGTTGAGCTCATTGGGAAATGACCTATTTGGTTTCATTTCAGATGAGCAGCATCTGACTGTTCTTGCTAGAGAGGAGCCCTCCCTGTTCTTAGCAAATCCATTTCCTCCATTTAAATTGCAAGTAAAATCAAACAAGGAAGAATAAGGGAATATCATCAGTCTGATTTAACTCTCAGCACTGGAAAAATGTGACCCCTAAACCTCATTAGACCAGAGAGTTTGAAAGGGAATTTATCCAAAGGGTGCGTTTTGACCCTGTAAATCAAAACAGAGTTAACTGTTTTCCTAGGAAGAAGAATATGCAGAAGGTTATGTAGCAGGTCAGTGCAAACAACTGGAAGTAACCACTTCTTTCTTGGCTCATCTTTTCTCATAAACAGAAAACTGAGCCTCCCAGATACTCAGCCCAGAGTCTTCATTTGCTTGCTTCTCTGTGTTGCAGTCCACAGTTTTGAGTGGCCAGCATATTGCTGGATCTTTCTAGAAAATTGTAGGTAACTCTTGCACTCTGTTAAAAAACATATGCTGGTAAACTGAACAATAAAAAAAAGAGTTATATGGCTGTACTGGTTTCCCTGCTAAGCCTTACCTTTACCTGTTAACTCTGCATATTGCTATACGTCTTACACATATGGTTAAAGTAAGCCAGGTTGTCTTTCAGTACCTTTCAACAAATTAACCAAAATTAGTGAAAGGAGAAACCAGTCTATTCATGCTAGGGATACTGGTGCAAAGCCTAACCCCATCAAGCCTGGAGCTCCCAGGAAAGTCCCATCTTCTGCAGCATGTCTCTGACCTCCTCCTGCCTCCCCTCTCCCAGACACGTGTAGCTTTGCAGTCGGTGGTCATACTGCATTTCAGTACTGTGCAGAAAGGGGGATGTCTTATCAATAGTTCTTGTAACAGTATGAGTTAGATAAAGTTTCTTCTCTGTTCACATTGTGCAAAGCATGCTGTGCTGCTGAGGAGAACTTGCTTTCCTGTAGTCTTAGCCATCTTCTAGTGTTAAATGAGTCTCTTTTTCTCCCCGCATCCCTGCAAGATCAATAACATTCTGTTCTACTTTATTGTATTTTATTTTTGCAGTATATCAATTACACGAGTCACAGCAGACATCTCGCTTGCCAAACGCTCAGTATTAAACAACCCCAGTAAGCATGCGATAATAGAGCGTTCTAACACAAGATCAAGCTTAGGTAAGTACCTATAATGATGCTATCTACGAATTGGCTGTAAAGTATAGTACTCTCAATTCATATCCGTAAGCTAAAAATAGCCTTCTCTCTGCTGTGAGAAAATCACGATTCCCATAATTAAGAAATCCTGGCACTAGAAATCATTTTAAAATCACTAACAGATAAACTTCATATACTGCTGATTTTGGTTTGTCCTGCTTATGTTCAGTTTTAATGTTTTGCTGGATGCCTCAGTGGGGAGAAGTAGCCATCCATAAGGTAAATAAAATCTGAAGAGGTGTTCTTCTGGTTAAATAGAAGACTTGTGAGCGTCCAGGTGGTGTAGCAGGTCGTTAACTTCTTCCTCTTGGATTATGGGAGGTTTATCCTGCTCGCCATCCCTGCCTTCCAGCTCAGGGGGCTGAGTACCTTGAGGAAGTACCTCCAGGGTCTGTGCTCCAGACATGGGGTAAACCATGGGAGGACAAAAAACAGCCAGGAAGGAAGTCAGGGAGGGAAACAATGTGGTAGCAGTGGGTTGGGAGGAAAACTGAGGTAGGATAAAACAGCCTGAAGTCAGAAAAGGGAACTGCTTTTTTAAGGCGATGGGAAAACCCTTGTGCAAGGGCAAAAGAAAGAAAATACAAGGAGTGTTACAACCTGTTCCCTTGCTTGCCTGCAATGTACCTCAAGGTAGAAATAGAGTCCAAATCAGAAGATACCATTGTAGCTTGCTGGTAGGTGGCCTCTTCTAGCAGTGGTTCACAAAGAAGATGACAACATGCCACTGCTGTGAGTACTTAGTTGGCTCAAGTAGCAGAGGTGAGTGGCAATATCACACCGCATAGTGGATTTTTTATTTTCTGTTTGTGTGATGAATTTGCTATAAGTCAACAAAAAATGCTATTAAAAGAATATTATTAGGTTTACGAACTCAAGTTGTGCAAAATAAAGGTTAGGAAGTAATAGTAAGAAGGTTAACTGTGCAACTTCTGAGTACCCTTAGGTTATGTATGCTGTGATTCAGTCTTTGGTTATGTGTTTGCAGACTACTTTTCCACCAGTCCTCTGCCTCAGTTTGTTTTGAAAAATGTACAAACTAATGGTGGGGAGTTGGAATTGCTCAGTGAATTCCTGTTTTGCTTGCTATGAAACTTGTACAATGTATGAGGCAAGAAACTTCAGGAAGGCAAATGAAGTTCTCTAAAAGCACAATAGGGCATTTTCAATTTAAATTTGGGGGGAGCGGGACAGGAAATAGTGCTTTGACCAAAATTTTTTGTGGCAGTAAATCAGTCAGTTTTAACAGGAATGATTTCTTGGATCCAAGATTGAATTCCTGATCGTAAAGAGGAAACTCCTTCATCACCCATCCTCTACCCTCCAAGGAGCTCATACCCCAGTAATTAAAACACACATTTGGGATGTAGGACATGCAGAGTCAAGCTTCTGCTGTATCTGGTTTGGAACAGGGATCTGAATTTCAGTCTTAAGCATACTGAGCACTGATCTATCTCTGTTGGTTCAACAGATGTTGATCCTCTGTTGAAAAAAGGGATAGCCCCAGTGGGAGAGGGGGGTCTGCTGCCTGCGACCCGATAGCCTGTAAGCTACAGCACTGCAGCACGACGTGCCATGAGCCTCCCTTCTGAATCACAGCAGCCTGCACACCTCACCCAGGGCCAACAAGTAGCCGCTTGGCACCAGTGAGGGCTCGGTGCCAGAGATGGCTCACCAAGGTAGTGCAGAGCATGCCGTGCCTGCGTCAGAGGTGAGGTGCAGTGCTGCGGGGTGGAAAGGGAGACTCTTTTTTACCAAATTAACTGAAGAGCCCAATGCAATAGTGGATTTTGCTGCCTCTGATACAGAATTCCTGTATGGTATTGGACTAGTTATTTACAGGCTTTATAAAAATGGCTATTTTTTTTCTGGTGTTTTCTGCATGCCTCAAGCATGATTTGTAGAAGTACTGACTATTGTAACTGAGATTCAGGCTTTGAACCTGTCAAAGAATAAAGTATGTCATCAAAATCAGCATGTTGCATGGCAATGCACTGAGTTGGAAAATGCAGATGGAAACCAGGCAGTACTTTATGGACTACTGGAGCTACTGTTGGGTACCTGCTGAAATACTAGCCTTATGGCTCCTCATTCCCCAGAAGTCCTCTTATTTTAGGCTCTCTTCTTTGCAGACGTTTAACTGCAGAACTATTCTTTTCATTCCCAGCCTAGCTTAAAGAATTTTTCCCTTTTCTCAGATCAGTACTGATATCATGTACTGACAGTACAGAGCAGCATCAGGAATGTCCTGAGTCTTAGTACGGACTTCTAAAAGAAGCTTCAAGGTTACATTCCATTTTGGAAGAAAGAATCCCCAGAAATCAGGATTTTCTGTAGGATGGCTTCCATTTTTGTAGTTTGAATGTAATTTTTACTATGATAATTACTCTGAAGGATCAGGCACTACATTTCTGAAATTGACCCCCCCCAAATTAGTGATAACTTGTGATTATTTTTTGTGATTCAATTTTCCATCTGGAAAATATAAATAATTCCAGCTTCTCACCTAACCAGGATGTTTCAAAGTGAAAAATCATTTTATTGCATCAGTGAAATACCACCACAATAAGTTCCATAAAATATCCCACAAATAATTTATTCATTCTGTTTTCAGAGAAAGGTTAGAACATTGTGCTCTAAATGAGACACAAAACACATATTTGACAATGAAAAGAAAGTAAGTGATTCAATAGCTGCTTATCATTGACAGTGTTTGGAGTTGTGCACTGACTGAGACAGCAGCTCTACAGAAATAACTTTATTCTATGTTCCTGAGCTGCCTTACAATACAGACCACAAAAGGTTTGACTTAGGAGAGCTATCTTGGCTTTTCCTAATTTATTAGTATTAGCTTTGCAGCCAAATAATACTATCTTCTAATACAAGTTTCAGTCATAGATAAATCATTGAGTTGGGACTCAGGTTACCTTAGTTCTTTTCTAATATCTGCCGCAGGTCTGCTGAGGGGTCCTGGGAAATGAGTTCTTTCTCTACCTATATTTTCCCTTGTATAAAATAAGAATAATAAGGCCTTTTCTCCAAATCTGGAAAAAAAAAAAAAAAAAGACAGAATTTCAGCAAACACTGAATTTGTGGTTTTTTTTTTTTTGTCCAGGCTATCTACAATGACTTAGTTTTGGTCCAGATATTTAAAAAGTGGTATTTATTGCAATAAAATTTGATCTTGTTAATGAAAAACAGGGTTTGGTTTGGTTTGGTTTGCTCTGAACGGGTCTCCTGGCTGCACAGCTGTGGGACACGGGGGAGATAAGTTGCTGCCTGTCTCTCTCCTCCTTGAACAGTCAGTGGTGCGTGGACTGAGACGCATGTGTTTATTTCCACATCTGGCATCATTTTAAAACAGCTTTTTATTATAGCATATATAGCTCTCCAGAACCGCTGTATGTTAATCCAAATGCCTCCCGCTTGCAGGTTCGATGGGAAGCTATTCCTTTCTCACCCACCTTTATGTAGTGGTACCTCATGCAGCTAGACAGCCACGTGACTGCTTTATGCCTCAAGTTACGCTCACGTTTGTGAGCAGCAGTTGTAACTGCAGCAGAGAAGGCTATTTCTTAGACTTTCGCAAATATATTGTTGGGTTTTATGTATTATTTTAATAAATGGCGCTTGTTCTATCAATGAGTTAATACAGTACAAAGGTAATGTGCTTGATATATTAATACCAAATTCTTTTTTCTGGGAAATAAATGAACTTCTTTTTGAGAACAACTCTTACCTTATCATCCAATATAGGATTGCAGTATTGTGCATATTGTTCATAATTGTGCATAGCACAGTAAACAGTTCAGTGAGTGCCATTATTTGGAACTGATTTAATAGATAAACCAGAATTAATTTCAAGGAGGCATAGACAGACAATGTGATAATCAGGAGCAGGAACTGGCATGAGGAACTGGATTTACAGGTTTATAGGGAAGTCTCAATGGCCTTAATGCTACACACACCTATCGACTGAAAGTTTGCTTCTGTAAAGGAATCAGTTAAAAATAGACTTGGGATTTGACTCATTGGAAACCAATGGTACCGCTGAATATTTATCATTCACTGAGTATTCTAGTGTAAAATTAATGTATCCAAGAATTTTATAAAAATTGTGTCTGGCTCATAAAGATTTAGAAGAACAGTACAGTTTTATTTCTCTCCTATATGAAAGCTTATTTTGTATATAAAGAGAGATGTTTGCTTGTCAATACTGTTATATGTTTAATATGTGAAATGCTAGAACTAAATTTAAGGAAAGGGCAATTAATTCATTTCTTTAAAAGCCTAGAAGAAATCTGTAATTTTGAAAAGACTTTTCTCTCCAAGAAGGTACAGAACATGGTTAAATCTCATTCACCTGAAAATCAATTCCAATTGGCTTAGTTAAATTTCTATACGCGCACATGCCATTTGCAGAAACTGCTGAACCAGCTCTGTGCTTTTGCTGCATTTATTTGTCAAAAGGACCCAAACCTCTTTCTTGTTTCTGTGTATGTTACGCTTGTTATAACCTTACCTCATGCTGTATGCTTTGTACAAGAACCTGATTGTCTTGGCTTTTTCCATTCTTTGCTTCATTAATGCTCTCCCTTTCCAGATGTTTTGGGTATGTATACAAGCTTGCAAATTACTTTTCCTGCTGTTTTGTGTTCAGTGCTTTATTGTACCTCACAGAACCACCGCGTGTTTCTTGTAACTGGCTCACTGATAGACAAAAGCCAATCCTGTACTGTGTTGCTAACGATTTCTTTTAGAAAATCTTGCTGTTTTTCCTTATTTATTTTCAAGTAATTCTAAAAATGAAGTTGAGATTGACAAGTAAATGCTAAAGATTAGGTTTTGCACTGCAAATTTCTAAGGTGTGTGCACCTAATCTGCACATTCTAACACAGACATGTGAATGTTGATGTAAAATATGTCATCATGTGTATGGTAAATCGATTGCAGTCAAACAGCCGGGAATCTGTTTATTTGCTTTGTATGTGCATATGCAGTAACATGTCAGGACTCACATGGACCCAATTTGCACATGCAATTGAATGCCTACCTTTAGAAAGTTGTCTCTAGAAAATGTATAGAGCTCCCATTCACATCATTAGGTTGATATCCCAGAGTTTTGTTTTCTGAAAATGAAACAAAAATCGTTGAAGAAATAGTAGTGGATTATCAGTGCAAATTTCAGCTTTGTATTTTTATTTTCTTGATATCTGTGTAAAAAGCCAGTGGAATGCTTGAAACTATGGTAACAATTTATTTTATATATATATACACACATTATATATAAATATATGATAATGTTATTATGTGTTCTCTAGGCTTGGTAATTTAATGACAGTTGTTGTATATGATAAGTTTCAAGTAAATGCTTCCCTGACCATAAATTAAAAATAAACTTAAAAGGGTGCTAGCTAAGTCTCATAAAAATCCTTCCCTACTTACAGAGGCCGTGGAACAGGAATGCAAAATTGGGATTTGACCAAGAGTGTATTTCCATTCCAAAGTCTCAAGGATCTAATATAGTTCAAAGAGAACAAAAAAAAGTGTTCAATGGGTTGTGGAAAATCCTGATTGTCCCTTTATAATTTATCTTCAAGATAGCTGGGACAAATGTCCAGAACTCTCACTTGCAGGCATTAAATCCTCAGATACGGTAAAGTAATCTGCTAAACCTGAAGCTGCCTTGAACTAGAATGCTGTAATATAGCAGCCAAGAGGTTTTGGGTAATCATGAGGATGTGGCTACACATCTTTTTACACACAGATGGGGAAAGAGTGGCATGAAGATCCTGAACCTGTTGTAATTTATCAGCCTCACATGTCTCAAAATGTTCTTTTATCCTGCTGGTCCAGCCTTGTTTTTGTTAACATCTAAAGTCAGTCTCTCTAATGAATTCGCCAGGTAGTTCTGCATTAGAAGTTTGGTACTAACTTTCCAGTATTCTAACTCACAAATACTTTTTTGATACAGAATTAGCAAAGTATTTTAATGAAACTTCCTGAGTGCTTCCAAAGGACATAAGGAGAAATAAAATAATTCTTGATTTCTGTAAATTAGAGATAGCTCTCAGCAACACGTCCCTATATTTTGTCATGGTACTGCACTGAAATACATATGATTTATAACTATCTTGAAACAAAATATGCTAGAGACAAAGCAATATAGTAATGTGTTAGAATAATTCTTAAGGTCACAGATATCTGTATAATAACTAAGATACCTGGATAGGTGAATTAAATATTTTTAGCAAGTTAGCTGTTTGCTTAAGAATACAGTTTGCTTCCTAAAACTATTTACACCTGTAGGTTGAATTGATCCAGTATTTTTTCTTTCTCTTAGGATCATGGAACTGATAAAAGTTGATGTCTGTGTCCTCATTTTATCCAAGACTAAGAGTTTGGGTTGTTCAACCAGAATGCCAACAAGTCTGGGTTCATTTCTGTTCTCTGCTAACAGAGGCATGAACTTACAATTTCCATTGCCATGACAGGGCTCTGATCACCTTTATGGATGGTTGTCAGTTGGTCCTACTGAGCCTTACGCACTTTGCATAATAATTAAACTTTCCCTGGAGAGAGGACTGGAATCCACGTGTTTTGCCTCCCACTCTAAGCGTCAGGCTACAGAGTCAGTATCTCTCCCACTCAGTGAATACGCAAATGTTTTGCCAGTGGCACACTATCAGCAGGAGGGATTGAATAGCCAACAATGGAGTGGTTCCACATCGTATCCGTGAGAAAGGCTGAGCATTTTTATTTATGTTTGTACTAAATAAAACAACAAACCTAGGGAACACTTACTTAGTGTCCTATGAATGGACCAGAGCTGTAAAAGCCTATAGGACTGCGCTGAGTAGTGAGGCATGGTGCAGAAATACCCAAGTTAGTGCCAGCCTGACGCGATGATATCCAATATGCAGAGACAGTTGCTTGGTCCCCTGGGCAAAATAAATGTTAGACTGCTTCTTTGCCCAGTCTTACTATCCCAATTACTCTCTAACAGAGTGTAGGGGAGCTTAATGATGGATGCAGCGCTGTGCTGCTGCACGGCACCTTCTGGCGCGGCTGCGGTTCTACCTGGCGCAGTCGTCCCAGTGCAGCTCTCCCCTGTGCAGTGCTCATCCACTCATGTTTGTGCTGCAATCCGCTGATTTCATAGGCCTTTAAATTTACTTCCAGTTTAAACCTGGCATAAGAAGCATCATTCCCTGAATTGTTTTGCTAGCCCAGAGAAATAGGAGAGGAAGTAGACATTTTCATGTGCTATTTAGTATTTTTAAATGACACTATCTTGTTTATATTTTCAATAATTACAGTATTGCATTTCAGGAGATGTTAGTCCATTATAAATAGATCTTGGTTATGCTGAGGTTTCCAAACATCACATTGTATCTATAAATACCACTTGGATGTGTGTGTGCATTCAAGGCCATCTGAATTCTGTCTAAACTGAGCCTCAGGAGGCAGAAAGAAGAAAACCCTGTTTTCCCGCAGCACCTCACTCCACAGCTCCCCTTCCGCGGAGCCCAGACGTGAGCGCCAGGCGGAGCAGCAGACATGCTCCTCTCCTTTCTGCCTTGTCCCTCGCAGGAGCCCCATCTGTTAGGCATGAGTAACACATGCAGCCACTTTCCCTGGAAAATATTGTCATCCTCCCACTCCCACCCTCCCCTTTTTATGTAACAAGCTAGTGGCTAAGACGTGTGGTTGAGACCAGGGAAATGTAAGTATATTCACAAAGCTACATTTATGTTAGAAATGTGATTAAAACACCTGTAATCCAGGTATCTTCTGGCCCATTGCCTGAGGACTAAGCTAGAGGATTTATTCCCTCTTACTTGCTTATGTTCCCCTCCAAGACTTTTTCCCTCTTAGCTGGGTACGCTGAAGGGGAGACACAGAGGCTTCTGCTCCCCAGCATTGCCACCAGTGTGGGGTGGGACACCTTATCCTGCCTGGAGACCACGAGACTGAACCTCCTTGGCTGGGGAAGGGATGGAGCCAGCTATCCCCTGTCTAGCATGACCCCGCTGTTAGCTCCCTGCCTACCCAGAGCAACCTTGGTGCTTGAGGGGAGGAAAGGGTAAGATGAGAAGAAAGAGGCCAAGTACTTACGTACATGTGGGGTTTCTTACTGGCTTGCTTCGGACTGCTCACACACTATGTAGCTTTCTGGATCACCCTCGGTGGCATCTTGGTCTCTCCACTTTGTATACAGCGAGCACAGGCCTCTAATGTAGTCTGGGATAGCCTGCTGTGGCCAAGTACCTGCATTCTGGTTAGTGCAATACCTAATGTAGACACTTTGGTGATTTTGCCCACAATATAAGCATGTGTATACACACACATGCTCACAAATTAAAATTTAAAATTTAAATTCTGTCACTCAAGCTCATGATTTACTTCTTAATCAAAAGGTGTGTGGGCACAACTTAATAGTCATTGCTTCCTTTTTGTTTTTCTTTTTTCATTTTCTTGGATTTCAGATATGACCTTTATCCATTTCTCAGCTGTTTTTTTTGGTGCAATACTTTCTATGTGCTTTTACGGCACTGGGGACATATAGCGTGTTTGTTTCTTTTGCCTTTGTTTTGGAATTCCCAAGGCTGCCTTAAACTTACCATTTCTTTAATTATGTTCATGGAATTTAGTGATTAATTATTTTGAAGTAAGTGTGCTTATATAAAAGAATTAGCATAAGAAAAATCATGGCTACTGATGTCTGTTCTCCTTAATTTATAAAATTATTTGAAAGCCATTTGTGCAAGGTGTTGCTAATAATTTTTATATGACATGCATTGATATAGGTATGTTCTTTTCACGCTATACATCTGTAATACCAGGAGCTCTGTTTAGAAAAAGAACACGCTTTGTCTCTGTGGCTCTTGCAGTCCAAGTAATAATTTACAAATCTGTTTCTGTGAAGGAAACAGTGCCACTGATACCAAAAAGAGGTAGACAAGGTCAAATTGAATAGGATATTAAAGTCATACTGTACTCAGTTGACAGTATGTGAACTTCACTGTTCCTGCTGAAGATCAAAACCTCTTTGGTGCATATAAGCAATATTTTGTGGTTTCTAATTTGGCCTTTGCAGGCCAGAAGCATGGCCATTTTGCATCGCATCTCCATCACAAAACTGCCATCTCATCAGGGTCTTCCTAAAACATAGTAGCCACTGCTTTGTCAAGTTGGGTGTCCCAGTGACTCCTGGCTGCTATACATGCTTTCTGCTCAGGTTTGAAGGAAGGTTGTGTTTCTCCAGCTGTGTAGAGAATGTTCTTTTACCATAGCATTGTATAAGTGACCCTAAATTCCACCATAGTTCATCTTGTTATTAGTGAATTGACATGGTTGCAATGCAGAGTTGCTGTGTCTTTGCCTTTACTTCAGGTGAGATTATTGTAATGAACTGTTAAAGATTTTTGCTCAAAATTTACTGGTAAGGTCCAGCTGGTGTAAAGAATATTTGTCTGCCCCATAATGGGATAAACCATTTACTTGTGCTCTCATTGCACTGAATTTCTATTCATTTCAGACTACAGTAGGGATATTTGGAATTAATATATGGGAGTAAGTGTAAATGTGCAATATTTAAAGTTGGCTGGGAGATGTGTACTTCTTGTTTCTTAGAGTTGACACCCTACTGTATGGAATAAATAGTTGAATGCTCCTGTCATTTAAAATATGTTCCTTTTCTGATTACCAAGGAGGCTGTATCAAATAGATTGTGAGGGTCATTTTAAAATTTTAGAGTTTATTTCTGGTTTTGAGTGTTGTATCTGGGCTGCCAGCATTTCATCATAATTGTCACGGTAGATCTGATTACGTTTATGCCTCTCATTATAATTGGCAAGTAGAATTTATTGGAGTGAACTGTTGTAGCCTCACTGTTAAGCCTCTCCAGTATATCAGAAGGGACATTGTTATAAATAGGTGATATTCATGGAAGCGGGAAGATTGCTAAGCTATTACTGTGCTGCTTTGAAGATACCACACTGTCATTGTTCTCAGCTCCCTATTTTAACTACCAGTGACATTTGTGTTGCTATCCCCGCATGACATTTAGGGTTCTTTGCTTACTTTGGTCAAAAGTCTGAAAGAAAATTTGTGTTGAGTGTCTTGTTGGGAAAGAATTTTTACAGGTATAGAATTTGTTTTTTGAGAGATGTTGTTAAAGAAAGATGAAAACCAAAGCTGCAGCAGTAAATAAAGCCTTTGTCATCTATTAAGAGAAGCTACTATTATTTAAGTAATTGCAACAATCTTATGTGTAGTAAAAAGTTAGAATACAAGGAAGATTTAAAGCAAAATGCAGGCTTTTCCAGAAGCTGAAGAAGTACTCTAAGGGACAGGAGATCAGGACCTCTTTGGCAATCTCTGTGGCATTTTTTCCATCCATTCTTGACTGGAGAGGTAGAGGCACAACATACTAGTTCATCAACCATGCAGTGTAGTTCCTTGGACTTTTCTCCTATACCCAAGTTAAGAAAAATAAATACTGAAATACTTTTTAATTGATGGAAAAGATATCTCTCCATCCTTGGACTCAGGTGGAAACTATTGTTTCATAGGACCATAGTTACCTGCAATTGTTGCCTTGGGTATGTTTCACAATAGAAGATACCCTGAGGCATACTCTGTCCTGGCAAAGAGTTGTTTCAAAAAATATAGCAGGAAATCTAGTTCACAGAGGTGTATTCTATACTGGCAGAAAAGTGCTTCCAGCAGTGTAGCAAATGCTGCTTCCCCAGACAAAATTATGATACACTGGAAAAAAGACAGATTTTGCTGGTTATAAATTGTCTTGAACAAGCTTTTTTAGCAGTCTGGAGTGGTCTTGAAATGATACATTAACTGATATTATTATACTGACTGAAGTGTTGAGCCTGGTTTGAAATTGCAGAAAAGCAATCCAAACTCATCATCAGAACAGTGTATGACAAATTATCTCTGATATGTTTATTCTAGTTGTCATTTGGACTTAAATTAGGGATAGACTATTGACTATCTTCTACTAAATCACTGAGACAATGGTATGCAGTCATTCCAACAATATCTCTACGTAACAAAGTTGCAGAAAATGTAATTGTGAATGTGCCAAGAACCATCAGAAGTTCTGTCTTCAAAAATGTGGTCCTAATTCAGACAGCAGCTGGGCCACAGTGCTTTTATCGACAAGCAGGAAAGCACGCACTGATACTTTCCATACCAGCACGCCGTGCACATCTCGCAATGTTCTCTGCTGTAAAAGACTGATTGGCATGTACTCAGCCAAAATCGGAGATAACTACAAACAGATGGAGGTGATCTCTAACAGATCCAAAACAATGTCAACCTCCTCCAACAGAGAGCATCATATATAGATTTTCTGATGGCCATTTAAGATGTTACTTCATTTATGAAATGATCTTAGTAGTCACCTATTGATTTGGAACTGAAAGACTTTGAGCTAAATGGAGACTAGCTAGGGTACTTTGCTCTCTCTTGGAAATTTTGCAACCTTATCGTGGTACCTAATTTATTCAATTGTTCTTCCAAGATAACAAAAATCAATCTCTTCACACCTCTTGAAAGAGACCATTCGCTATAGAAAACTCTCTCTAGCCAGATCAGATAGGCTGTGTTTTCAAGCAAACTTAATGCTTGTGCCAGCATAATAGATAAAATGCTGATAGTGTAATTTCAAGAAACTCTCTAATAAATAAGTTTTTGGTACCTCTTGTTGACATTTAAGTTTCTGTTGGTTATCTTCCAATATTTACTTTGAATGAGCTAGATATCTAATCTGGTTTTGGTTCATGGAGTGTGCACAACCTTTAAAGGGAAACCCGTATGAATTACAATCTTGTCTGCTCTATAACTTTCTTTAGAGACTTGCACAAGTCACCCAACTTCTGTAATTTCTCTGTGAAGTCAGCCTATAGCAAGATTTGAGCAGGAAAATGTGATTCCATTTCAAGGATGATTTTGTTTCATTTGGGAATGAAGACAATTTCTACATCACTTGTGAAAGCGGATGCAGTCCATCTGTCTTGGAGAGGTTTGCCCTGGACTGCCAATCAGGCAGGGTGCTGAGGAGCTCGGAGCATGAGTTACCAGAAGACAAGATGATTTTTTCTGGGAAAATCACCTTTCCAGAACTCTTGGGGTTGTGAGGAGGATACCATACCATTATTTGGATTATTGAATTTTTTTTAAAAAAGTTTTTTACACATAGTAATCAAATTTTTGATATGATACCATACTGAGGCCAGTATATGAAGGAAACTCTGTTTTCCAGAGCTTTGATAAGTTGAAGTAAATGGAAAAACAGGAGCTTCTGCTACTATAGACATCTCGGTACGTCTTAATGCCTATCTCGGGCACTCCAGTTTGATTGCTACATAACATTAAAGTCTGAGCTGAAGTTATTTACATGTAGGAAACTAATGGCATAGTAAGATTACCATGAGGCAAGCATTTTTGCCTCTTTTTTTCTTACGTACATGGGGTCTTGTAAGAAAGTCTCTCTCCAGGCTGGGATTGCAGGAAGCGGTGGAGGTGAGACAGGCAGGCAGTGCTGCCTGCAAGGGCAACAAAACGGGGGCAAAATGCTCTCGTTAACGTTGCATTCGCTTCCCTAGCGTGCCAGGGACGTGCATGGCTAACAACTCTTGCCAACCTGAGGATGAGCAATACACCAGTCTACCACATTTTTACATTTCTTAAAACTAATCGCCTTTTAATATTTTCATAACTCTTAATTTTCTACTTATCTGCAGCTGAAGTTCAAAGTGAAATTGAACGGATTTTTGAATTAGCAAGGACACTGCAGTTGGTAGTGCTTGATGCTGATACCATTAACCACCCAGCTCAACTAAGCAAAACCTCTCTGGCTCCCATTATAGTATATGTAAAGATTTCTTCTCCTAAGGTAAATATTTTACTGATACTCATGCTATTTCAGTCTTTTCTTTTTTTTTTCTTTTTTTCCTTTATTTGGTCTTAAACGCAGATAATCACGTGTCCTCAGTAAAGTTCAGAGTTATATATTGTTATTGCTTCCCTTTGGATGGTGAAATATTATTAATCAAAAAAGTATCTTAGCTCTGGTGTTACTAAAACCCATTTTGGAAAAGATGCTGTAGCTCCAATGGTTTTTTGAATTGGGATTGCGCTTTTGGGATAGCATAAGTAATGCTAACAGTTTGTTAAATCAAAATAATACAGAAATGAAAGAAAAATTTTCACATAATGAATATCAGACTGATTGGTAAACTTTGACATCTCCTGGTAATGTACTCTTTCATTCTGTGAAAAAACCTGCACAGGCCTTGTGAAGAGACATTTGAAAGAGAAGAACAAATTATGGGAAGAGAACTCAGGAGAACAATTAAAGAATTTCAACCTAGAAACAAACAAAACCAGAAAGAGCAGAGGAAAATAGGAGGGGAACTTTTTAGTGCTCCTAACAGGAAAGGAGTTGTTGGGAAGTAAATGAAAATTAGCTTGTTCTGGATGTAAACAGCATGGGAAATGCTCCTGAAGCCAGCAAATGAAGAATTTGATCTGCTCAAGTGGGCAGTTAAAACTGTAAACTTTTTAAGTGGTTATATATGTACATTAAGTCCAAACCTGCTCACTTTTATTAATGTCTTATTTTTCACAGGTTTTACAGAGGTTAATAAAATCTCGAGGGAAATCTCAGGCCAAACACCTTAACGTTCAGATGGTGGCAGCTGATAAACTGGCACAGTGTCCTCCTGTGAGTTACTGTTAATTTATGTCTCATCTTTGAAAGGTGCCTTTCTTTTCAGGCACGAGGTTAATTACGTAATTTCTGGGAATGTTTGCCCTCTTCTGGCCATATTTCACTATTGTTTTTTTGCAGAACGCCTCCTGAAGTCTCTGGGCTCTGCACAAGGGTGCAGGGAGAAACAGTCCTAGTCGCAGGGGGTTATTAGGATGTGTGCTGAATACATTCATCGCTCGAACAAGCTGAGCATTTGTTTTACTTGATAATTCTCTTGGGGGTATTGGTCTAAAAATGAACCCTCTTAGTGACTGTGCTTTATCTCTGGCAGTTTAGGATAAGGCCAGTGGTTTGGGTAGCTCCCCTTGGGCGTATGTCACCACAGCCCATCACTGCTGGTGTTCTGGTCACAGTTTTGGCAAAGAGCTGCAGGGTACTGCGTAGCTGAGAGCTCTGCAGTTCTTCTGTTGATGTGCACTGAAGCAAATTCTTTCAACTTCCACCTATAAAGTGGAGATGATGAGACCCCAGCTGTGTTTTAAACATGGCAAGCATTATTACCTGCATACTCAACTGTCGAGTATGGGTAAGAGACCAGAAGATGAAGATTCAGTTCAGTTGCAGATGTGGGAATTTGCTATAGTTACGGAGCTGAGTGAGGGGGATGCTTTCATCATTTAAGTTCAAGCATCTTGGTTAAGAGACTAGTCTCCTCAGGTCCCCAAGAAGTCAGTGAAGAATGCTAGAGACCTGCGTAGGCTCTCAAAGCTGCCTTCAGGGGGACTTCTCTCTCCCTGACCAGGGAGGGAACAGAGGAAACTCGCCTCCTAACTTTAGATGCCTAAAATTAGACTGTGTGACTAATCTCTTACCTAATATTTGTGTGACACTTGGAAACTGGATGATCTGTATTATTTGTGTTTCTTACTGTTCTTAGTTACTGGTCTTAGTTTGTCTTAGTTTTCTTTTAGTTATTCTAGATATGGGGAGTGAATCTCTTTTCTTGCCTTTCCATTTTGTTCCAATACCTAAAATCTTCAATATTTAACCTTTGTTTGTGGATATTTGAGTTTTAAGATTTGTTCAAGCTGCCTCTTCCTATTTTCATTGACTGTGCATTACTAAGTGGAAGTCATGAGGACTTGCTTTAGCAAGTGTAACATTAGTGCTAGTTATGATTGCTGTCTTTTGTATCAATTGCATTAAAAAAAAAAAAAAACAACCAAAAAGGGTGAAGTGTCTTAACGCAAGTATTAGAAACGTGGTTCATTTTTGATGAATGGGAACTGTAGTCATCCATGTCTCTAGCTGATCTCCCTTTAGCTGGTGGTTATTCTCACTAAAACCTTTCCTTTATCAGGAGATGTTCGATGTAATTCTTGATGAGAACCAGCTTGAAGATGCTTGTGAGCACCTTGCTGACTATCTGGAAGCCTACTGGAAGGCCACACATCCACCTAGCAGCAATCCTCCTAACCAGCTTCTCACTCGCACACTTGCAACAGCCACTCTTCCTATTAGCCCAGGTCCAAATATTAATTTACAGGTACAGTTTTTATGCCATCTCTTCTTTTTTTCTTCTTTCTTCCTCTTCCAAAGCACAGTGGTAGTCTGATACTAGAATATGCTGAATATGTCTTACTGTTGTTGATAGAGTAAGAGCTTTTTCAGTAGACATTCACCCATTTTCAGTATAAAAGGCAAATACAGGCACATTATTGTTATTGCTATTGTATTCACAGTAGCATGTGTTTGCATATTGACTAGGGGGCTGGTTTTGATTCCAAGGACTAAGCCAGCCTGACTGAAAACATATGGTGATGTGAAGTGGAATACTTAAGATTTCATTGTGCCTAGGACACCACTGTGCCAGTAATATGTGTACCAGCCACAAGCATTTTTATAGCTGGCCATATGTAATCCAATCAGAGGAATAAATCTGGGCTAATACTATGCACGTTACAGCCTCTGGTAACTCTTTGATTGATGGGCAGACTATCGCTAATAGGCAAATCCCAGCCCCAGAGGCTCTGCATGACAAATTGCGTTATGTACAGTGCAGATCCACAAATGTTGGAGGGAATCTGTTCCTATCTTCCCACAGGCTATGGAGTCATAGAGGTTGAAAATGACTGACTGTATTAGTGAAGTCTCAAGGTCAAAGTGGCCCTTCCAGTGTTTCCTTTGTTCTTTTATTCATTGGGCATTGCTGTGAAAAGTACATACTTTCTTCAAGCCAAACTCTTACATAAAACCCAAGTCCCGCTTCACATTGTGCAGAAAGACCTTGAGAGGCAGTATGTTCTGAACAGCAAGGGTACTGTCCAGTGAGCTGGGAAAAACAGGCTTTATTCCCACCTCTGCACTGACCTGCCTGGTGACTTTGGGCATATTTTGTCCTCTCTCTTCTTCAACTTTTGCTTTGTATAATTGTATTAAGGTTTTCAGCATAAGGAGATCCTCTCCTCATGCATATGTGTTGCATGGCATGAAATGAGGTCTTTAAAGATGCTACTTCATTATAAATAGCGAGTGACGCTTTGAGGCTGAGAAGATCACAGTGGGGGGTAAAGTACATCTGTCCCAGCTCAAATAATGGCTTACTACATCTAAATTTCCACCTAAGTTCCATATATGCCCATAAATTACATACCTATGTCAGTTAAAATTCATAACTTTGGCTAAGAAAAATGCCTCCTTTTAGAAAATCAAAGAAAAAAATATATCTGCACCCAAATTAAAATGCCAAAAATTAGCTTTTTGTTTTTATAGTCTTGCAAAACAATTTTTTGTGTCAAAGAATTTATTTCCCGATAGAAGACCACAGACTTGACAGGTTTGTTCTTTAAGAAGAAAAATTCAGCCACCTTGCAGGGTATCTCCTTCTCTTGCTTTCAAAAGCAGTTGCAGGAAAAGAGACTGTAAGCTATAGCTCATTTCTGCCTTTTTTTCTGTCCTCAGAGCTGAAACACCCTGAAAAAACTGTGAGCTGGAAGAATTTCTGAGTATGAAATTCAGTATTGTTTTGTGCAGACTTGCTAGATAAACTTTCTTTGCTTTGTAGACGTGTCTATTATTTTGCTCAAGTTTTTTTTATGCCTTTTGGGTGTGGATTTATAGTTCACTTACTCATTTTATTAACCACGTTCTCTGGAGGAACTACACAAAGTTTTAATAACACTTTTCTGAATGTTGTGCTATCTCCTTACAAATTAACAGATTTTTATTTTAAGGACTAAAAATGAGAATGTGTTTGAAGTTTCACAGTTGGTAGGTCTACTAATCCAAAAGTGCGAAGTAACGGGAGTCCCTTATGGAACACAGAATTTTTACATTCCTTTTGTTTAATTTTCCTATGATACATTTTCAGCTGACATCTCAAACCTGAGCCTGTCACAGTCTTGGAATAGAGTGGGTTCATTTTCTGATCACGGTGACTGAACCCATTCTCTCAATAGTGATAAGACCTCTATTTGGAGAATTTAAAGTCTATGTCTGTGCCACTTTTGTGGACAGCTCTGCAGAGAAAAACCATGCCACCAGCCATTTGGCCTGGAGGGGCCACATCAGCACTGCAAAGCATTTGAGTCATTCTCCCCTGGGTCCAATGCAGCATCCCTTTGCCATGAGACATAATTGTTTTCTGTGGTTTTTCAGTCCCGGGTGTACGTTGTAATGAGAGATTTGTGTTGCCAGCTGCCAGAGCAGTATTTTTATAGCATGATGCTGAGTGTGTGCATTGCATGGCACGAAGTGCTTGAAGGTGTGAGGCCTCCTGGGACTGTTTGAAATGAAGTCGGTGAAGACCATACACCTCCTGTCTATCTGATGGAGAGCTTTGGAGCAAACTGTCCTGACAACTGTTCTCAGGTTTGCTCTTGTAGGGAAATAGTTGGCTAATTCCAAAAAGAAGACTGGAGCAACCTCACACACATATGGTTGCAGGTGATTAGGGACCATGGGATGGAAATAGGGAGCAAGCCAAATTGACTCGGTGGACTCAGACTTCTCTCTCCTCTTTCAACACTGCTTAAACTTCCCAAGAACCCTTACTTCTTTTAAATTACACCCTGAGTAATGAAATGGGCTTATCTCAAACTTTTTCCATTTTAGGCAAAAAACCTTATGAGATTGGGCCATAAAATTCCTGCACTGCGGAATCTAATCCAAATCAGAGCCCTAATTTGGTTACGAACCACAAAGCCAGACCCTAATCCAGGATCAAACATTACCTGCTCAGTGTCCCAGTAATATTTAGGGAAAGTTACTGTCAATGAATTTGCCCATAAATCCCAATAGCCCTAACACTATTCTGAAATTGCAGGTATTGGTTCTAAATTTGTTCGTTGTGCTCCTCCACACATACTAGTCATAGCAGAGGAGATGCATCTGAGTTTGTGAAAGTAGCATTCTGTTCAAAGCAGGTTCAAATTTTGCATTTGTTCTCAAACCACAGCAATGACAGATTTTATTAGTCACGATTATATATATAGGTACGTACATATTTGGCGTTTGACCATATGAGAATTAAAGGGTTTCTCACGTGTGTACCCAGTTTATGTGCCTTAAAAACAACCATGGTTGTGAACTAATAAAAATGTGTTTACACATCCAAAGCAGGCATTGCTTTAGACTCCTTAGCTTTTGACTTGATTTCATTTATAATTCACCTCCGTTGAGTCATTTCTGTTCACCTTGAACACATCTATTCATGTTTACAATTACTCCGTTCCTTTTCTGGCAAATCAGAATCATCTCAAGAATCATAAAAACAAGAACAAAAAAGAAACTTGACCGCTGTTTCTGTTACCTTATTCTCATCTATACCATTTGTTTCAAATTAGGAACACATGGAGCAACCCAGATAGTCGCTGGGAAGTTTACAGAACAAAATATTGTCTTAGAAAATGAAGATTTGTCAAATTCATCAAATTGCTGATTTGACATATGTTGCTTTTTGTAAGTTTCTGATGAAATACAGATTTGTTCCTGCCCAATTTCCTGTCATTTTGGTTTTTGGGTTGCTAGGAAACCCACCTGCCAGGATCTGTGGCTGAAGGACAAGATTTCCTCCTTCCCTTAGCTCTTTTCCACAAAATAGAAAGATGGAAAGAAGATACATCCGTGAGCTGCCCTGGAGGCAAATCCTTATTTTTAGACAACTCTGAACATAAGAGGGCAAACTTTAGACTAACTTCGGTAAATTCAGAACAGTCTCACAAACAAATGCCTGTATAACCCTGTTAAAACCTACTTTAATTTTGTGCCAGTAGAGATGATTTTTTCTTGACATTCTTCACCTTGTGTGAGAAGGATAATTAAATTTCTTAAAATTTTACAATTAAGCTTGAAAAGTCTTTGGCTGTGGTTTGAGAATAAAAGCAGGTTAATGTAATGAAACCCCCAAATGAGTTAAATAATGCCACTTGTTCGTTTTGCAGTGATTTCAAAGCATTATGCTGGTGAAGAGTAGGTTTGTTATTACCTGGTAATTTTTATTTCAGTCTTTTAATAGTAGTGGTGTGTTAGGAAATTCTATAGGTGATAATATCGCTCTCCTCCTGCTTTTCTTGGCAACGGTCTGTATTCTTGAGCTTTTAAAATTATGAGGTCAAAGTTTAATTTTTCATTACCATGAAGAAATGGAATTATTGCTGAGAAAAACAGGTCAGTGATACTATTAGTATCATAATACAAACTTCATTCATTCCAGATGATTCAACTGCATTTTTTCCTTTTAACAAAAAAGCTGCTCTAAAAGAGCCAAGGTTTTGTACTTTGGTTCTCTGCTGGAATCCACCTCCTCAGCCCTCTAAAATCACTTTCCCTTAGTGGCTGTTTCTAAGCAGGCATCTGTAAACTCTCAACTGATACCTGCCCTCTCCTGGCACGGTATGTCTTCTTTAATTTTTCTGCAGTTTGTCCTGCTTCTGCATGCTCTCTTTTTGTCCGGAGTGTGGTAGGCAATTATTGCTAACTGGAATAGCCAGAAACATCACAGGAGATGAGAAAGTGTCACAGAATAACCCGAGTGCCACCCTCCATTCTGACGAAAGGAGTTGTTTGTATTATAATACTGAACTTTCAGTAAAAGTTGAATTGTAATGGTTTTTTCTAGTTTAGATTCAAAGTGGATTGTTGTGTACTTAAATTTTACTGGTTTCGTGATACTTTCTAGTTGAATTTGATATTGGGGAAAGTTTTTAAATGTGTACTTCATGTACGTGAACTTACTGCTGGTTGTGATGGCAGGGATCTCAAGGAGACCAGAGGAATGACCACTCAGTCCCTGAACGCAGCGGTTCACAAATTGAAGAGGAAGCACGGGTTGAACCCATCAAGAAATCCCAGCATCGCTCTTCCTCAAGCCAACACCACAACCATCGCAGCGGTGTTAGAGGCCTTTCTAGGCAAGAAACTTTTGACTCAGAAACACAAGACAGCAGAGATTCAGCTTACGTAGAGCCAAAGGAGGACTACTCACATGAGCACGGTGACCACTATGATTCTCACAGGGATCACAATCATAGAGACGAGTCCCACGGGAGCAGTGATCACAGACATAGAGAATCAAGGCATCGCTCAAAGGAGAGGGACCGTGAGCAGGACCACAATGAATGCAACAAACAGCGTAGTCGTCATAAATCGAGGGACCAATATTGTGACAAGGATGGGGAAGTGATATCGAAAAAACGTAACGACGCAGGAGAATGGAACAGGGATGTTTACATCCGTCAGTAACTTTTGCCTCTGGCAGTCTTGTGTTTCTTTGAAATCTTGTAACAATGCCCTTTGAAAATATCTTTGGGTTCTTCATTGCAGAACATATGGTATCCTTCTGTATGCTGATTTGTATTGCTGTTGCTTGCATAGCAATAGCATGAAATAGAATATTCATATACTTATTTTTTTGGTTAGTGCTGTATGAATTAGCATAGTACAACTGCAGAGTTCCTAATGTTGTACTATGCCATTTTTCAAGCATTTTTGGTAGCTGCCACTTGAACAATATCTGTTGCCATCAAGGTGTCGTTAGTGTTTTTTAAAAAAAGGTACATTTGATGTTTAATAACTTCCCGTGTATTCAGCAAGCCAGAATCAGCACATAAAAAATCTAAAACTTTTTGTCTGCTCTGATTTTTAATTTGTATGCACTTGATTTGCATATTCATTTAAGAGCCACTCTCTGTTGCTTGTACCTCTGGTGGACTCCATTTGAAGACAGAATTCAGTCTTGCCTTACACACAGGGGATCATAAAGTCCAAATCTATTTTCTATGTACTGGTACTGTGTACTGTATATACAGTTTATAAATGTTATTTCTGCAGACACCTTCTTACTATATGAGTTTGATCACACTGTTTTAGAGTCCTAATGCCAAGTCAGCAGATTTGCTTTTGAATTACTGGCAACTGGAACTAGCCTCATCTAGGAAATCTGTAACAGTGTTCAATCTAAATACTTTTTCTTCTGTAGCAGAAAGCTTATACTTACTGTAAATACGAATGAGTGCTTGAGATAAAGGGTCTAACTCTTATACCTTATGCTGTCCTTGCAAACCCAATTTTGCATTTTAAATTTATGGTAAAGATAACGAACTTACCACTATAAATTATTCTTCTCTGTACAGGTCACAAAGTTGCAATGGACACAGCTTAATTTTTGTTCTATTGTCAGAATAATAGAGCACACATTATAGAGAGGTGTGTATGTGAGTGGGTGGGTGGTGGATGGGCGTACCTGTGCAGGTGCACGTTAGGCAGCAAAGTGGGAGAATCTACTGAAGAAAACAAAGGTTACTCAAAAGCCCAACAAGTCTGTTTCTTCATTCTGTCTAATAATTTAAAAATCCAAATTGCAGTCAGGGAATATGAGGGAGTTTACTGACCCAGGTAATTGAGAAAGCATAAATCTGCTGGCGCTCTGTTGAGACTTCAGGAGAGTAAAACCAGGCAAATGTTACTGTGAGTGTTTCACTGGAAATGTAAAATCTTTGTGTTTTAGAGTATTTGTTTTAGTAAGAAAAGTTTACACAGCTTGTGGAGAGTTATTTTGTTGGAAAATAAATTTTTGTAGCTTCTCCACTTTTTCTACACTTGCCAATTCCTCTGCATTCCCACCAGCTCACTGCTTTTCCTTCACCTAAACTGTTGTGCAGCTGGTGAGAGCTTAGAAAAATGACTGTGACAAAATACTCTTGTTACAAGCTTGCTAGAGAAAATGCACTGAAATCAAAGGGAGTGAACACAGTTTGTTTTGCATTGAACACCTGTTGCACTGGTAAGTGGGGGGAAATTCACGATTATTTTTGACTACAGGTTCCATACCTTGCCTAGTGTAAAAGCTGTTCTGCATCACATATAGTCTTTGTAGTAATTGTATGAATGAAATACTTTTTGTATTTCACTGTAAATAGCACATTATATAAAGACTGTAGTGGGGTAATAATTAATTTAGCTGGAAGTTCTTTTTATTTATTATTTTAATTCTGGGAATATCAGCATTGCCTGATTTTGAATATCATTTTAGTGAAATGGGTAAGATATATGGCAGGTGCATGTCTTCTCCAGTCTCCTGCTCCAGCATCCAAGCAATTCAGTTTAACTCCCTTAAACATATTCTGTCCTCCCTCTCCCTCTTCCTCTTCCGCCCCTCTCCCTGATGCTTTATATGCATTTTTTACAACGTAAGAGTATGAAATTCTGCTGTCAGGTATCTGGCCATTCCTCCTAGTGCTGCTGACTGTTGTGGTTATTCAAGGGTGGTATTTGGCTCAAAGCATGAGCTGTGGGGAACACAAGGAAAAGATTATTTTTCTAGAAATAAAATTCTCAGCATTTTTCTAAACATCACTAAATGACTTTGTAGACAAAGGAAGCATAGGTAAGTAGATCTGTTATATTACTAAATGGATATGTAAGAGTATATAAACAGTGGCTTTTTGATACAAGAGGATTTTCAGGGTATTAGTGGAAAACGATACTGAAAGACTTTGTTGCTTGAATCATACCAGATGACATGTAAATGGGAAGAGAAGTTATATTGTCTTGCTCTATATGGCCTCGCTTTAGCTATTTTACCAGCTTCAGTAAATGCTGTTGCTCCCTACAACTGTTATATGACAGCTATGTCCTCCAAGAAGTGATCTATGGATTCCACTTCAATACTTTGAATTCTTTGTGGTGGTGGTTTTTTTTTTTTTTTTTACATTTGCTCCAGAGAGTGTTTATTTTCCACCTTTCTTAAAGTTTTTTTAAGGAATGTTTGGCAGAATTTCAAAGCACTGAGTAGTATAAGGAAACCATGGAGTAGGTAGCCATGTATAGACAAATAAATGAGAAAATAAAGAGCATAGTCGAAGCCCTAGTATTTAAGTATGGCCTATATATTGATTTATGGAATATAAATATCTTATCACAGGAAAAGGCATGTCCCAATCCAGCTAATGAGAGATCATGTTTTGTATAGTGCTGCTAATTATGTACAGACAACATCCTAACACATGCATTTCTTAGGCAGACTCACTCAGTAGGTTTTTACTAGCCTTGCTAAGATACTTTCCTTCAGTTATTGTTTTAAGTGAAAAATCATTTGTAATGTGAGCTTGTACTACACATACTGCACAATACCATCTGCCTGCTGAGCACTACTTTGAAAAGCACTTTAACAGAATTATTTCAATAAGAAGCTTTACAAATACTCCAACTGGAGGACATATCAAAGGTTATTGTGATGAAATGTCTTTGCAAAGTTTTGCCAATAGAAAGTTTAATATTATTGCTTGCATTAGGATACTAATGAGTTCCTATTTCTGTATCTGGTTTCAGGAGCTTTGAAATGAGGAATGGTAGAGGTCCCAGTGAGCTCCAGAGTCTTCTTATGTATGTGTGATACAAAACAACCTGTAAAATTCCTATTCAAAAGAGCTAACAGGATAATAAAACCAGTGAGACAGAAGGAAAGGGAGGAAGATGAAATAGTTAAGTGATACATAGGTTTTGTCAGCTCTCGCTCTGTATTCTAAATAATTTCAGTGTATGGAAGGAATTGGGATGCATTTTAACATTTATGTGTATATATGTTAGATGTTAACCTTATCTTTGTATGTCTTTTCAAATGAATACACGAGTGCTGTTCAGCAGCCTGAGTCTGTCCTTTATCACTTGTTTAGTGTCACACAGACATCCTGGAAGAATTCTCGAGGAGGGACTGGAAGGAAGTGAGAGTTAAGGGACAGGACAGTGGGGATGAATAAGCAAACAGGTTTGTGCACCGAGGCAGCATCAATAGGAGTTAAAGAGCTGAAAGAAACTATTTTTAAATCAATCCATAAATTACTGCCTAGAAATTAAAAAATTCTTCTAGAATACTCATGAATTCATATTCTGTGTCTGGCATCAGGAGTTCAGAATTTTCTGAGAAGAGTTCCACAATTTTTGCTTCTCAAGGTGTAAAATTAAATCGATAGTTTCTCCTAAGGATTTGGCCCTAATTAATGAGGAGTGGTTTTAAAGCTGTAATGAGTTTGAGTGGAGTACCTGTTTTCACAGAAATCTGTAAACTCTTAACCTATAGCCCTTATTATAAATAGAGGATAAGGAAATGAAATTCCACTCATCAAACCCTGAATAAAACTAGAGACCTATTTTCACTTCTCCCTGCAGGTCTGGTTACTCATCCTATACATGGAGTTCCTGCCCAGGTCTAATACCGTGCCCCTTAATACTTACTGTCTTTTATGAATTTGTTAGTAATTACAATTTTTAAGCTCCATTGGTTTGTAAAGTCATATTCACATTCTGTGACACCTGCAGAGGTTTTAATGTGGTCTGTTATCATTCCCTTAGCTGGAATGCAGTGAGTGGTCTGGTTGCTTTTAAGCAGTGTCTGTCCAAAGGAAAAAGGTTAGTGTAAACCACCTCCTGTGTTACTTACTAAAGCCTCTTCAAGATTTATTTTGGTTTGTGGTTACATTTGACCTTTAACACATCAGGCTGAAAGCTATTTCCCAAATGCCTTTGACTTTAATTCTATTCCGTCCATGAAAATAAAGCACACTGCAAAAAACTTTATTACATAGTCTAGAGGAAGAACAGAGAAATTATTTTTCAGAGTGTAATACAATGTTTCTGGTGTACATTTAGTTATATTTATTACTTTATTGCAGATCTTTCACCAAAATTTTAGTTCTTCTATCATCTGTAAAATATGTGGATGCCATTTTTATTGTGAATGTTTTTAATCAAATGTTATTCAATTGAATTTATTGCTTGGCAATTTGTCTCTAATTTATTTCTCCACTTTTATATAACAAACTGTTACATATGAGCTTACAGTAGCTTTATAGACAGTTTCTTTTTATAACTTACAACCCTAGAGATGTGCTCCTACGCAGCCCCAAAAAAGATTTATATCAGATATAATAGACATTAAGCTGGTTCTTCTAACTCATCCGTGTTCTCTTTTCTTACTTTATTCTTACCACTTTTATCTAGCATGCTTACCCACTCTGCAATGAATTCTAGCAGTACAAAATTGGATTTGCCACAAATTTTTTAGTCGTGAACAATTAAACATAAAAAGAAGGTTCTTTATATTTTAAACAACCCACTCCAAAGTAATTTCTTGTTGATCACCATCCCCAGCCTATTTCTTACTAAAATATTCCCTTTTCCTTAAAAAGCATGTGAAATCCTATGAGCTAAAAATTGGTGGACTACATGACACTGAAACAGGAAAAAGCTGTATAATAATTTCATACTATACTAGGCTGCCTATTTTAATACCTTTATATTGACCAAGATAAATAAATATTTAGATTTGGCACTAATCACTATTTCTGCAAATAGAGAAAACTACTTTTCAGACTTTCTTAAAGACAGGATCTGATTGCATGCCTAATCTATCTGTTTTGTAGGGTTAATCTTTAATTACAATGACAATAACTTTTTTTAATTTAATATATAAATATCTCATATAGTGTGTGTGTATATATATATATTTATATATTCAATTGTGCTTCAGTACCAAACACTGAAGCATAATGATGCAGTGTGTAAAGCATTCTTATCAGGAAAGTAATCCTATTATGTATTAAAAATATATATACACACCATACATCAAAATTGTGACAATGAGAAAGTATTCCTGTACTTCTAGTTAAAGTCACAGTAAGATTGGACAAGAAAAGAAAAAAAGAAGGGCATCCATCCAACTTTAGTCATCTAACTTAGCCAAGCCTGTAGTCAAAAGGAGGACCCTGTCTCCTTCAACGGCTGATTTGGAGTATCTTAATTGAATTTCTGTTCTGAACTGCTTGATGGAGAAGTCTCTCCCCCTGCCGCTCCCCAATTACCAACAGAGAGAGGGGCCTAGGGGAAACAGCTGAGGCTTATACCTTTAAGATGCTAAGTGTTCTTTTAAGTCTAGCAGTTGACTTTTGCAGAAAGAACTCTAGTAGTTAAAGTTCAGATATCAGTAATTTTTTTCAGGTGAAGTCTGGTCTGCAATTACACTGGAATCAAATACAAGTCAGTTACTTTTTCTTTCCCCCCCCGCCTAGGAAACTTCTCATACAAAATCAGCTGCAATCACCTTCTTGAAAAGCCTGTTTATCATTCAAAACTAAAGAAATCTGGGAAAGTCTCAACAAATCTTCCACTAAAAATTCAGCAATCTTATTTCTTTCAAATTCAGCATTGCATAAATCCTGTTACTGAAACTGGAGACAAAGTTCCTTACTTCATATGCATACGCAAATTTCAGTATATAGTCTATGTGTGCTGATTAATGTTTACAGAATCTATATATTCTGCAAAAACAAAATGCTTTTTTACTAGCACCGAGTTAAAGATTTCAACATGTACTTACAATAAAAGGCTAATCCCTTTTGTTACCAAATAATTATTTTAGCCATATTTAGACTAAAAAGACTGTAATTTATGTAGTATGAGCTTTCATGATTCTAAATAGGCTATCTCACCTACTACTGATGAAACAAAATGACTTTAAATCTTCTTCAGACATGTTGTGGTTAATGGCAAGGAGTGACCAACAAAAGTAGACAAGTAGTAGACAAGAATTGCATCCTCCTATTCTGCTAGGATAGGCCTTACAGAGGATGTACTAGTCAACCTTGGCAGAACAGAAGGGACATTTGTTTTATTTAAGAACAGTACAAAACATACGGTATCAAAATATTTATAGCAAACATAAGTAAACAACCAGACTACTGAGAAACAGAATTGTATAATAAATTGTTTTGATTGCAAGCAAAAGCAAAAGCACTTCTGACAGTATAAAGACAAATTATAAAAGAAGTATCGCTCTTTTTAATCCAAACAAATAGTTATGTGTGAAAAGTCAGACATTTTTCAGATAATGCTTTTAAAAACTGGAAATTGATGAGTGAGAGGAGAAAACCAAACACACACAGATGTCAGTTTATGTTTTTAAGTTGTACTTATCTTTTCCCTCTAATTTTAGTGCTATTGTTAATTCCAGCAGTACTGAGAAAAGAGAATACTGTTCAAACGGAGAACGTCTCTGCAACTGAAGCAGAATTTTTCAAATACATCTAACACCTTTAAGAAATTTAGATTATTAAAACTTTGAGCAGTGTATTAAGGCAGTTCTCGTTAGCATGCTTCCCCAGTTTCAATTTTCGTATGATTTTAGCTGGTGATGCTTTCTAACCAATAAAGAGTTAATATTCTTAGCTGTTTGAAAGGTGATTTGCAACATTTCAGATGGTATTATGCATTGTTTTCTGTCTTTTGATATATTAATCACCACTGTAGCCCCTTCTGTTGCAAATGTTTGATTTTAAAATTGTCACTTGTCAGCCAGTCCAATAGGCTATTTCAGAACCAATACAGTTTATGCATGGGAAGTTTGATGTTGAAACAATATTTATTTACATTCCCAGAGTGAGATGATTTAATATATTCATGCTGCTATAAAAGACATGCTACAAAGCCTAATCGTATTTTGTGTATATACTATGTGTACAGAGAATCTTGCTTGTATTAAAATAAAAAAGAAATGAGGTTCTAAGTATCACTTTATAAAACAGTTCTTTGTAAAATGTTACAGTGTTTCATGAAGCACTATTGAGTGAAACATTAACTATTGGTAAACCTCCATAGAAACTACCTTTTCCAAAATTCACGATAATAGTTCCCATCTATTTTATTTATGTTTGCATTTCATAAAGTAGCTTACTTCCCCTCCCAGAGAAACCCTGTTCCTATGCTTGCTGCACTAGGTAAGCGACTCACCTGGGGAAAGACAGAACAGACAGCGGTATGAGTGAACATACTTGTCGTTCATGCACTGACCTGCTGTAAATGCAAAAGCAAATGGAGACTTAAAAATGATACTACCCTTCCCCCACCCATTACTTTCTTTCTGCAACCTGTGGCTCTTTCCCAGCAGAACAGCTGGCAGATTTTATTGCTGCCATAGCAACCCTGCCGTCAGCCCGTTGGCTTGGCAACGTTGCAGCAGTAAGAAACACACTTCACATCTGAACTCTTCTTAGACTCACAGAGGTACTTTTTCAGGTTGCATTCCTAAATGCTTATTTACAGTTTGATTTAATAAATTTTGCAATAAAAAATCCTATACAGTCCTTATTTGCCAGTGAAATCAGATCATCCTCCCTGGAATCTTGCAAAGAATTAATATTGATTCCTTGCAACGTCACAGCAGATGGATCAAATCTCTGCAGCAACTTCAAGTGATCAAGCGACAGTCCAGCTCCCCTCATGCCTTCTCCTCCAATGTGAGGTTCCTTTTTAATAATGGAGAAAAGCAAATTACTGCATTGGTAAAGTTCTTAAGTGCCCTAAGCGTATTCTGCTGAATATATGCAGAGCTGACTAACTGTTAACGTGGACAAGCTAGGTTTATATCATTCACACCAGGGCAAGACTTAGAAGTCTTCTTTTCTTGCCTTCATCTGGCCAATATGTATACGAGCATATATACAAGGTCTAAAGTACTTTGAGGAGGTGGTGGTGCACCTAATCCACTTTAGCCCAGTAGTTTAGAGCACTTACAGAGGACAGGTATGCAGCTCTATATCAATTCATTACTCAAAGGACTGAAACATCACAAGAAAGCTGTTAGCACCCGACAATAAGAAGGTCTAAAGGTTTTAGGTTGCCACTTCTCAACGATGCAGCACTTCTGTGTACTGACTAATAGCTATGAGTTAAGTCAAAAACAGTTGACTTATATAGTCAACTGTTAGCCAGTTACTAATATACTCAGTAACAGGAGTAAAAATAGCTGGATTCTTCATATTAAAAACTTCAACTGGACAGACTGAAAGCCCCAATCCAGAAAACTTTACTGCCTGAAGAGGCATCATTTTGGAAGATGATGCAGCAGAAAAATTTGAGCTGCTATGATGTCATGTAATTAGACTAACAGGTAAATGTACTGTTATATGTGTATGGATATGAGGCAGAGAAAGAAAGGAAGGAACAGCTTAGGTGTCTGAATTCAGGAGATGACATTTGGCTTCAAAATCCTGGAGAGTGGAGCTTAAAATCACAGTCCTTTTCTCAGCATTTCTTGTGAGCAGCCTTGACTGCTTTTTATTTAATACACCGATTCCTGGAAAAAGTCTAATTCTTAGCTGGGTTGTTCTTTCAATGCATTCAGTAAGGAGATAGAGCAAAATATGCAAAAGCTGGCATTGCAATATCAAAAATAGATCTCCTTTGTAAATCTAGTCTAGTGTAGTCTACAATGCAGCCTACGGCAGAGAATTTTTTAAGCCATCACTTTGCTAACACATGAGCTCACCCAGTCAGCACATGATGCGAGTTAGTTGCTTAACCACGTATTGTGTGCTGTAAAGCTGGGCAGCCAAGAGGTTGCAGCCTGATTCTTCTCTTCCTCTCCCTCAGCAGGATTTCAGTGCTTTCCAGGTAAGAGACAAAAAGAGGGGTAGTGACTTGAAGTAATGTAATAGAAGGATGGAAAGGTAAAAGTCTAGGGAAAACAGTATTACACAGGGTCAAGCAAATTGCTCAAAGACAGACCAATTTTTTTCCTCTACCTTTTCCTTTTTCCTTCCAGTTAAGTAACTGCATTTAAGCTGATACACAGTATCATCTCCTGTGTAAACCCCTAAGAGGAAGTAAGTCTGCACAGACAAAGGATCAGCTGCTATGCAGTAACCTCCACCTACGAGATCAACGCCTATGGCTCCATCTCCTGTTTCTTCCTTACCCAACATGATTCCAGGATGTGTTGCCAAACTCAGAAAGTGGGAGACAGTGGACTGGGTGTATAAAGAGGTGTCCACTGAGAGACTAAAGGATATGGGAAATACATGAAGGAACATGAGGTAAGTCGACCCTAGACTCCAGTTTCCTGTTCATTGGAAAAGCTCACCTTAGTTTACACTGCTAGGGAACTGGTTATAAGATACTATAAACTATCTGTGGGTAAACAATTCAGTGTCATCTCATTTAAAATATACTATACACAAAAGCTTCGTTTTTACAGATATGGCATTTGTGTGTGAAAACTCGTGCTTTATTCAAGACTGATATTACTGGTGAGAGAAAGCCTATTAAACGAGAATTAATCTTGCATTTGAGTTAATAGGGCTTGTGTTTTGCTTTGTCATTCTATCAAGGACAATTTTTATGCTGTTAGGTAAAATGTATAATCTCAGTTGAAACAGCTGGCACTGAAAAATTCCTAGTAAATGGATGGTGAGAAAGCAGGCAGAAGAACCCTGACATACAAATCTTTTAAGAAAAGCTTCAGTTCTGTTAAATCTTTACCAGCCTTCATATAATTTTTCATTGTACACCTATTGTATATATTTTTTTAATTTCAGTTAAAAGATGCATCTAAACTTCTTAAGACAATACAAGTCATCACAGAATGTGTAAGTAAGCTAAACAGTTATCAGAGTTAGACTTTTCCTCAAAGCCATGATGATAAACAACAAACCCACCCTACGCATCACATCAACAGAGAGGAAGAGAGACGCATACGGTCTGATGATAAACGCTCTCAAGGTACTAAAAAAGGTAATAGATATTTTTGGAATGTATGCAGTACAGATAAAAAATTCTAGTATCTCCCTATATATTACCTCCTCCCAGACATCTTAATGGTAGACACTGACTCCAAAAAAGACAAGGTACATTCTTGGGACACTGAGCCTGAAATAAATTTGTTCCCTCATTCGTTTACGTAATGCAAAAATAGCTCCCATACATATAAAATCCTTCTTCCTCAAAACACAAGGTTCTTTCCATTTATCTCCCATCCTTTACGCAAGTCTTCACTACTTCAATGGCATTAATAAAAAAACTTTCACCTCTCTTGTGAATGTGCAAAAAAAGAGAATAAAATATATGCATTAAAGAACAATTGCAAGAGAAATTTTAACCTGTCTGAACTATCTTTTGTCCTTGTTGTGTTTTAAATGAATCAAAACAACCACAGAACACAGTGGGAAACTACTTAACGATCCCTAAATGAAGCTAAATTAAACATGAAAATAGATTTAAAAGCGCCTCAGAAATCCTTATGTTATTTCTATCCACAGCATTAAAATTGTCTGCAGTGAAAAAGAGATTTATTGATAGTAAATATAGTGCGTAACTTTACAGTGCCAAAACAAGCTCACTGGATTGTGTGAAGTACCCTGAAAATATTATTACCTGCGGCTGAAGGTGGAGGCATGGAAAAGTTTTCAGGGCCCAAGCAACTTGCTCCTCATTTTCAGCGAGTGTAATCGTACATGTACTATATACTAAAACACCTCCTGGCTTCAGCAATTTCACTGCCTGCAGGGAGAAATAAACAACAGTTCAGCTTATTTTTAAATGCAAAAACTTCCATATTAAGCAACATTAACCAAGAAACCATTAAGCTATAATATTAAAACTTAGCACTTAATTAAACTCAAATCTTTCTAAGATAGGCATTAGCATACTAATTCTTCTCAGGGAATACAGTAAAGGATCCCATAGATTAGAAAGATTCTTCTTTCCAAATCAGCATTATAGCTTAGGCAGTTTATTAATGCCATTGAGATGATTCACCTTGTAAGATTTGTTATTTGTACAGCTCTGCATATCCCAGACAGATTAGTTCTGTTTTCATCACCTGCTGCCAACCACGGATACACGATATTTTTATCAGTGATATTAGATGTCAACTGTTTCCACATATTTGGCACAGAAGCTGTATCTATGCTGCTTTTCAAGCTGTGGTTCACTTTGAATACATATAATTCAGATTTAGACAAGTTTCATGAAATCTTATGTTTCAGCATCAGCACAAGCACACTCCTACTAGCATGAAAAGTTGTAATATGGCCTCCTGGCTTTGTACTCCATCTCATATCCCATACAGCACCTCACAGCACCACTGCATGGGAGTTTTATGCAGTGAACTTACATGAGTCTGTGCTGCTGCAGAGAAAAGACTTTAACCTGCTCCATGACTTAGACCCTTGCGATTATTATAAATTAAAACAGATGAAACTGAAGGAATAAAAAAACAGATACAAAGGTTTTTATTTACTATGGCTTACATATACCTCTCCCATGCTCCAGTGAATTGACTTCACCTAGCAACAGATATGGTGGAGCTGAGAGGTTAACTGAATCCTAACGCTATTTTCTTTACTTAACTGCTGAAAAGATAAGGAAAATGAGGCACCATTTTTCGGTATGAAGTTTTATGCTGCAAAAGCATTTATGTTCAATTTAGCTTATCTACTCAATGATTAATACATACCACAGTGAAAAGCTTGCGCTGTAGTGGCTGATAAGAGGTCACCTCCTTTAAAGTCAAGGAATAAGCCATGTTTGGTCGCTGTCCCATCCCACTACATGGAGCATCAAGAAGAATTCGATCAAATGACTCTGGTAAGAATGGAGGTCCTTCTGTAAAAAGCAGTGAGTAATGTAAAATGTGGCTACTTCTTTCCTTAAGACTTCACCATAGATAAGGACAAGCTGTTACTACTTCCTTGACATAAAACACTTCTATAGTGTCTGCAAAAGTAATCTCAGCTAGAGACAAGTCTCAGCACTGCTGGTGGTAGATTTTATCTCCCAGAAAACTAAAGAGTTTTAGTTCTGTGAGCTCAAACAATACATGATCCCTTTAGGCAATAATATTTTTTAGCCTTAATTTAATAATTTTAAAGTAAAATGTAAAAGTAATCAAACAAAAATGTTGAAATATGATTGTTCAGAGGTGCTAGGTACAGAGTTGTACATATTAGGCTGTAATGAACCACAGTCAGCTCATAACCAAACCAAGTGTGCAAATCTTTACTGAAAGAAGCCTGTAGTTAACCATTAAGACTGCCTTAAACAATTATAATTGGACTGTCTATATAATAACTATTTCTTGTGATGCATATAAATCTGTAGAAAATAAAGCACTTCATAATAACATGAAATATTACAAGTTCTAATGCATGACACATGCTGTCTCCACAGCAGAACAATTCAGTAAACAAGGATTGTGAAGACAAGAACAATTTCTGAATATTACCTGGATAGATAAGGGAATATGTAACTTCTATATGCAGACCCTATCCTTTCATCTGAATCCCAATGGCTCAACAGCCCATAAGTTTCTATCGCCTTAGTGCTAGAAAGACTCTTCAGCTCAGCATCACCGAGACAAAAGTGGCTCATACTTTTATCTGTGAGTAACCAATGAGGAAGAGAGCCATATATATGCTTTACCTCCTTTTCTCCTTCTGTTCCTCCAATATTCAAGTTAGGTCACAACTGAAAACAAGTGAGTGACTTCATACTACTGCTACCTAGCGTGTTCCAGCACTACAAAATGAGTCTATCTGATTTATCTACCTCTGATCCATTACTACAACGTTCAAAATATGTCATGTCTTACTTGCAGGGATGTACAGAAAAGCCTTCATGATCTGTCAGTATTACAGCTAGGTCTTAGAATCATAGAATCATAGAATCATATAGGTTGGAAAAGACCTCTAAGATCATCGTGTCCAACCGTCAACCCAACACCACCATGCCCACTACACCATGTCCCTAAGCACCTCATCTACACGTCTTTTAAATACCTCCAGGGATGGTGACTCCACCACTTCCCTGGGCAGCCTGTTCCAAGGCCTGACCACTCTTTCAGTAAAGAAATTTTTCCTAATGTTCAATCTAAACCTCCCTTGGCGCAACTTGAGGCCATTTCCTCTTGTCCTATCGCTTGTTACTTGGCAGAAGAGACCAACACCCACCTCGCTACAACCTCCTTTCAGGTAGTTGTAGAGCGCGATGAGGTCTCCCCTCAGCCTCCTCTTCTCCAGGCTAAACAACCCCAGTTCCCTCAGCCGCTCCTCATAAGACTTGTGCTCCAGGCCCTTCACCAGCTTCGTTGCCCTCCTCTGGACACGCTCCAGCACCTCCGTGTCCTTCTTGTAGTGAGGGGCCCAAAACTGAACACAGTATTCCAGGTGCGGCCTCACCAGTGCCGAGTACAGGGGCACGATCACCTCCCTACTCCTGCTGGCCACACTATTTCTGATACAGGCCAGGATGCCGTCGGCCTTCTTGGCCACCTGAGCACACTGCCGGCTCATGTTCAGCCGGCTGTCAACCAGCACCCCCAGGTTCTTTTCCTCTGGGCAGCTTTCCAGCCACTCTTCCCCAAGCCTGTAGCGTTGCCTGGGGTTGTTGTGGCCGAAGTGCAGGACCCGGCACTTGGCCTTGTTGAATCTCATACAGTTGGCCTCGGCCCATCGATCCAGCCTGTCCAGGTCCCTCTGCAGAGCCTTCCTACCCTCGAGCAGATCAACACTCCCGCCCAACTTGGTGTCGTCTGCAAACTGACTGAGGGAGCACTCGATCCCCTCATCCAGATCATTGATGAAGATATTGAACAGGACCGGCCCCAGTACTGAGCCCTGGGGAACACCGCTCGTGACCGGCCGCCAACTGGATTTAACTCCGTTCACCACAACTCTCTGGGCTCGGCCATCCAGCCAGTTTTTTACCCAGCGAAGAGTGTACCTGTCTAGGCCGTGAGCCGCCAGCTTCTCTAGGAGAATGCTGTGGGAGACAGTGTCAAAGGCCTTACTGAAGTCCAAGTAGACCACATCCACTGCCTTTCCCTCATCCACTAGGCGGGTCACCTGGTCATAGAAGGAGATCAGGTTGGTCAAGCAGGACCTGCCTTCCATGAACCCGTGCTGGCTGGGCCTGATCCCCTGGTTGTCCCGGACATGGCTCGTGAGCACCCTCAAAACCAACCGCTCCATGATCTTCCCCGGCACCGAGGTCAGGCTGACCGGTCTGTAGTTCCCCGGATCCTCCCTCCGGCCCTTCTTGTAGATGGGCGTCACATTGGCGAGCCTCCAGTCGTCCGGGACCTCCCCAGTTAACCAGGACTGCTGGTAAATGATGGAGAGCGGCTCGGCAAGCTCCTCCGCCAACTCCCTCAGTACCCTCGGGTGGATCCCATCCGGCCCCATAGACTTGTGAACGTCCAGGTGGCATAGCAGGTCATTAACTTCATCCTCTTGAATTATGGGGGGTTTATCCTGCTCGTCGTCCCTGTCTTCCAGGTCTTGTTCATCTGTGTAAATGCTACATACCACCTACAATATTTTATGTTCATAGAAAGACTATTAAAAAATAGACCTTTATTCCTCCAAAGCAGGAATAACTGCAAGGCATAGGGACAAGGAAGGTGAATTATGCAACCTGATTCCTATTTAGGCTAACCAGTGACTGGGATAAAATAGAGTGAGAAAGAACAGCATACTTTGCACAACAAACTAAAAATAATCAAGACAGCAGATACCGTTTAAATCGTTCCATCATGGGAACAGAACCAGTATCATAAATACACTACTTCAGAAAAGCAAATGAAATGAACTTAAAATAATACACTGTGCTTCTATAGAACTTTCCCCTGAACAGCTGAACAAACATCAATGAACTAAACCTTGCAGCACTCCTGGGAGTTAGGTATTAATAACCCCATTTTACAGATGAGGATTCTGAGGCAGAAAAGCCAAGCAATTCTGCTAAAATATTTTTTTTCTCAGAGTGTGGGGTTAAACGTTATCATGAAAGAAGCTTTAAGGCTTCTTCAGTCTTTGATATTATCTGGGAAAGGAATGCATTTCCTTTGAGCATATTAGATTGTGATAAGGACAGATAGCTTGAGTTTTGTATTTGCTTCATGGAGAAGCTGATAATCACAAAAGAATAGAAAATAAAAGAGCATTCACAGTGCTGAAGCAACTTAGGTATCTGCCCAGATTTCAAGGACTTGTAGACCTGTGGCAGGTTTCATACTATTAGTGCAAAACTGATTACTATTTTCTTCTAAAAACTGCTACTACCCAAGTTGTTTACTTTACCTTGTTCATCCTCTCTCTTCTCAACTGAAAGTGCCTTTGTTCCATCATAGCAAAAGGCCTTAATGCAATTCAACTGTAGCAATTCAGCGTTCTGCTTAATTTTTTTGACCTTGTTAGCTATCTTGTCCATGGCTATTACTTCACCCTGAAAAAAACCCGAAGTTTTCAACAAAAGCATAGGGATTAAGTGCAGTTCCTGATTTCCTTCCCCCGGCCATGAGCAGTGTAACGAATGAAGCTTAGTTTTCCCTACAGAATTTTGTTATTCTTAAATCCACACTCCAGTATATGTTCGCCCATATTTTCCATGATACCCGCAGTAGGCTAGATACTAGTCTGAAGCTGTGTGCATTCTGACTGGCACTAGCTGCTTGGCACAATCGCTCCCTAAGGGACCCTATACTGTCCGACTTCTTGCAAGTGTTTTCTTTGTTTGTTTCTTTTTGAACTGTTTTGAACTGTTTTGAACTGTTTAAATTTAATCATTTGAAAGAGGGTAGAAGTCTAAAATAGGTCAACAGGTTTTAAATTTGCATGGAGATGGTAGGAAACATGATCACATACAGCTCAGTCCTGAGGAAATGAGGCCCACAGCCACGCCTCTGGCTTGCTCGGACTCATAACATACTGTTATACTTGCAGTAGTTGTCACTCAAGTTACTTTGGGAAATACTGTAAATGCTAGAATAAATTTAGGTGTGGGGAGAGGGGAAACACAATTACACATTATTCCTTTTATGTAAGAATAAGATTTCTCTTTTCCTCTCCCAAGATAAATCAAAACAGACACACACCACTATCTGCTAGATGAAATCTGTAAACACAAAGGAAACAGTAGAATCAGTAAAATCCAGAACAGTAATACTACCTTCAAAAAACCACCAAAGACCAAAAACCTCTACTAGACTTGCTATAGCAAATAGAACCTGCTGAGAAAACATGACAACTTTTTCCTACCTAGTGATGGCTCTCTAGAGGCTTATGGAAGGGTAACGTGACTAAGATAGTGTAAAAAAAAAAAAGAAAAAAAAAAAACTTCATTAAAATAAGCTGTTGACTGTGTGTCATGGTAGCCAATATGTAGGTCTAGGACTGAGAAGTAAAAAAGTATTTATGTTGTGTCAATGGTGTCCAGCCTTCAGCTACCGTGAGCCAAATCACCTCTCACAGGAGCACTCAATGACCACGTTGCCACTGCTTCTCCCCTATCACCATTCAACCTATTCCGCATGCACGCTAACAACTGATTGTGCTTGAAAGTTAGGTCTGTTGCTAAAACAGTGGATTTGCCGGACATGTGCTGTACTGTGGTTATAAAGAGATAAGTCCTTCTCCTGAGAGACTCTCAGAAAAAAGAACAAGCTGGAAGACAACAGTTCTTTCCACCTGGCCCATGCCAGCCACTGCCAGAACAACTTCCTGAAAGACATCTGCAAAAACGGTGGTCTGGTGGATCCAGATAATAAATTCTCAAGCTTTAACTATTCCCAATTCCTATTTAAAAGCTCTTAACAATACAGAGTAATTTTACATTTCGATTATCTCATCTAAAAACAATATACTAATTTTTACAATTAAATCACAAAAAATGTAAGATTGATTCAAATATTCTGAAACGTTAATGATTTAATATATTGTGTATGGAAATTTAGGATGGAAAATCTGTGAATGGAACTTAAGAACCAAAAAGCAGTGCGAATTTACTAATATATTTTTTCCATATCTTAAATTAATGTTATATACTCAGAAAAGGAAAACCAATTCAGATAAATTTCAACATCTGTATTCTTAATCTTTACCACTTCAGCTGGAGGTAAGCACAACCAAAATATCTAAAATGACTAAGGAAAAAAACAGTTAGGCAAAGTTATACAAAATGTACATACACAGATGGAAAAAGTATAGATGTAAATGAATCCATGACAGAAATATATGCTTTTACAGACCTCCTTTATTTATCACACTGAAATTCTTTCCTGGAAGCTTTATAAATCTATCTATCTAATAAATGTCTGATGACTGTCTAATGCATGTTTAATGCATGTTTGCAAACCTTCCATACTGAGGGAAGAATCACTTCAATAAGCAAACTGTCACAGAACTGAATACATCTTTTCTAAATACGTTCACATCATTTCCCACTGCACCTTCCCATTAATGCACAGACAACCGCTGAAGTACTGCATAATTTAACTGCAAAATTTCTAAATAATCTGATATATTCTAATAACCCTATTCCAACGAAAATAATAATGCCTTACAAAATTTTTAGAGGAAACATTGCACATTTTTCCCCACTCTGCTAGAAAAGAGTAACCTGCATTTCTGTCTATCATTTTGCATATAGCAATTTAATATATGCAAATTGTTATTCCTATATCCACATTCTTTTTGGCTTGTGTGTTATTTTCCTTTGTCTTTCTCTAAATATTTTTCTTTTTTCTTCTCATATTATTACTTTCTCATGAGATATTTTTGGTTTTGTGACCTTCTACCTTAGAGTGACAAATTCAGACTAGAAATTCAGTCTAAGATCATATCTGTACTGCATAATTGATAATTTTTACTGAGAAGAAAGTTAATTGGATTAGGAACTTTTTAATATATGTTTTTGTACAGAGTTGTGCATCCTTTTGGCACACAGCAGTAACCCCTGATTTCCATGTATTCTCAGTTTCATGAGTCCAGCATATTCCTGCATAACTTTGCCTTGCATGTTACAAATTCTTCCAATACAAATAAATCAATAACATTTAAAAAGTGAAATCAACCGTATTTCAACAGATCAATTGGCAGCAAATAAGGTTTTAAATCTGATGGTGACTATTTGATAAAGATAGTCTGTGCCCATTTCAGTAACTCTGATATATAGCAAAATATATTGGTAAGCAGAACGTTAAAATATTCATTGTTTGCTGTTGTAAATTATGTGTGCATTCTAACAGCTAAGTGAAGTGAGCTGTGCAAACGAACAGTGGTCAGACTTTCTTCACTGAGACAAAAAGCGCTCAATGACTTCTCTTACCTGGTCATGCATTAATGTTGCAAGATGGGTTGTTTTTCCTCCAGGTGCAGCACACATATCCAAAATTCTCTCTCCTGGTTGAGGGTTTAAAATATGGCTTACAACCACAGAAGGTAAGTTCTATCATAAAAACAAATATGGGAGAATTCAAATCTTATGTCCTGTATCAAGTCCTGTATTAAGGAATGACAAACTCGTTGAACCAAAAATTCATTCAGCAGTGAAGATACTTATGATATTGCTGTCAGTTCCTTAACAGAAAATGATCTATTGGGATTATATATAAGAGACAATACAGGTCAGAAGTCTCCAGTGGCTCCCTTTTTATTTAAAGCTATATATGAGTATCCATGACTGAAGTTTAAGGGTTCATGACTATGGAGACTACAATGCAAAAAGTCAAAATAAAATAAGCTGATACTATCACAGACACAGAGCAGCTCTGTATATTACAAATATTTTATATTGACCTGTTTATTGGAACATTTACTATATGAACATACTGGTGTAGTATAGTAACAAACATTAAGATCAATAGGCAGGAGTTTAAACTTGCTGAGTTAAGGTACCAAGAAGCTGAACTGTGCTATTAATTCTATAAACAGAACAGATGCACTGAAGAGAAATAATATGCAATAATTGTGCACAGTATTGCATCTTATACAATATGGAAATATTCTGAAAGATTCTCTTCTAACACGGTTCAACACAAAGGCATAAAAACCTTTTAAAGTTGTCTTTACTACATGTTGTCTTTGGTTAGCAGAGTTTCAAGTTCCATGCCACAGTGTTCAAAAAAATGAACAATAATTCATCTCACACATGGCAAATTCAAGTCAAAAAAGCCAGACTCAAAGGGTTGTGATCAGTGGCACAAAGTCCAGCTGGAGCCAGTCAATAGTGGTGTACCCCAGGGGTGGACACTGGCGCCAGTGTTGCCTAACCTCTTCCTCAGGGACCTGGATAATAGAACAGAATGCACTCTAAACAAGTTCACAGAGGATACAAAACTGGAAAGAGTGGTTGATAAACTGGAAAGTTGTGCTGCCATTCAGAGGGACCTTGACAGGCTGGAGAAATTGAGAAACAGAAATCTCACGAAGCTCAACAAACAGAAATGCTAGCTCCTGCACCTGGTGCACCCCATGCACCACTACAGGCTGGGGCTGACTGGCTGGAAGGCAGCTTTGCAGAGAAGGCCCTGGGGATCCTGGTGGACAAGTTGAATATGATCTAAATTCTCATATGCACCAGTCTCTTAAATAACCTTTCTCTCTAACAATTCTGTTCCTTGAAAGCAAGTACTCTGATAAGCTGAATCAGGGAAGAAAAGGCCTCTCCTTTACTGCAGGCCATGAGACAACATATTGCTTGATAAACTACCCTTTGACCACAACGGAAGACAGCATTGATGCTGATTTAAAAATATTAAGATCAATTACAAACAGAATATATGCATAAAAATAACTCATCTGCTGGACTGACTCTTCGGACAAAAGAAATAGTGACTAAGACAATTCACTGTAATAAAGGACTTACCTTACTGTCTGAGTGATAGTTACACAAATCAAATGAGGAGATAACTTAGAATGTCAGAGAATATCTCTGAACAAGGGTTTATTTGAAATAAAATTTACATTTGCTTTAAAGTTTAAAATAACTCTTCTTTTGAAGGCTGGACGGCTTGATTTTGTTTTAAACTCTGCTTCTAAATAGTCATATTTATATAAAAAAAAAACAATACCATTGTTGGCACAGTAATTGTCTTAGAAATCTAATTGAGGTGCTCACCTTATCTTTTTACGTCAGCAAACTGAAATCAAGAATTTTACCTGATCTAAGAAAACTAGAAAGTTCCATGATTTCATCATCCTATGTTTGAACATAGCACAGGTGGCCAATTGTCATGTCTGAGTATTGCTTTTAATTAGTTTTATTGGAGGGGAAAAGGAGTATAGGTATCACAAATATTGAAGATCCGAAAAGGAAAAGCTAGCTTGAAATAAGTTCTTAAATTTTACAATAAAAACTACACAAAAATTTGTCATTATTTGGAAGCTGTGCAATTTTATGGTAAAAAGTAGTAAAAGCTGTGCTACTGTAAGATTTTTCATGGTTATTTTGGTCAGGTGGGTTTTTTTCATTAGGGCTAAAAAGATATGGATTTTCTCTTCAATTTAAAGTCAACCTAATATTTGGAGATTTTCCTGATTATCTATGGAAGGATGTACCCTGAAAGAGGCTCCTATTTCAGAGTTCATAGACAGATTCCAAAACTAATGCAGAGTATCTGTGCAAAAAGAATTTCTAAGTTTTTAAGTGAGTATCTCTTAAGTCACTTTGAAGTCCCTTATCATCTCTCAGACGCAGTATGATTAAACCTCCTACATGTAGATACTGACTTAATTCTAAACGCTTTTATTTTCTTTAAATCCGAAGAGCGAATTAGGTGCCATAATACACAATGAATACATAAAGAATTAATGTGTGTTTACAGGATATTCATTATTCTGCAAATAATAGAGACTTTTATTTTTGTAACAAACATACCTGTAAAAACAAATGACTAGGGAGCACATTGTCAAACGAAGGACTAAGGTAGACTGGCTCTATCATTCTTATGCCCATCCCACTGAAAAACATTAAAAAAAATATTTTAACTACTTAGATTTATAATTTTTAATAGTATTCAATTAAAATCATTATACTTACAAATAGAAACTTGAAACAACTACAAAAATGAAAGCACTTATAAATCAACTAAGAAAAATACTTTTACAATTTTGTAATCTGATATTCTTCAAAATTACATCATTAAGTTGGGTAAAGCGTAACAAAAAATGTACTACATTATAAATTGGAACTATCTGTAAAAATTGCATAAAGCTAATTTATCTTTTTTATACACAAGACAAACTGAGATCTAATCCAAGCCTTGATAATGTAAAGAAATGCATAAAAAGATTTAAATATGTTAATTTCAGTCCATAACTGCTTTTGGCTAGCCATGTATGCACTAGGGCACTGGCATATGATTTCCTACTTAGATCTTCCTCCATTTTCCTAGACTGTCTGAGATTTCAGTCAAATAACTAAAGAAATTCTATTTCAAAAGTCTTACAGGAACATTGATTTGCCTGCAAAGCAAAGGTTTGAACTTAGAAGCAACCTAAAAGTTTTAAATATAGATGAAGTTCTGACACAGATTTCATTAAGTTAAGACAAATGTACAAGGAAATGGACAACAATAAAAAGAAAAACAAGAAAAAAAATACTGAGCCTGAAAACAATACATTACTGAAGATAACAAGAATGAGTATTGTTTTGCATTTGCATTGCACAGTCCAACAAGAAGAAGGAAGAATATGAGAAAGCAAACTTTCAGACACCAGATTTAGTGTTACATACTGCCATTCCATGTCATCAACTCAACAGGTATATCCTACCACTACTTCTACTATATTTAAGTTCTAATAAATCAGAAATCCTCTGACAATGTAATCTTTTTTACTAGATCTTTTGTAGTTTGTTCTCAGGATGTAAAGTCTTGGTCATTAATTTGATGTCCATGCTCTTCTACACTGCTTTTTATATGTGTTTTAGATGACAGAAGAGAAAGAAACCATATGCTTTCGCAACAAAATAGAAAAGCAAGTAATCTTGAAATAGATAATTACCTTGGCAAATGCTATTAATTTATTTAAGATATCTGACCTTATGTTCTGTCCCCTACCCCACCAAAAAAAGCCCCTACAAATATTTTTAGGAGATGGAGAAATCGACAAGGCTGCAATTCTGTTCCATCCAAATAGGAAGGGGGTAATGAACAATTTACCAAAATGCAATTTTGCCACAGTGAGAATGTTTGTCACTTCTGTTTGTTCATATTGAAGTCATATGCTAAACATAAATTCTGAAAAGGCTCCCATTTATTGCCTCCTACCTCTCAAGTAAACTGGTATCTCGATACCACTATGAAACTAAATCAGTCTGCTAATACTTACTGTAGTAGTTTAATCACAATTGCCATCACATTGCCTCTACCTTAGTTGTGAAGTTACAGAAGACAGCAGGAGGCACAATTCTATTATATTCCCAGAAACTAACATTTCCCAAAAAATACTGGAAATCCCAACACGCAACACAGGTCTCAGTCAAAGCCATCTTGTGGTTTCACATAAGGTACAGAACATTTCAAAATGTCTTCCCATTTTCTTCCTCCCCTTTGCAAAGTCATAGGTGTAGATTGCAGTTACTATGGACTTACTTCAATGGGCCACTTGAACTAAAGATTTCACTGCGACTCAGTTCTGAAATTCCATTTCCAAGGAAAACTTTGACTCCTTCAAATTCTTTGGCTCCTCTTTTACATTTCCCTTCAATATCTGAATACACTGAGACCAGATCTCCAGCTTTCATAACTGTGCAAAGAAGAACGGAAATTTTGAGATTAATATTATACTTGACAAGACCATTAGTAGTAGCGACCAAATAATTTAGGATTTTCAGTAGACTACTTAATTGAACTCCTATATCATAGCGAAATTTAAACTTTCTTAATGTAATCAAAGGAAAAGATTAACTGATATTAGGCTTGAAAGTGTACATGGTGAACGATGGCTACCAAATGACTACAGCTATTGAGACACACAAGGTTACAAATCAGACAGCATGTCTTGTTTTTTAAGAGGCTAGACAAATCTTCACTTTATTTATTTTATCACCACATGGTCGCCCATAAGTTTAAGCACACTCTTCAGGATTCAATCCTCTGTGTGTGCTGCAAGTACATCAGACAACACTGGTTCACACTTACTGTACGAAGACAATTATAATAAATTTGTCTAATGACCTCTAATAGCTAGGTAGAACATAGCTATAGCTGCTATTTCTCTAACTATTGCTTTGATACAAGATTATATATTCTTGTTGAAACAATTTTTCTGGTGTGGCTCTCTTCCCTCTAAGGGAACTGCTGTTCTCAATAATCCTCTAAAACAGTTTTATATCTCCAATTAAAACCCTCCAGATCAGTAAAGTATGTAAAAACAGACCAACCTCTAGAAGTGTAGTCCTAGGGACTTAACAAACTTCCTGAGCTAGAACAAAAATAGATGGAAAAGGGGGACGGTTTAGGTGATCTTGTAGAATAGTGAGCAAGCTCTATGCACTGACTGGCTGAAAAATATGCTTAAAAATAAAGGCCTCCACTGACAGCAATAAACAATTTTCCAAAATTACATTTCTGACGTGTCTGACTGGCTGGAGCAACCAGAAGATATGACAAGTAAGATTAATGACAGTTCACTTCCCAGGAATTCTTTGAATTGTATTTAGGAATCTTTTTTTCCATTTTTAAGTGGCCTTCTGAATATGCACAAATGCCCTGGAATTCTTAAATGGTAATATTTGTTGGGTAGCCGCTAAACATTTCTTTTTTTGCATAGCTTCTTTTTACACAATGTGACACACAACATTATGTGATAGCCTACTGTTATTATCTGCTTAAACTTCACTGAACAAAAACTTGCAGCAATTTAACTCTTTCATCAAGCATATTTGCCAATGATTTTCTGCAGTATTCAAACATAAAGGATTTTATTTCACTATCTGCTGACAATCATCCTTTCAAAATGCATTAGTACTGTCTACAGTTCTTAAGTTTTTTGTAGCTTATATTGGCATTCCATAAACATAAATCTTAGAGTTTGATTAGTTAAATTAAACTCAAAGCCCCCTGATAATTAGTTTACCCTCATTTGGGTTGCGAGTTCAGTGATTAAATGTGTGTTCCTGCTGTTCTCTTTTTGTCCCTAGTTAGACCATCTGTGCTCAATACAGCCTTATTATATTTGGCCTCAAGTGGGTGGCATGCCCTTTTATTTTATTTTCCTATCTGCAATTCCCCTGAAGTATTCCTAAAGTTTTATAGTATCTTTTCTTTTCTTTGAATTGATGTTGCATGCATAATTACACGCAGCAATTATGATAAATCACTAGTTGACTCAAAAAGGGATTTGAATATTTATGAGGTTGTCTAAATAAGCAGTTTCAACAACTGCTACGGCAATATACTTACTTCATTATCAAGTCCTAGATTGAAAAACATTCCTGTTCAGTGAATTGGACTTAAGCACATGCTTAAAACTTCTTGAAGGTTTTTTCTTGAAAGGGAATGAAGTTAAGTGGCTAGATAAATGCTTTCCTGACTCACTTTGTTTAATAATAAGAATCATGATGATTAGTAGATCTTATCACAATAGAATAATGAGGTGAATCATCCAAAATTATACTGGTTTCACATAAAGTTAATTTGACCTTTAAATAAAAAATAAAATAGGCTGCTGAACACTAAGCATGTATATGTAGATTTTTTATCTTGTCTCACAGGCATTGAAACAAAAATTTCTATTTCGTAAGAATCTGACATTAAAATTGAAGATTTTTCTCATCTATAGAAAAAAACCTTTTTACTAGCTCTCTCATACACAAACAACATCAAATGAATCACCAACGAATTAAAAAAAGAAAATCCGTTTTTTTAGATCTGTAACTTAGAATCTGACAGGTTTGTGAAGGCAAGTACCTTTGTGACTGAATGAAGAAATAACATATCTGGAAATAGTATCTATTAAATAATCAACATACATCCAGTTACCAACTAGATGTATCTGTTGTGGCATTCCTTTTTTTTTTTTTTTTTTTTTTGACAAGACTGGAAAGCGGCAAATTTCTGTGAGTTTATTCTATTGAACATCCATATTAAAAGTTACAGTATTCAGTAGTAAAAAAAAATCTTAAAAAGCCAAATTTTACTTTGAACTCTCTTTAAAAAGATTTTCAAATGAAAACAAGCAACTGAAATCCCTGAGAACTAATACTTCAACCAGGAATTACATATGGAAAAAGGAACTTAAAACAGGCCAGGTGAAAAATAATTACATATAATTTATTACAAGTATAATGCAAAAATAGTGAAAATCTCCAAAAAAAAGCCAGAAAAACTTAAAAAAAATCTATTTACCATAAATTACAACTCTAAGATTAATTCCAGCTGTGAATAAAAAAAAAAAATTAACATCAATATTTATTGGAAATTGTCATCAAGGGGTGACATTTTTTCCATCCTCTTTACAACTTAACTGGGTGTATTTAGAGAACTCTTACATCTTGAGGTAGATATGATTCCAGGGACATAAACATGTGCTCCTCGAAGTACTGCATATCCACAGTGGGCTCCAACAATGACTTCAGATGCGTGTTTTTTTAAGTCTCGCCTAAAAATACAAAATGTAGTTCCATTTAAAAAAAAAAAAATACTGGAAAAAAACAAATACCCCCCCAAGTAAACTCTAGTTCATAAATACTGTTTTTGTCACAATATAATAGAAAAAATAGTTAACTATCATATATTACATTTAAAAAACTTATTCTGGTCCCAGAGAAATCAAAGGAATGAGCCGAGAAGTAAACCAGTCTTCAAAATAAAGCAGATTCTGACACATTCTGCCACTATTATGAACCTGACGCAGGAATACAAATAAATTATACTGGGATGGAGAAATAATCCTCTATCCCTTCCTAGGCCAGATGACTGTAAAGTGATTTTTTGTGTTTAACAACTGCTGAGTACTTCTACAATAAATGTATAACCAGATGCAAGAAACTTTGCCAATAAGAACTGTGAAGAAGATAGTTACTTGAACTTATTAAAGTGTAAACATATTTGAATATAAAAAGAACAGAATGTTCAGAAAAAGATGCTACAAAAGAGAATTAAATGAATGAATGAATGAAGAATAAATAAAAGCATTAAATGCTATTTTAGAGTGTACTGCATTTACAAACTAGTACTACTTGTTACCAATCTCTACGTAATCATGACATAAAGTGAATCTGAAGTATGTTAAGTCTTCATTATGAACAAGATACTTTAAATAAAATGTCCATCAGTGAATTCAATAAAACAATGAAGAAACTCCATAGGGGCAGACACAGATGCAACATGGGAAATATCCAAACATATCTTAAGAATGAAGAACGAACAGTCATTTTGTCGGGGATAAAATTGATTCAAGGATCCTTTCAGCATTATTGATCCAGTCTCCCTAAGTCTTGCTCTGGACTTGATTCCAGTGGAAGAAAACCCTGCCTGTATTTAGCTATAGTTCTATACTCCACCGCCAAAGTTTAGTTCTTCTGTCTGCCACCTACCTGGCTTTCCAGAGAGGATGTACTTATGTTACATTTTCCCTATAAAAAAGTTAATCTCATAAATAAGGAGAGAACTCTCTCTCTTTTTACATCTTTAAGGACTAAAACTCTGACCTGGTTAGGATATGGACTGTCCACTAGGTCTTAATATAAATGAAGTTATGCTTCATTTATAGTGAGTTAGTTATCATAACTTCGTAACAAGAAATCTGTAAGCAAAGTATGTGTTATGACATTTTAAGGCTAAAGACTGAAAATTTCAAACCTGGGTCCAATGACAGGAATTAATAAGATGTCCTGGAGTTTCGGGTGCTCAAGAACTGGAACACATAGTCCTTTAAATTGCTGTTTCATTAAAAAACATAATTATTAAGCAATACTAAAAAAACTAATATTTAAGTACATAATTAGACTGAAAACTATTTTTCCATTTGTAGTTTATAGCTGTAGAGTACAAAAAACAAATGTAGTGAAAACAGTTAAGAGAGGTTGGAAAATAGTGTGTAAGGAGACACTCCATATTAAAAATACTGGTGTAAAAGACTAAACATGTAATAAATTGAGAAATAACAAGGCCACAAAGGGATTCACTGAGAACTGACTTCAGCGAGTGGGACAGTGTTCTGACAGTCATAACCCTACCACTGGTTTCTGCTTTCTTCTGGAAGAAAGTTGTGTCAAGTTGGCATCGGATCACAGTAATACCACCAGAGAAGCTTGGGTCTAATCTGTGTTATCTTTTTGATGTTATTAATTATAATTATGTTTAACTCTACTCACGTATTGCCTGTCTTACTTAATATGCCAGGATGGTAATACTTTTTATTTTTCTTTTTAGCTTAACTTCGATTGGGTACTGAGAGCTGAGTTGTGCACATAATTGAAAAAAATGACAGCTTGCCATTTTAAAACTGTTCCTGGACTTTAAAAAGACAATGTCTTCTCGCCTGAGCCTTCTAAAATATAACCTTAAAACATGCAAAACCTTAAAACATGCAAAACTAGTTGGCATCTGATAAATAAGTACTTTCTCTTAAGAAAGAAAACAATCCATGAGCATACTTTTGTTAAAAACTGTTATATAGTTTCCCTTTCTAATATAACCACAATTCAAAATACAAAAAGTTTATGAAAAGCCAGTCTTAATTCAGTGTTCAGCAAAGCATTTTCCCTTGAAGCAAAATACCATACTGCAATACCCTTTTCCAGGTTTTAACAATCAAGCTAAAATTAGCATAACTCATTACCATTCCAGCCAGCAGAATACTGTCAACTGCCTCTGCATCACAGAAATGTCTTGGTTCCTGTCATGCAATAGCTCCCTGTACACCCACTAGCATTAATAATTTACTTAAAAAAGAACTGTATCTTTTTAGACAGAGTGAAGATCGAGGATAGAGTTTCAAAATAATCTACTACTTAAACATAACGGCTTCCACATTATCAGATAAATAAATGTTTAATTAAGGTAAGTAAAAATCCAGAAAATTATATAAAGATTAAAAACAGGTTAAAAAAAGAAAATACAGCAGCTGCAGGGCATCACTCTAGCTCCAGTTTCTAAAACATACAGATTTTCTCACTTTCCTAAACAGTTTTGAGACATACAGCCATTCTTCTTTAATCTTAAATTAAAATGTTCTAAACATGCTGAACACAGCATACTAAACTACAGTTTTTATCTCTTTCTACCATCTTCTCTAGACTTATGATGCCTTTACAGTATTTACTACAGTAGTACCCCAATTCCATCTAAGGTCTGGATCTGCCATATGAAAAAGAGCTAGTTTTCTTTTTCTTCTGTTATTGCCTTTCTTGGACTTATTAGATGAGGAATACTGCTAGACAATGAATTTTCATTTAACACAATGCTGACAGGAAATCAATATGATTGCGTAATGTTAATACTAATGGATATGTATTAAGTTAAGGAATAGTTTCCAGTAATGAAAAGCTCCCATAATCAGGCAAAAGATGAAATATCCTGTTATTTTTGCTGTAACAAAGAAATTGCACAAACCTTCTGGATCTCTTCAAACAGCAATTTTTTCACATGTTTCACTGAGGCCAAGTGGGTATTAACTCTAACAGTTGTGAAACCTGGTGGATGAGATAGATGACTTAACAGAGATTGATATTTACTCTCCGCCTCCTGTGTACCTAAAGCAGTGATAAGCTGAAAGTGAAAGAGAGATTTTATATTAAAGAGATTCACACAGCAGCCTCTTGTGCAAAAAAAGCACAGAATAAACATTCTGTAGAAATGGACAAATATGTTGTGTGGTGTGCAATAGTGAGGAATGTGTATGTCTGGAGGCCTAACTCCAGTGAAAACCTCATAAATTTCTTGAAAAGGACTTGGAAAAACAGTCGTATTAGCAAAATCATTGTAAACAGGCGGAAGCAAGTATCAAAAGTAACGGCTAGCGAGCTCTGTGATACTGTACAAAGAACAGTCCTAAGGAGATGGAAAAGTAGATTCAAAACTATGAATTAATAACTCTTATCCCGATATACAAAAATGTCATTTTTGTGTCCTTTGACATTAGGAATTCACAGATTGTCTATAGTATTTTTGGTTCTACACTGGGGTAAGGGAGTATTTCTTGTCAATATTATGTGGTTAATAAGTGATTAATTTTCTCTGTGATCATTCTTCAATGGGATCCAAAACTGAAGTCTCAGATTTATGCTAAGTTTAGTTTAAATATTTTTATGTTATTTTGAGCCAACAGGCATAAAGAATAATTTTATATTTTAAGTAGAACTATTATAAAAATCTATGTCTAATGAGAAGACAATACCTTATTGTAAGGTATTAAAGTCACACAAAATATTAAATCAAAGGAATATCAACAGTGTTCAGTTAGTGAATATTTGTTGATGATTAGTAGTATCTATTTAACATACCTCATTATTTCTAAACACTTTGGTGAGATACTCTTCAACTTCACGTTGGAAAGAGATTTTGGGGAAAAAAGACATCTTCCTTTAGTTTTTAAAATCTGCTGGTAAAGAACTGAAAAAAGCAAAATATTTTCTTAGCGGTTTTTATCATATTCTATAAGTTTATAAATGTAACATTAGATGTACCCACAAACTAAGCTGTAGTTTCTGATTCTTCTGTTTTAATAATGCAATTTTACTGTACTCAAAATTTCAAATATTGCTCAGGATATGACTGTAACACTACTGTTAATTACATTTCAAAATATGTTCCTTAGCATGTTTAGCATTTGCAATCACCTTACAATGAGGCTGGTTTCCTTGCTGTCACATCCTTCCCAGCCATACCTTCCAAGGCTACTGTATCAGTGTTTGAAATGTGAAGAAAGTGTCACCACCTCTAAATCCTGTCCCGTTAAAGTTCCCCTAGCTATCCTTGGGGAGAACTTGCTGTTTAGTCCTAGAATTCACTCACAAAGGCTTCTCACAGAATTTAGCTTTGACTCTTCTAAGTCCCATCTTTGAAATACTATTCTATTACATCATCATTCTATTACATCTGTTCATTTTTAGAGATAATCTTCTAATTTTTCCCTGTCAGATTTCTTTTTCTCAAGCTTAACTTCTTAGGTTTTCTCCATAGTTCAAATTATCCAAACTTCGTAACGGGGGCACATGTGCATGACTGTGGACAATGATTTTTATTTTTTCCATATACATTTAAAAAATTAAAGAAGAACTATAAGTAACAGTTTTCTCTTGAGTTTGTGTTTAATTCACAGTAGGAATAGCGAAGCATTAATGCAATGGAAGCTCTGCTGATCCTTACTGAAAATCTTCAAGCTGTCTGGTGAAAGATTACATGGTTAAAAGGTACAGGAAATTTCCAGATGTTGCTTTAATTCCTTCTGCAAAGCCCAGCTATAAAGTCCCTATTGTAGCTCAGCCCTGATGCAGCTTTTATTCTCTGTTCATTTTTCTCTGTAGGTAATAAAACACAGTTATCTTTCCAAATTGTATCTGCCCACCCCTATATTGCCTGTATTTTGAAAGATTATATACACTTCAGTCTGAAATGAGACTTCCTAAAAATGTAATAGTTTGTTTACACCAACTTAAATGGAGGGAAAGTGAGACCACCCCCTCGCCCCCGTCAGTGAGGTTTATTCCATCCGTAACAAGGAAATTTGAGTACTAAAATACTACATTTTCATTGTATTAAACATACTTGGAGAAAATACATTGGAAAGTTTGGTATTCATTCTATTTGAATAAGATGCTATTTGTCACTTTTATCATACAAAACTTTTTTGTATGATACATACATATCTTTTTTTGATATTTCAGATTCAGTTGAAGCTTTAATGCTAGAAGAATGTTATCTTTTTTAGACTTAACTTTTGAGCCCAGACAAAGGCAATTTTCAGTTTCATGGGTAGGAGTTTCAAAGCCTTATTCCCAACATTAGCAGCCTTTGAAAGAAAGAAACTGTAATGGAATTAATGAGCTTCTTTTTAGAATCTAACAAAATGCCCAAAAGAATTTATTTTGATATTTCTACTAAAACTAATAGTACTACAATAGTTCATATTACAACCGAAATTACCAAAGTTCAGTTTTAACGTTTCAGACAATGTGACATATCACGCCTCTGAGCTGTTGTCCTAGGATGCCTACACTACAGGAAAAAAAAAAAAATCACCAAAAAAACACCCATACGGCTCACATATGTGAGGAAAGTTTTTTCTTCAGAAGCATAATAAACTAGCATTTAAAAAAATCCCACACGTGAATTTTTTAAAGAATTGGAATCCTGAAAAGAATTAAGCAGGCATCTGAAAACTGGTAGAAATACGTGTTATTTATGAGCCCTACAAGTGACTTCGGTATTAACATTATGAAGGTATCTTTTTAGGACGTTAAATAGGTATTTTATGATAACCGCAGAATCCCACAGAATGATTGAGGTGATCTCACAATTACAGTTACTTCTTCATGGAAAACCAATGACTGATTTGACAGCATATTGGCAACAGGACTTGTTTCTACCTCATTTTTCAAATGTGACTGAGTGCTACCATGAAACATGAGCCAGTAGGTGGTCAAAACCAAAAACTCTTGGTCAAAAACACTGGCACCCAAAGGACAGAACTGCAATGAAGTTCCCGAAATGTGTTATAAAGGGAAACTAGTCCCATGATACAAATTAACAAGACAACTATGCCAATAAATAATGCAGAATCTCTATGGTTTGAAATTTCATAACAAAATAGAAAAGTTATAATGTGTTAGAAACCACTATCCTTCTAAACAGGATAGCAAGTATATTACAATGCCTGCAATATAATGAGGGCCAGCAGAAAAACAAGAAGAAAACCAAGGAGATTTCACTTCTCCCTGTGTAGGCAAGATAGACGTCACACAGAAGCACGATGCCACATCTGTGCTTTTAACCACAGTTAATGAACATTTTAGGAAGTCAAGGAACACATAACAGGAGAAGTTAAGACTTGACCCTGACTAGTTCCCAGGGCCTGGTATGAAATGTTACTGCAGAAGAGCTGCTCCATCACAGCAACTGTAAGGCATGTGGACTCAACACATGTGTTGAAATGACAAATACAAGAAACCCACTATCATTGTGCTTAGTTCAGGGAGAGGAACAACACACAAATGAAAAGCAATTCCTCGGTTAAAAAGAGCAATGAAAAATAAAACCACACAACTGGAGGTTCAGAGCACACCCACACAAGCCTCAGCTTTAGCGCTGCATGTATGCCCTTTGAGAGACCATGATCTCAGAAAAGATACAATGGAGCTTAGACTGGTTCAGGGAAAGATGATGACCTATAGATAGGGAATGGCTTTCAAATAAGGAAAGACTAAACAGTTTGCAATCTTCCAGGCTGGGGAACATAGTTGAGGAGGGATAGGGTAAAAGCTTATAAATTCAGACGTGGCAGGAAGAAAGGCTGATAAGGCAGACTGTCTAGTGCCTCTTTAAACACAAGAGTTGGACTTCAAACAGCACTAGCAGGAGGCAGGTTCGAAACCAAAGAGAAGTATTTTTTTCCACAGACCTGGTGTGCAGTACGCCTTGCCTCAGGAAAGGCTTGACGACTTCAGAAAAGAGCCCTTGAGGGAGCATCACCCGCTGTTCACCATCTCCTTACGGATTTCCCTGTGCCTCTGTTGGGAGCTGCTGCGGGAGACGCGATGCTGGACCACGGCTTTCATCTAACTACGCACATAAGCACTGCCAGATGTCAAACGTAGCCGGCACCCAGAGATGCCGAGCAAGATTTAACTTCCAAACCTCCTTTCCCCACCCCTTCCCACACGAGGAAAATGTCAGTCGGCTCATTGCTGTGGGGAGCGGTATTTGGGGCTGCCTCCTTTATTCCCCCAACCGCCTCGCTACTGAAAACACCAAGTATGTGTGTGGGGAGGGCACAGCTCTTCGCAGCCCCCCTGAGGCCCCGCGCGGCACCTCAAGCCAGGCCCAGGGGTACCCGGGAGGCGGCGCACCTCAGCGGGGCGCTCCGCCGCCGTCACCACTGCCCCCTCAGCCCCGGCGGATATCGAGGGAGACACAGGCCCGGCCCGGCCCGGCCCGGCCCCGGGACGCCACGAGGCCGGGCCGGGCCGGACCGCGTTCCGCCCTCCCGCGGCGGCGCGCAGACCCCCGACACGCCACCAGGCCCCCACCTACCGCCGCGCCCCAGGCCGGTCCCTCCTCCTCCGGGGCAGCGGCAGGAAGTCCCGCCTCTGCGGCCGCCGAGGATTGGTTGGAGGTCGACAGGGCGGTGCCGGCTCGGCGGTTACTATGGGAGCCAGACACGCCGCAGCGGGGTCGGGAAGTGGCCGCAGCGCTCTGCCGCGGGGCGGCGGTGTGCCCCCGCTCCCCCCCCGCCAGGGCACGGGAAGGGCGGCAGCAGGGCCGGCCCCGAGCCCAGGGGCCACCGAGCGCGGCCCGAGCCCTGGCCGGGATCAGCAGCGCCCTTACTCCCCTGTCGCCGGTGACGGGCGGCCGCAGGAGTTTCCCCCGCGGGCCGCGCCGCCGCAATGTCCTTCTCCCTCTTCTAGGGTTTCGAGGTCTGTCTCGGAACAGCCGCCCGCATCGCTGCCGGCAGGTGCCCGCGACGGAGCAGCGTGCCCCTACGTTACGGGGCAGCAATGAGTTTGCGACGCTGCAGTAGCTCAGGCGACAAGTTCAATTCCCGACTCCAGTGCATAAAGAAACTCATTTGACAAAACGCTGCTGAGGGCGCTTTCTCTTCTTTCCGCACGAGCAAGCTTAGATGCTGCTGAGTGGATTAAAGTAACAGGTTTTGTACTTCCACCCCTCCTGCACGTAAGTGCCTGCGGATTCCTTCGCTAAGGCGGAGCAGGGTTCGTCCTCTCCCACTGGCCGACCCTCCCCAAGGCGCTGCCCAGAGAGAAAACTGGGGTCCCCAGCAAGAGCTCAGTATGCAGCACAGCACTGAAAACGAGTCCGTTGTTTTAAAATTCTTTACTATACAGGAAAAAAACGAGTGCCTTGAAAACCACGAGCCCTTCCCAACCACAGCGAAGGCCGTGGACCAGCCACAGCACCGCCCGGCTGAACGACACAGTGACGGGAAAGGGACGCTGCCCGCGCAGACCGGCAACGCTCCCGCTCCAGGGCCGACCACCACTGCTCCGACGCCGGGCGGGGGAGAAGCACACCCCGCGGCACCGCTCCCTTGCGGGGCGGCTCCCTCCTCCCCTGCCGTGCTAGACCCCAGACCCCTCGGCTCTTCACCAGCCCTGGGGAAAAGCCCGGCCTCTCTCCGCAGCTCGCCCCGGAGAGACGCTGCCCGCAGACACCGCTGAGGCCGCTCCCGCTGAGGCCTCCCGCCATGGGCGTACGTGATGACGCACGGAGTGACGCGACGCGACAGCCGTGTAGGCGTTGGGGCGGCCCCACGCGCCGTGCGGCCGTTGGCCGAGGGCGGGGCGGCGCCGTATGTCCGCCCCCTCCCGCCCCCCTCCCGGCCGCTGCCCCGGGGCCACTGCGGGCTGCGTCCGCCCGAAGGGAGCCGCGGGAGCCGCCGCCGCCTGGCTGAGCCCTGGGTGCCCTGGGGGCTCGGCGGGAAGCTGAGGCCAGGCATGGGCCTGATCTTCGCCAAGCTGTGGAGTCTCTTCGGTAACCAAGGTGGGCGCGGGGGCCCGAGCCGGCTGCGGGGAGGCGGGGCGGGCGGCGCGCCGGCGGTGAGGGGGGCGAGTGGAGCCCGCGGGGCTGTGAGGGGGCCGCGGGCAGCCGTCGGAGGTTGGGGGGGGCCTGCTTTGGTCGCCGGGCTTCCCCTGAGGGCGCGCCCAGGCAAAAGTTGGGCTTTTCTTTGTGCAGCGGCTTGAGCGCTGGTTCCGCGGCGCCTCATGCTCGGAGTCGCTTTGTTTCTCTTGCCGAGGTGGTCCCCTCCTCTCCCCCTTCGTCCCTGGCTGCTCTAAACACTTGGTTTATCTCGGGCAGCCCTTCACGCGGTGCGCTCCCGAGTTCGCATAGTGGTGAATGCTGCTGCCTCTCAGACACGTTTTTTCACCGTTGTGGCGGCTGAAGCTTTGATGGACGGTGAAGGGCTTGTTTGTCTTTGCAGACTCTCTGCTTTTAAGTCGGAGTCTGCTATTAAAATCATCCTATTTTTATCTTTAGTAGCGAGAAAAAAAAGCCACCGAACTTGTGTTGGGGCTTTTGAGGTAAAGATCTGTTTGTGTTTTGGCAAAGATGCTAGTTAAATACAGTTAGTGACCCAAGAAAATCACTTCTCAAGCCAAGAATAAAAAGGTCGTAAGGGGATAGCTTTCTGTTCTCTCCTACCTAGTGCACCCAACCCCACAATAATGGCTCATGCTCTAATCCAGAGTTCAAAACTCGTGTCTGCCACCACCTTTAGCTCAGGCAGTTATCATAAAAATAGAAGATTACGTTTTCTCTATTAATTTCTTTATTTTAATGAATGTTGTTTACCTAGCCCCTTTGGTTAGAAAATAAAATAGTCAAGGAATTTATTGTTTGTATTGTTTTTCCTTGAGGCCCTGAGTTCAGAGCAGGCAAACTGATGTTAATGTTATTGTTCTCTCATCAGGTTTTGAAATGCACACTTCATTCCCACTTTAAAGTTACTAAAAATGTAGTTGAGCTTTTTTGTGCAAAATACAATTTTGCAAGTTTTGGGAGGCAGGTGCACCTGGTGTCCCTTTAATAGTCTTGTCACTGTCAGTGCACATAACCCATTCCAATTCTGTAAATACCAGAGCAAAGTCTCAGTGTGTGTACATATTAACGTCTATGTTTCAAACTGTCTTTTCATGGGATGGGAGTGGGAGGGAGATCCAGACTGTTTATATTTTCCCCTGCATACACACGATTCCACCGCATCGTTCCTGAAGTCTTCTAACAGAGTCTTCTGAATTTGTTGTTGTTGTTGTTGATTTGAAGATTCTTATTTGTCTGAACTCGAAAAACCATTTGGTAAGATTCAAGGTTCCCCCTATTCTCCAGAAAACTATTAAGTACTGTCTTGGTTTTCATCAAATACTGCAATCTGCGACTCCTTTCCTCCTGAAGGACTCTGAAGAGACATCTATAAACAGAGAACAGATCAGGAGATAACTTCTGGTGGCTTTTAGTGTTGGTCTATATGGTACCTTATGATGTCAATATTTATCTTCAGGAAGGAAGTAAGAGGTGCAGTTTCATTGTTTTGGTTTCATTTTTTTTTTGTTAGTACATGACAACATTAGATTACGATGATTCCATTTCATTAGTGGAAAACACGTCTTTGTTACTGTATATTAATTCCTGAAAGGAAAGTTATTCTTCATACATTTATACATTATTCTTCATACATTAACATTTAAAATGTTAATGAAAACTAGTATCACAGTTAAGATAAATGAGGCAGTACCAAGAAATACCATTTGGCTTTTATCCCAAAAAGGCTTCTGGGGTATGTTCTGATCTTGTTTTGTGACTGGAGTTCTTTTTGGTTTGGTTTGTTGGGGTTTTTTTTGCCCTCTTTTCTTGTGGTGACCATAGAGAAGGAAGTGAGTTTCTTTTCATGGCCAAAATTGAAATTGCACCCTAGATAATTCTCTTCAAACATAAATTTTTGACCCATCTAGTGGGAATTTATTTTCTAATTACGTTACTATTTTCCTCTAAATAATATTATTAATAATAATAAAGGGTAGTAATGATTGAGTTGGTTTTGGTTGCTCTTCTAGTTATATCAAATCTAGACAATTTCTTGGAGAATTCATAGGCTGTTTGTTGAGCAGACTAGCACAGTAGCTTACACAATGTTTTTGACTATCTCAAGGGAATATTCCAAAGAGACAAAAAACCCCGATGTGTGTGGAGCATATCATCAGTTCATCATGGCTAGTGTGGGTTGTGCTGATAGTCTGAAGTACTTGATACTGGCCAAATGAAAGGTTAAACAAAGGAAAGATTTAGAAAGTGCCATCTGTCTTCCATCAAGTACAACATCGGGGAGGAGGTGTGCCTAAGTGCTAGAAGATATAGAATAGGAAATTGTTGGCATTTCACTCGCGTATTAATTATGCACTGCAGTTTTGCTTTACATAAATGTGAATAATGGCTGAGTTGAAAATGCCAAATCTGAAAGGTATTTGATCAATACTGTCTGGACAACGTTAAAGAACGTTAACTCACAGGAAGAAGATATGTTGGTAGCTTTCTGTAAAATGGACATCTTAAGATAACTAACATCTTAAAATAAGCCCCAGGCATTTTTGTGGCTCAGGGTTCAGTGCAGGTAGAATAAATGTGTGATGTACGGAAAATTGAGTTCATTCAGAGTGACTTCTGCCTGGCAGGAAAACCTTGTAATGAAGGTACCTTAGATCCTACTAAGGCACTGAATGTCATTTTATTAATGTACACATCATCTTTACTACTTTGCAATTTGATTCTCTTATCATCCTTTCTAATGGTAAGGGTGAGATACTGGAAGGAAGGTCGAGAGGCTTGACCTAATCTGTTTCTAAAGACATTCAGTGATAAGTGTTTGGTGACTAATGTTATCTGTTGACCTCTTCCAGCAGCATTTCTTACTATTTGTATTTAATTGTTTTAGCCCTGTGACTTGGGTAGCATCTGTGTGTTTCTGCCGGGGAGTTGAATCTGTCTGTTGTTCTGTTTCAACTCATGGTACATGCAGCAGAAATTGTTCCAGTTGGTTCAGCCCATTTTGATTATGGTTAGCCCATTTTGGCAAACCCAGACTGGCTCATGGTGAAAAACGTAACGGTTAAAATAGTATTGTGTGGCCTTGAGTTGTGATGCGAACTTTTAGAAGGGGAAAGCCTTTAGCTCTTTTTCCTGCTCCCCTGGCAGAATGCACTTGCTTTTCCATTGCAGTGCACCATCTACTCTCCAAATCTGGTATTTTGGATTATGGAACAAGAAAAGCTGCAGTGCAGAGCAGTTTAAGGAAACTGGGTGATGCCTGTGCTGACCTGTGAGTCAATGACTAATGAAAGAGAGGAAGGCTAACAGTCTCTGCCCTGAGTACAGTTCATCAGGGAATATCTACTTAGTTCTGTGGATATGTTTGGAAGGGTTCATTTGCAGTTTGAGTTTGGCAGTAGTCTTTAAACAGTGGCTGGTTTTGTTTGTGGGGTGGTGGTGGTAGTGGACAAAACTGTTCCAGGGCCTTATTTAATCTTCTTGTTTTCTGGTCTCTGTGCCTTTTCAGTGCAGACATTAAAACCTTAAGGAGGGAGCGCAATAAGCATTTCTATGTCTTTCAGCTCCCAATGTATATTGTCTCTTAATCAAGTAGTAATTGAACGATGCGAACTGAAATAGAGATACTTTACTTGTAATAGAAACAATTGACTTAAAAATAGACTTTTGTCTTTTTTGTAGGTGACTTACTGATGGCTTCCTGATTCTTTTTCCTTGTTTTTGAAATTGACAAAAAACATTGCCCGAGTATTGTTTTCATTTACAATATTGTGCCCTGCAGCCATTTAAAGTCTAGTTATAAAGCATCATAAGTTCAGATTGAACTTACACTTATTTTGAAAATAACTTTCAAAAATATGTTTAAAAAAAATCAGACTTCAAAAATGACCAACTTAAGCTATGATTCAGTACTCAAATGGCATAGCTTTCTAAGCAACATATAGTAATATGAATAAATGGTGGAGCAACTAACTTATAGCCTGTGTTAACACAAAGCTGAATAAAACTTGCCTGACCTACCATGCCATCAGTACTATCAAGATTGCTCTTAATGAAACTATAAGGAAGAAACAGAAGGGAATGTCAGCAACCCTGATTAGGCAACTCTGACAATTGTCAATATCTTATTCCTTTGTGTGTGTGTGTGTGGCAGATGGAGTTCTTTAAGAAGTTCACAAATCTGTATTTGAATTTGTTTGGATGATAGTTGTTCAAAGTCTTCCAGATTGCTCTGAATAAATGCTATAGGTGTTAAAAAACTGCCATAAGAAAAATAATGGTAAGCTCTAAGTCAAGGTTGTTGAACTTCTCTAACTCCACAGTTTACTTCACTTAGGCTTGCTGACAGTTCCCAGACTGTACAGTCAGGTTAGCAGAGGCCATTATATGGAAAACCAAATGGATTTTGGTTCCAGTGACTACTAAAGGCTACTTTTTTGTAGCCAAGTCTGGAAATACAAGATGTATTTAAGCAGTTCTATTGTGTTTAAAAGAAGACTCTAAGGCAGCTTTTAGTGTGCAGAGTGAATCCTTGTATTGAAATGTCTTTGAACTTTAGTTAAATGCTATTCCTCCTGCCTCCTCTTTAGCAAACTTTTATCTGTATTCTGTCTTGAGCCTTGAAGCCTCCAAGATTGTTGTTCTTCGGAACTAGATGCGGGGTTTGTGTTTCACAGCCTGAAAAGTATTGGTAGCCTTTCCAATATTCATTTCTTCTTTCAGATATGTTGGAAGAGCCTTGCTTATCATTAAAGTATTTAGAAATATTTTTATTTTTAATTTTTGCAAATTAGAAAGAGGAAAGGGCGAAGTTGTGAGAATTGAATCTTCAGTTTTGGGTCCTTTTACCACAGAGGAATATAGAAGAGTAAGTGAAGAAAAGAGCATATTATGTCTTCCTTCTAACGTCTGCAAGAAGATCATCTTCACTGTCCTATTATTTTGTAATACTAGGCTGCCAGAGATTTTTTTCTTTAACAATACTTTTTTTTTTTTTTTAACAGTCTGCCAGGAATGCTTGATAGAACAGAATTCTTTGGATTCTTTTAAAGAGTAGTCTAATACTGTCTTTTTTTTTCCCCTGTGTATGCCTACATTTTCTACTTCTTTTTTCCCCCCTCTTTCTACCTGATTTATAAAGACTCTGCTCTGGCAACTCTGTTATGGATTTTCTTCTTCCTTTGCTGAGAACATGGTGGACTGGGAAGATATTCATGAATACAACCCAAACTGAGTTTGAATACCAGCCAGTGAAAGGGAGAAACTTGGGTTAGTCTGTAAGTACAGAACACAAATATGAGCATAAATCCCTGCCTATGGTTTACTCCATAATTGTCCTTTCTTTTAAATGTAGCATCTATCTTCTACTAGTTGCTCTTGTAAACAATTACTCTTTTTGCTAAAATTTTGTTCTTAGTTTGGCAGTTTTTAAGTTCACGTTTTTCCTCTAATGCACATATACAAGTAAAAATTCTGTAATCTAACCAAACTGGACAGAAATTCAACTTCTGAATATATTTGTAAATGAAGACTTTTCCATTACCATAGATGACAGCTCTGAAAGCAACTGCCATTGATAAAAGTCGGGAACTGCTATTTGTATGACATACTGATGCTTTCATCTTATTATTTTCATCCCAAAATCAATATTAATTAACACTTGTGTGACTGTTTCTTGTTTGTGCTTATTCGGTTACTGTATAAAATACCATTTGACTACGGAGTAACACAGATAAGCTGTGCCTTTTTTTCCCAATTAGTGTGAACCATTCATGCTTCAGTGGCTTTCAAAAACAGTCATCTCAATGGGGATTTTTTTTTTTCCCATTACTTTATGTAGCGTGATATTGTTTCATCCAACACTTTTCTCATTCATTCCTAAGTAAGACTCTGTATTCTGATGTGATGGTGGGAAAGAGCAATGTAATACCTGACTGGAATTCCTTTTCTTTTCCTCCTTGAAAATAACTCTGACAGAATGTTGCAAAAGTAGAGTCATCTTCCAGGCAATAGTTGACAACATGGCCCTTTTGAAAAGAACAGAAGGGTATTTCTGTGTTTGAACTTCGAAAGCCCTTTAAACTTAACTGACTTTGAAGAAGAGGTGGCCAGGCTAGCTATGTGGCATGGTTTATTAGAGTTGAAAGCAGAGAGGATTTCGTACCATTTATGTATTGGGAAAGGTTATTAATTACCGATGCTGCTTCTTACGGGGCTAAAAGTATTACTGGATTTAAGGCCAGGAAAACTTCTTTCCTTAGAATGTGTTGGCAGGATGCTGTAGTAGGGGAACTGATACAAGGAAATACATTTCAACATTTGTTAGGGCTGTATTGCATAGCAAAACTTACAAAAGTCCCAAGCAAGAGATTGTTTTATTAAAATCACTTACGGTATGAAAAGACCTAGGTCTTTTAAATAGATAAAAAACAAAACTTTAATTCTTCCTTAGACCACCCACTTGCAGGCAAAAAAACACCAATTCGATATTTATGATAGATCTTCTGACCTTTTAGTAATTTGTTATAAGTCTTGTAGATCGAATGTAGTATTTCAGAGGAAATCTTTAAGCTGTGAACCATGTTTTGCTTTGGAATAAGTGCCCTAGAATTTTAAATATTACCCCTTCAAAACTGAGCCTTTTCACAGACTTTTTATGCAAGTTTTACTTTTAGTATCCATTTGTAAATTCTCTGCTCTCAAGTGATTTGCTTTTTTGTCAGTAAGCAGATCAGTATCTTCTAACTTCACACATGTATCAAAAGAATCACCATTCTAATTGGCTGTGCTGCTGTATTTGAAATTCTGAGAAGGATTAACTACAGAGAAACATATAAGTTCTGGGGGTTTTTGTTAGTTTTGTTTGGTTTTGGTTTTGTTTCCCTGTGCCTGGAAAAATAACATTGCAGCATTTGGAAGATCACTGTTCTATAAGCTGGAATTTCTAGCAGGTTGAGGGAGGTCAACTTTCCCTTCTTCTCAGCACTGGTGAGGCCTCACCTGGAGTAGTGTGTCCAGTTCCAAGCTCCTCAGTACAAGAGCGACATGGACATACTGGAGAGAGTCCAGTGACGGGCCATAAGGATGATTAAGGGACTGGAACATCTCACGTATGAGAAAAGGCTGAGAAAGACTGTTTAGCCTTGAGAAGAAAAGGCTCAGAGGGGATCTTGTTAATGTATATAAATACCTGAAGAGAGGGTGCAAAGAGGACAGAGCCAGGCTTGTCTCAGTTGTGCCCAGTGACAGGACCAGAGGCAATGGGCACACACTGAAACACAGGAGATTCCCTCTGAACATCAGGAAACACTTCTTCACTGTGAGGGTGACTGAGCACTGGCACAGGCTGCCCAGGTAGGTTGTGGAATCTCTATGCTTGCAGATACTCAAAAGCCGTCTGGACGTGGACCTGGGCAACTGGCTCTAGGTGGCCCTGCCTGAGCAGGAGGGTTGGACCAGATGACTTTCAGAAGTGTCTTCCAACCTCGACCATTCTGTCATTCTGTGACTTTTCAGTTCAGAAATTGCAACGTTGGCATTTGTGATCTACTCAAAATACAGCTTCCTCTTAGTTTTTACTGTGTGAATGATGGTGGTCCCTTAATAAGTGGTTATTATTGAGCCTTGAATGTTAGGCTACTATTTTGTATTTGGTGATATTCTTAAGATGATACACTGCCATGAGTTATATTTTTTTCATTGTACTTTTCTTTCTAAAACTAGATTTTTTTAATGAAGTAATCATATTAGTAGCCATTCCTTTATGAAGACTTCCAGGACCGACTTTTCCTAAAACTGTAATCTCAAGAGAAGATGAGGCTTTGTGGATTTTTTTTTTCCCCTGTCCTGAAGTCACCAGTAGTCTGTGTAAGCTGTTGAAGTAAGAAAAACAAGCAGTTGCTTCATTCAGTAAGGAAAAATGATTAACCAGATTTATTGCTGTTTCCACTAATTTATTCTTTGTATATATATTTTTGTGTATATGCAGAGCACAAAGTAATCATAGTGGGACTTGATAATGCTGGAAAGACTACTATTCTTTACCAATTGTAAGTATATGAACTATTTTGTTTTTCTGTTTACATGTTAGTATTTGTCACTGTTTAATCATTGAAAATTCAGCTTTGCAACCTGGCGGAATCTTCAGGGTTCTAGATCACAGTTTGTACATTAATGGTATTAGTTGTTCTAAACAGAGTAAATATTTAAAGGATAAGTGAAGGAACTGCAGTGTTTTAAAACTAAACTGTAAATTGAATAACAAATTTGTATGTACAAGCACAAAGTGAACTATAAGTTCTTTTGCCATCAAAGCCTATCTTTATTTGTAAGCATAGAAATGATCCTGTCGCCAAGAACTGCAGAGAAGAAAGTGATTTCTAAATTAATGGAAATTCTAGCCGCTCTGCAAAAATCCATAAATGTTTCCAAATGTTTTCCAATTCCAGTGTCTAAAATTTGTGATGGAGGATTCCTCAAAATAGTATTTCATCTTGCCTAGGTCCTACCTTTAGCATTTTCAATAGCATCATTGCACCCAAATCTTGCCAGCATTATGATAAATTCAAGAATATTGGCAGGAACGTAATTACTGTTGTAATTGTGGAAAAGGAGGAGGGTGTAGCCAAATTACTATGCATATATTTGGTTACGAAGGCAGCAGAGGATGTTTTCCAAAAAACCTTTTTCCTAAGCACTTTTGACAAAGCTTAAAGGTAGAACTGAGAATTTTTTGGCTATGTAAACAAACAGTCCTTATGAATTTGTTTTAATATTGAGTTACTAAGTTGAATGCTCTGATAAAATTATATTCTGACTTTTATTTTGCACAGTTTAGTGTTTCCCTTATTTGGGATCTTTAGAGTAGCTTCTACTTTGAAACAAGTGCATTTTAAGTATCTGTTAAAGAATGCCCTTTAAAAAGCAAAGCCTCTTAAAACGCAGATGCTTATCCATTTGTTATAAGCCTTTTATGTGGTTATTTTTCGTTGCTGATGTCTTTAAGCATGTCTACAGTCTCTGCTACAAAAGCACACTAGAACTTTGTCAACCACAGTTTTTAGTCCAAATTCAGATTAAACTAATCTTTTTACTAAAGAACTGCTCTTAAATATTTGCTTTATTTCTATAAAAATTCAAATGTATAGCTTTTTGAAATATGCCTAGTTTTTTAATTGTTTTTTATCAGATTTACACATATTTACTTTTTCTACAAGAAATTTGTTGTAATTGAGCTGTGACAAGTCTTGTGGATTTTACTGGCTGGTCTTTATGGTGTGATATTGTTTCCTTTAGCTTAATGAATGAAGTGGTTCATACTTCTCCAACCATAGGAAGCAATGTAGAAGAAATAGTGGTGAAAAACACTCATTTCTTAATGTGGGATATTGGAGGACAAGAATCATTACGGTCATCGTGGAATACCTATTATTCAAACACAGAGGTATGAGAAGCTGCTTTGAAATCTGCAAATTCAATAAGTTTGTTTGAAATTGTATTTATTTATTAGGAAAGTTGGTAGATTTTTATAAAGATTGTAGCTGTATTGTTTTTAAATCTTTTTGAGGAAGAACAAACCCAAAAAGTGTAGGTGCTTTTGGTACCTACATCACTATTTTGCTTATGATGTAAGGCCTGAAAATCCACCAAGGAGACTTAACCGTAGTACATGAAAGTAGATCTTAATAGCAGTGCTGACATATACAAGTACAATCTTTTTTTTTTTTTTTTTTTAACTATAATCTTCATGTATGATTCCCAGGGCTCTAGCAAAAGATTGTAACAATAAACCTCTTGTTCTATTTTCTAGCATGCTCTGAAAGTCTGTGTCTCTCTTATATAGGAAGACTTGTGATAGTGGTCCCTTGAAAACGTGCTTTCTGTGATTTATACTTCATACTTACATACTGTACTATTGTTTTTTCCCCTAGTTCATCATTCTTGTTGTTGACAGCATTGATAGAGAGCGACTTTCTATTACAAAAGAAGAACTTTATAGAATGCTGGCTCATGAGGTACGGTGGGGAGTTGGGATAATAGTTTTCTTTTGTTGTGAACAGTCAAATAACATTACATGCTTCCTATGTTAGCAAAAATTACACTGTCAAAAAAATTTCTGAGCCTAACTGTACATGCATGTTAGTCACATTTTAAAACCATGTATATTATAAATAAACAGGGAAATTATTGTGAAGTAATCTAATAGGGCTTGCTTGATTATAATCAAATCACTTTTCACTTTGCAAATATTGAACTAGTAAAATATCGTAAACTTCATATTAATGTAACTGGGTATTATTATTCTCCACTACTATCTCTCTTCTTTCAGTTAAATGGTTAAAATTTCAAGAAACTTTTTTTTTTTAATTTTTATTTTTATTTTAGAAAGCAGGCAATTCGATTTCTCTTTCTTGTTTGTTTTAATCTTGTTCCTTAAAATTAAGGAGCATATCTAATACTATGGATAAATTAGTTTCAGTTCAGTTTCCTTCTGAATTATTTTGTTTGTAGTTTTATTATTATATGTTGTATTCAGGACTGTTCAACATTGGGTCAACTCCCTCAACCGTCCTAAATTAAGACCTACGTTGGATTAGCTAAAGTACATTAAAACCCTCTGTGATCACTCTCAAGATAAATTAGGGTTGTGTTAAATCTAAATCTCTCCCTTAATTTTTGGAGGAAAAGGATTTAGTACAATGTTCAGAGTTCATTTCTCTGAGAGATTTGCATTGTTTCAAGTGAGTGAGGTTTTTACTTTATCGTTAATATTAATGTAGTATGGGTCTGGTGGTAACGAGCAAATACACTACCAAAAAAGGTGGAAAGATGACTTTTTGTGGTGAAGTTTTCCCATGTAATTTTTTAGTTTCCAGTGTTATAAACTCTTATGAGACTGTGATCTACCATCTCTTGAAAACAGTCAGTAGGCCTAGACTGGACTACTTGTAGGAGTGAATTTTCAACTTCGGACCATAAAGGTTTGGGGTTTTTTCTCTTGATGGAGAAATAGTCTCAAAATTTAATATATATTTAAATGTGTTGAACACTTTGAATTAAGACTGTCAGCTTCCTGAGTATTGCATTTGTTTACCCTTCAGCACTCCTAAAACCATACATCTCAGTTCTTGTCTCATTGCTGTGTGGAATCCTAATTTCCATACAGAAACAAAACAACTCCTTATTAGTTTCTGTTTTACTAAAGCTGCTGCAGCATTATTAGAGCTCCCTTTTTGGAACAATAAGATAAAACTTACAAGAATTTAGATAGCTTTCTTAAATTGTTACTGCCTTAATCACTACAGAACTTGTTTAATGAAATTGAAAGTAATTTCAAGGGAATGATACCTAGGAGGCTTTTCCATTTGAATAGTATCTAATGTAGATTTTGGAATGTTTATCCAGTAATAATTCCACCGGCTGGATGGTTTGGAGCTTTATGAAATATATTTTAACAAGATTTTCATTAGTTAGCATATGAACATGTGGTCAACACCAAAAGGATAGTCGTATAATACATTATAATTTGATTCTCTGTGGTGGAGAACACTTCTGAATAAATTGGTTTCTTCAGTCTTAATGTAATTAATTTTTAATGCAGTAAGTCTGTTAAAACTCCGTGCTGCTGTGTAATTGTAGATTAGCTTGAATACAGTTCTTTTTAAGAACTTCAGTTAACACAATAGCCTTTTAGTTCTTTATAATAACTATTATGAATACTCTAAATTACTTCTAGGATTTACGGAAGGCTGCAGTTCTCATCTTTGCAAACAAGCAGGACATGAAAGGTTGCATGACAGCTGCCGAGATATCTACATACCTCACCCTTAGCTCCATAAAGGATCACCCGTGGCACATACAGTCCTGTTGTGCTTTGACAGGAGAAGGGTAAATGCTTACTGCTTAGTATAGTAATATATGGTCAATGAGAATACTGATTTAGAAGCCTATTGACACCAATGTGGATTTCCTGAAAGAACGTATGTTCTGATCTTTGCAGTCAGAGGGACATTTTGAATTTTTCCTTTTCTTTATTGAACCTTGTGGATTTTTTTCATAGCTCAAACTCCAAATTTGTATGACGGTGTTTCAGCTTATTGTTAAAAAAAAACGAACCAAACAACAACACAAAAAAAACCCACCAAACAAACACCCCCCGCACCCAGATATGTAGCTGTTGGCATAATTGTTTACTCTCTGTGCGCTAGCCTCTCATTCTGTGTGTCTTTGTGTAGTTAAAGAAATAAGCTACTGTCATCTTCCTTTACATTCTGATCTGCTGTAAGCTTCTAAGGTAGGGGGGGTTGGGGTGGTTTTGGTGTTTTTTAGGTTGGTTGTGTTTTTTGATAAGCATTCAAACATAGTTTTGATTAAAAGGTACATAGATCTGGCATAAAACAAAATTGTTACCAATATTAAACCTTTTTTTTAGATCTGGCTGATGTAGCTAATTTTGAAACTTGTATACCTTTATGCCAGCAATTACTAAAATGGAAAGCTGAGCTTTCCTTAGATCCTTTGTCTATAAAGATAAAAAAACATTTTTGGATGCCTGTACAAAGTTGGATAGTGTCTTGCTTACATGGTTTGAAGTGTGCTAATTTTTCATCTTGATTCTTAAAGCAGTCTTCTAATGCATAATAGTTAGAGGGTTTTTTTCAGCTGTAAACCTTTACAATAATGTGGTCTTGTGACATCAAAAATAGTGAATCCAACTGAGTATTTGGGAAGTGAGAGCACCTTCCTCACTTCTAGCATGAAGTGTTTTCTAATGTAATGGAGATGTCTTGTAGTGATTGGTAGCATTCACTTCCTTAGGGTAGGATGTGTTAGGGAAAACAAACTGTTTTTTTGATTTAGTCTTTGGATTGTATTGTTTCATTCTAAGAGTTAACTCTGCTTTCCTCCTATCAGTTTTGCCAAAGTTGCTTTTGAGTATTTAGTTTATATACTAACTTAGGTCTTCAAATAAGTTGGCATTTGGAGGAAGGTAGAAATTAATGAATATGAACTTCGGTAGAAACATTGGCTGCTTCTTTCTTATTTAAAAAATGGTGAGTTGTTGGAATACTTAAAACTGTGACAGTAGTGAGACCAACTCATAAAAAAGTTCCCAGAGTTACATGGCTGAGCTGAATCTTCCTTGGGAAGATCTGACAGAAGTCTAGGGAGATTAGCCCCACGTGAGTGAAGCTAGCCCTCTTGGATAGCTAAGTCATGATATACTTCACAAAGGTAAAGCTTAAAGATGGCATAAACTAGGTAACTAGATCCCTAGAACATCAAAGGAAAACCTATCTTCTGAAATGGAAGACTTTTAAATAGAGACGCAAATTGAGTGAGTAAGCAGATTAGATCCCATGCAATCTTGGTGTTGAATATAAACATATTTTTAATTTTGTAATGGGATTTTGGAATTCTTGATACACAGCCTTTTCGTGAACGAATTCAGTCTGGGTTACCTGTCCTTTGTCTTTTAGTATTAGTATGTAAAGGTCTAGCTTTCAAGTAAGCAGTGTCTCATGGGAAGCCTGTAGAAAAAGAACAACTTGTTTGGTTCCATGTACTTACGAGTAAGCATGTTAAGAATAATATCTTTTAGATTTACAAGGAAAAAAAATTGAAGGAGTGCCAAGCTTCAATAAATAGCATGCTTGACCGTTTGTTGTGCTTAAAGCCTAAGTAGACTTAGTTTAAAACACTATTTACTCTGTTCAAGTTTCAGTCCCAATTCCAGTTGATTTTATTTATTTTAAGTAGATGTTCTTAAACATAAAAACAAGTAGAATATACTTTAAAGATGTTGGACTAGAACTAGTACCAATATAACATCTCTTATCTTTCAGATTATGCCAAGGCTTGGAGTGGATGACATCCCGTATTGGAGTGAGATAGCTTCCCCCCATCCCCACTCCCCCCACCCCCCTCCCCAAAGAAGAGACTTCTATTTATCCTGTGAACATGTACATGTTTCTGTACTTCTGGCTGCTGAGGCAGTGACCATGTTTAATTTATATCAGCCAACCCCCAAGCTGTACTTGAATCAAGTGCAGTTGAACTGAAACACAAAGTATTTTCTTAACTTTTTTTAATACACTAATCTTCAACTGGATGAACATATGTGAATGTTTTTAAGCATTGAAATTCGTCTGAATATGTATTCTAACTCTTTCAATGATAGCTTTTTAAAATCTGTTTTGTCATTGTCAATATTTCATACTTCCTCTTTCTAAATAGTTTATATAACTTACTAACATAAACAAGCGCAGTTTGTTTAATAATGAAAAAGTAGTGAGTAGGTTGACTTTACTCTAGCATAGCTTTAGCCTCTAAGGATAACCATATCTCCAGCTGGGCTTCCTGGAACATCAGTAGAGTTCTAGCTAGCATGGGAGTTAATAGTTATGAATGCAAAGTTTTAAATGCTGAATGAGTTAGTTATAGTTAATACTGTGGTAGCTTTTAACCTGGTATATGATTGAACTTCTGCCTTAAAAGAAATCTATTTCATTCTCAGTTTCTGTGGTAAGTAGTTCTAGGATATGATTCTTTTTCTTTTGCTTGAAAATACATCTCTGTACAGTGGATAAAAAATCTGTTATTAAGTGCTGGTTTAGTCATTTAGAACTTGAATAACTTTCTAAAAATAAACCTCATGATAATTAAATTTGGAATCACAGAAGCCAGTGTTATGTGTAGACTTGCTGTAATCTGTTAAAATTTTAAATACTGTATGTATGAGCCTTCCTCACCTTTTAGTGAGAGTGTTTTCTAAATGAATGCAAAATGAAAAGGGAAGCCAGATTTGTAAACAGAACAAAATCATGGTGCTGTATCTGTAGACTTCAGAGTGAAGCTGATCTTGACATTTATTTACCTACTATCAAATATGTTTTCAGATTCTGTTGCAGAGAAAATATTTTGCCTTAATTTTTTTTTTAGTCTTATTTGCAGGAGCAGAGAACACATCTTGTGGATGTGTTGCTACAGTCTGCAACTTTGAGTTGGAGTTAGTGGTGTTCGAGTTAGATTCATTCACCTGAAATTTAGGAACTGAAAGTTGAAAAAGTAGAGAGCTTCCATTTGAAAAACAGGTGTTTAAAGATTGGACCTAGTAACTCTTAATTCAGTTTGAAGAGGATGAAGTTAGATCTGTAAAGAGAATCTAAAGCTATGGATGAAGTTAATTGAGAACATTAGATGCCAAAAAAAACCCAACCACCAAACACCCAAAAAACCATCTGAGAAAAAAATAAAAAAGAAAACAAAAACAAAAAAAAATTGGACACCCAATTCCTAGTGAAATCCCAGCAGCAGTCAAGGATCTAACCTACATAAACGCTTGGCAGGCTTTCCAAAAGCACCATTCTGCACGTTTGCATGCCTAAAACCCATGTGGAGTCTGATTACTAGAACCGTTATGGTAACTGACTAGAGTCCTTTATTGACAAAATATTTTTGATAAATTTTGTTTTAATAATTCAAGTACACTGAGTTTTCTGTAATAAAATTTTAAGTTTTGTAAATTTCAATTTGATTCCATTTTTATTTGAACAAAGCTTAATGCAATTTTAAAAGTATCAGCAAATATGTTGTCATAAGTGTTAAAAAGAAGACTTTGAATACATGTGGAATCAGTGATTGGTTGAATGAAGTTTTATATTAATGCTGGTTAGCAAAAGTCACATTTAGGAGAAAGACTATGTTAAGTGTCAAGTCAAAATGCTGAGAAAATAATTTACATCAGTGCAAAGTAGTGCTTAAAGAAAAGAGGGAAATGCAAGTCAAGGTTAAAATCTGATACTAAAGCTGCTTGCTCCGATGTTCATTCTAACAACTGTTCTAATGTGTGAAAATAACATTTCTTTTGTTCTTAGGGAAGCAAATTATAAATGAAAAAAATAAAATGATACTGTGAATGAGGTTTCTTGTTTGGTGACTTAATAATTTCAGTTTGCAATTTAGATTTATTTTCAGGTTTATTTTTATGTAATTCAGAATGTAGTCCTGAATATTTATAAAAAGCACTATCTGGATGTATAGCCCTTTGATTGGTTAAAAAAAAAAAAAACACACATGATTTTATATTTAACACTTTCCAGGTAAAATCATTCATAAATACATAGTTTGATTACTAAATCCAGTCTCACCTGAGGTCATGCATCTAACTTTGATTAGGAGAAAATGGTCATATTGTAGACCTTAGAATACCAGAATAATGACAGTTTTCTTTTAATTCCTTAACATTTAAGGCCTTTGAGTACCTTTACAGAAGGAAACATTCTTTACAATAGCTATGATTTTGATCACCTTCCTACTTCATTTTCTACAACAGTTTTCCGTTTATGATACCGGTTTGCTCACATCATTTATGATGTGGTTTGTTTTTTTGACAAAGGCTTGGTGTGGAATTTTGAGGGGGTTATTTTTAATTACCTTCATAGCCTGTTAAACTAAAAGTAGTTTGATTAAAATAATTTTTACAATGGAGTGCTTTAGAACACTGCATGTGTCTTCACACTGCCAAACACGGCATTATTTTTGTTAATCTGTATGTAGTAAATATATTGCAGGTAGCTTTTGCACTTCGAAAATATTCTGCATTTAATATACTGTTCACAAAGAACACTGTTAATCAGCTTCTCAGAGGAAATTACAAATGTAGGGAAACATTTTAAAACATTCTTGAGTAAAATATCACAAAGATTTTTCTGCTAAATAATCCATTTTACTCAAAGTACAGGATACTGTATAACGTAATTGATATGCATGCTAGTCTAATTTATAAAATCAGACTCATTGTATTAAAATAATGCATCATATTATGAGAGAAATAGTTCTGATTTGTTTAGCAGTCGCTATGAGCATGCACCTTTGAGCAATTTTTGTCATGCTTGGATGAGGTTGGCAGGATCTGCTTTTTGAAAGTAGTCTTTGCAGACTTCTAAGCTCTTCTGCTTAATTGAATTTCCTTAGTTTATTTGAAATGGAATTAAGTTTTACAATAAGGCTTTCCCTTCCCTCTTCCCTGATGTGTTTGTCCGTAAGCTCACTGTTGTTACTAAGTAAATCCAGTAATAATTTTAATGTTTCCCTCCCTGTTAATCATTTTAAGACTGAATAAAGCCTTATTGCATAAATAAGTAGTAGAAAAAATAAGCTGGCTAATTGAGTAGTGAGTGTACTACCCTTCCTATCTTTTTGTCCAGCTAACTTTTATCTGTTTCAATAATATACGGTAAGAAAACCATTTACTAAGGAGAAAAAAATGGTTTTTGTGATCATAGAAAGTTGCTTTTCCTTTTGTACCACTTTAGCATGTTAAAATGTGTCATTTGTGATTGAGAAGGAAACAGTTTTCTTTCCATTCCTTACCCTACAGTTCACAGTTACTGTAGCTGGCAAATATTCAAGTGTTCTCTATTATAATTTCATATATTGAATTTTTGAAAAGTTCATTTGCTCTTCGTAAACTGAAATGCCCCCTGTAAAACATGCAATTTGAGTTTTTTCCAGTTTTGAAAATAAAATTCTACAGTCAAACTGGTAGTCATTTCACCATGTAAATATTGTAACAGACACAAAATACGGTTTTGGGGTGGAAAAAAGCTCTGATGAATAACTACTTCAGTGTTTGATTTTTGTGCTCTTCAAGTAATTTTTTTAAGAGACTGTACTTTCATTTGTGTTCTGTTTTTTTTTTTTAATTAAAAACACAAACGTGTTTTTAATTAAAATTTTTTAATTAAAAAAAAGCTTCTGGACAAAACATGATTTGTAGACAAATATTTTTAGACAGTAATTTGTGTTGAGCTGTGAAAATGGGGGTAGGGAGTGGGAAGTACAGCCAGTTGAATCCTTGTTTTTCTGTTCAGTCCCAACACTATTTCATAAGGATAGGCTTTAAACAGTAGATACTTTTTCAGTGTCTTTGCCTAGTGTGTTAATTTTGACCTTCTTAATGTAACATGATAGGTTTCCTTTTTCCCCAGCAATTCCAAAAATCTTCCCAAAGAATAATGGGTTTTGAAGATGTTCTCAAAGCAGAAGGGCCAGAATAGCAAAGTAAGTATGTGCCTATATTTACATGCTGTTACCTAGACATGATGCATCTCTCGCATAGGAATACACCTCCTGAAACACTGAATAAAGTTGCCTTCCTGAAACCATACTTTTTATCACATTTAAAAAACAAACCCAGAAACCTTATGTGCTTGTTGGCTTTAGTTTCTTAAGTTAATGTAAAGATAAGCATATGTTAAATGAAAAGAAAACTTTGTAGACACAAGCCAACAAATTACGCAATTTTAGGTAGTTCAGAACTTCTGTAAGACTACACAAATGTCACTGTAGATAGTCAAATCTGGCATAAATTGCTTTGTTTTCAGAAAAGTAAAGCTGGAACGTGTCAGCTTTCACAGGCACAAAAGTTCTTTTGGCTGAATGTGACTTCTTTATAATTTACTTCATTAAGTGCAACGTTCAATCTGTTTGAGAGGTCCTGAACATGTATCATAAGTTTTTTTCACTGTTCACAAGTACGTTCATGGCAGTTTGCATTAAGGGTGTACCTTATCTTAGTGTCTGTACTCACCACTGGAGGTCAGGCTTAGGATACAGGTTGTCTTGATTTCTTGATGGTGCCTTACTACCTTTCCATCCTGTCTCTAATTCAAGCTCTTTTTTTTTTCGTTTTTTTCCTTTTTTCTTTTTTCTTTTCTTTCCCCCTCTCCCCCAAACCCTGAGGTATTGTTGCCTTGTACTGTGTTATCTAAAGATGCTGACAAAGGCATGTGAGGTACTGTACAAAAAAAAAGGTGGTCATACACTATGGTTTTTGCCAGGTAAGCTGCGTTTTCCTCATACAGCTGTCTTGCTAACTCCAATCTCATTTCATTGTTATCTCCCGTTTTTTTTTTTGTTTGGTTGGTTTTTTTACATAGCTTAAGTACCTTCTCTTAGTTTGTCTGTGTTCATGTTTACCCTCTAGCCCTGAGCAGTCTCCATTTCCAAAACATTGCTGGCATCTTATCTGGGGATCTAAAGAGTCCCTTAGCTGGATGTTCTACAGAACCTGGACAGTAGTTTCTGGTACAGGGGCACAGATTTCCTGCAGTTTAGCCAGGCAGGCTGTACTAACATTCGGGATCCATGTCACAGCTTACTCCAATACCTGTGGGCTCTAGCAGTTTTCTAGTTTTAATCTCTGCAAGTTCTTCTGTATCAAATTTAAGGCTTCTGTTGACCACTGGAATTTTTCTTGAAATGTGTGCTGTTATCCTGATCTTGCAGGAGACCTTCCTTTTTTTTTTTCTGTGAATAACAAATTCCGTAAATATAACTCCTAGAGAGAGTGAGAGATTTTTTTTTTTCCCAGCAGCAGTGTTGGTCTAGCGTCAAACTTCTGTTTGTGCTGTGCCAGCATATACAATGTTCCAGTTCAAGAAATTAAGGTGTAGTATACAGATTTATATTATAGTACTGTAAATGGGTTGGCATGTGGCTTTTTATTTGGGGTTTTTTTTTGGAATTTCTTGCTGAGGTGGTAAAGAGCTTCAGTATCCCCAAGCCAGCAATTCTTTCCAGCTATTTAACCACACTGCACACAGTAATGGGAAGAGGACTTGGGCAGAGCTACTCTAAAATTTTTTTATTGAAATAAAATTAATTAAGAGTTGTTCTGTTAAATTTGGGGGTTTTGTTGTTTGTGTTTGCTCTTTGGTGAAGAGCTATCAGTAGCGTAACACTGTCACTTAAGTGTAGGGGTTAGGGAAAGTATTTCATCTCCAATCTGCTTCACTGGGGCAGAATCGGGGCCTGCGTCTTGTGCAAAACATCTTGGTTGGACACCTGCTTCCTTTTATCCCAGGAGAAGCTCCAACTTTGATCCTAAAGAGGCTTTCACATCATTTCAGTCGTGGGAAGCATGGGTCTTTGTTTGTTTTAGTGAAGGGTGTTTGTTTTAGTGGACTGTTCCCTTTCAAAGTAAGAGCAAAACAAATCCAAATGGAAGAGGAGGAAAAAACTTGTTTGGATTTTTTTATGTGCATTTGACTATGCTTCATATTTGGCTGAGTTTGCTCTTTCCTTTTGTAGTCTGCTGTGTGAAAGAGCCTGGAAGGCAACAGTGGCGAGAGCAAATATGAAAAATGTGACCACGATGCGAACGCTAGCAAGAGGAACTTGCATCTTGGAACAACTTCTAGCTTTTTTTAAAATTAACTTGATGACCTTTTGACATTGAGTATTTCTGTATTTTGCTTCTTAGGGTAGAGCAGTAGAAAGGTGCATACTGTCTGCACAGTGTGTGGGGCACGTTGTTACTAAGTTTCTGCCCTGCCCACCATGCAGGCAGCAGAATGAGGCTCTGAGAAAGTTAGTGCTTTGTGTAAATGATGTAACGAAAAGCATATTCTGAAACTGAGCTAAGTTTTCATAATATCAGGTGTGATGCAACTTTGCTTTTTCTGACTTTCTCCATTTCTGGGACCACAGACATCTCAATCCTTTCGTTTTATCTCTGTATTGGCTGTTGACAGCTACACGTTGTTTATGGCAGCATAGATGTTGCTCTCTTGAGGTATCCAGGAAAATCAAAAGGCTTCTCTCATAGCTGAGTAGCTCAGAAGACATGGCTGTGTGTCATAAGAGCGAGGCTTAAATTGTCAACTCAATTTTTGCTGGGCATTTAACTGAAATTTACTATAGAAAATTTTAGGGTTATTCCAGAATTAAACTGTTACGCATCTTTTCTCTAGTAAAATAGTTGTGCTACTATTCAGTTAGGTTTGTTTCTTGATAGTTGTGCTACTCTTCCATTAAATTGACTTTTGTTTTGCTCTGTAGGGATAAGCATTTCATATAGTTTTCCTATATGTAACTGTGAAGACAATCCTCTGTTCCTCTGTTTGCACACCAGTGTGTGTCCCCTAGATGGCAGGAAAGGATCACTTTAACGGTGCTAAACCCCTGCATTAACTCGTGTGCTTCGGCATCGACCTGAGGGATTTTAAAAATACCTCAATAAAACAAAGTTGTTGTGTATCACTAGCTAAATCGTGAGGACCATGCTTAGAGAAAGCACAGAGGAGAGGAAAGTTGAATCACTTCTTCTGTGAGAGGGAAGCTGATGGTGAATTTTGAATAAATTTGAAACTCAGTTCTATAGCTTAAAAGCATTTTGTCTTCATCATTTATGGTTAGAATTATATACCACACCTTTTGTTGTTGCTCCATCTGAGAATGGAGACAACAAGAAAATGAATACAATTCCCAACATATTTCATTTTTATAATAACGTCTGTCTGCTGTCCATGACGTCTTATTTTCTTGAGGTTTGGTTGATTGACTGTTGTTCCTCTAAGGCTCTGCAAAGTTGTACTACTACTCCTCAGAAATTGCAAGGCAAATGTCTGCAACATTTGGGATCTATAACATTTGAACTGTCAATTGTACCTCTAAAATACAACTTGATGTGTGTTTAGCTGTGATGGTGATTTGTAGTCTTGCCTATATACTTATTACATAGGAAGGCTAAATTCAGGTAAAATGGCAGTTTATTTGCAAGGTTTAGATCATCTTTAATGATAAGTAGTGCTCGAAATGGCAGTGGTCCTAATGTGCAGTACCACCAACAGTCTTTCATTGCCCATGTCATTTCTGTTGCAGTTGATGTAATGCATGTCTCCTGTGAAACAGTGCTTAATTTTCACTATTTTGTACAATTGGTGCTAAGTGATTCGGTATTTATCAAAAATGTATGAAATTAGAGAGCTAAGGAATGTAGAGTGGTACCAAATACTGCAAGGTTCATGAAAATAAGTGAAGTATCTGAGACACAGTTGTTCCTGCAAGATTTTTCTTTCTCTGAAATTCAGATGGGGTGAGAAGAGAAACTAGAACAAAGATTAAACTGTAGTGTTGAAATACTACTTCTTGCTGAGGAAAGATTGGAATGGAGCAAGGAAGCACAGCATGGTAACATGTCATGCTACCAGTTCTTCAGTAGTTATGTCATTTGGAAAGCTGTATGCGTTTGTTTTAGATTTGATAATTCATAATAATAAAAAAAAATTATGTAGTACTATTTGACAGAATACAATGCCAGCTTGTACTAAGGAGTGTCTTATTGATGACTTTGATGAAGATAGCAGAATTTGGGCAATGTTGGATTGTACCTGTGGGTTGGTTGCCAGTGTGAATTCTTGACAAGTGTTCATGATCATCTCCTTATGGTGGTGAAATGAGGATCTTCAACTGTAGTTCTTGTATAAAATGGAATTCTAGATGAAAAAAAAATTACCTTTTTAGCCAAAAGGACACTTTGGTCACAGAAAGGACACTGCTTTTCTCTGACTAACCCAGAGGAGGTACTGCACGACATCCACCCCTCCAGCATCCATCCATTTGACACGTAGAGCAGCAGCAGCCTTTTCTCTAATTGTTGATGAACAAAATCAAACTAATCTCAAAACAATTGTTCTCAGCTTATTTATAGTTCACAAGTTACTGTTTCTATTTCAGGCCTGAAGAAAGTCTGCTCCAAATATGAAAATATTTGGAAAATTTTTGGTCTAATTATATTTTTAGAAAGGCACAAGCTATACATGTGAATGTGTTAATTCAGTGTATATGTGTAATGTCAGTATCCTCTCATGTGCTTGGCACCTTCCAAAAAAGTATTTACCCAAAACTGTTGGGCAATATCAAAGGAGTTCCAAGATGAATGGTGTGCAGTGAGGACAGAGACAGACAAAGGTGGAAGGGAGTGCAGGGAAGCAACAGCAGCGATAGGATGAGGTCACTCAATGACCAGCAGTGCTGCACATGAAGAAGAAAATATCCTGTTCTTACTCATCTATTTCTGCCATTGCTTCTTGCGTTGCATTTCCTCTGATCATCCTTTTCTGATCACTCCTTTCACTTCTCTCTTTGCACATCCAGCAGAATTTAGGCTAGTTAGTTCTGTTTCATTCTCCTTGATTAAAACTTGGAGTTACTGCCGGGGGGAATGAGTCTGGAAGCCTAGTGCAACCAAAAGTGTTGCAATTGAAGTGGTAGACTAGAATTAGTGCTCTGTTCACAGGTAGGAGCAATGTTAATTTTGGGAAGATAGGAAAATAGCTCTGCTCTGTCCTTGTGTCGTCGTTTAACCCCAGCCAGCAACTAAGCACCACACAGCCGCTTGCTCACTCTGCCCCCTCCGGTGGGATGGGGGAGAGAATCGGGAGGGTAAAAGTGAGAAAACTCGTGGGTTGAGATAAGACCAGTTTAATAATTGAAATAAAGTAAAATAGTAATAATAATAATAAAATATACAAGGCAAGTGATGCACGATGCAATTCCTCACCACCGGCTGACCAATGCCCAGCCAGTCCCTGAGCAGTGATCACTGCCCCCCGATCAACTACCCCAGCTTGTATACTGAACATGACATCATATGGTATGGAATATCCCTTTGGCCAGTTTGGGTCAGCTGTCCTGGCTATGCTTCCTCCTGGCTTCTTGTGCACCTGGCAGAGCATGGGAAGCTGAAAAGTCCTTGATTTAGTGTAAATGCTACTTAGCAACAACTAAGACATCAGTGTGTTATCAACATTATTCTCATACTAAATCCAAAATGCAGCACTATACAAGCTACTAAGAAGAAAATTAACTCTATCCCAGCCGAAACCAGGACATACTGCTAAATCTTCCCTTCATGACTTTGCAAAGCCCAGTGTCATCATGTTTAATCATGGAACAGTATTCAATCCTCAGCTGGGCAGCACATGGGCAGAATTTAAAATGATTTTCTGTAAAATACTTTGAAATATGCACAAGAGGAAAAAACAATCTTATATAAATGCAAAGAGGAAGCTATAATTCTCTATATTTCATGGTGTCATATTTTATTTCCCTTTATACAGTTTTTTTTAAAACTACGTTATTACTATTGACAAGAGTATTGCCTAATAATTAGCACTTCATTTTTATATCCACAGTGAAAGTTACTGCTGGCCAAGCTTCTTTACAGGTGGAATTGACTTGTATGGTCTCATCCTCCATACTGAAAAAGAATGGCACCTGGGGAGGGAGTGAAGTCTATAAGACCATAATTTCTTTCAGCTCTTCTCTAAGGATATTCTTTAATGAAGTGATGAGCAAGAACTTCTTGAAAGTCACTTTCTATCTGTTTCTGCAGCACATCTTTCACAGCTGGTTGCAGAAGTAACTTTTATGCACAAGTTGTACCGAAGGGTTTAATGGAAAAAACTTCTATTGGGGTGAGTGGGCGCAGTCATGACCTAGCTGAGAGGTGTGTGCTCTGAGTCTCTAGGGTGAGATCCCATTCTGTTCCCAAAGCTGCTTAGATAGATGTATTAGCACAGGATTGTGTCAAAACCACACGCGCTTCCAGATTTGAATGTGCTTTCTAAGACAGCTGACCTGTAGATCTCCACACCCTGATTGTGTAGGTATACCCTTTCTGTGGCTGGATTGTCCAGCCCTCAGAGGCTGTTTCCAAAGCCCTGCTCGGAGGCTTCTGTGCTGTACAGTGGCACATGGTGCACTCACTGCATCCACAAAGAATGAGGTGGATCTGCCTCCAGAGATGGCTTTGGTCTCACTGCACTGTTCTCCAGAGTCTCCTGAGTTCTTTCAAACAATCTCAGAAAACACGTTTCAAAAATAGTGCTGCTAAAACTGATAGTTACTTAAGAAAATCATGGTAACTGGCTAATACTGGTCAGTCTTCTATGACAGTTTTAAGAAAAATATGGCCATTTTCTTTACAAAACAAAACTCTGGTTTCTGGCCTCTTGTTTTTCAAGATTGCACTTCTTAAGCAGTGTTTTCACTGAATCATTTGAGTGCTTATCATTTTTCCATCAGTTTCTCCCACATCCCCTTGGAGGTTTTATTCCATTCTGTAGACAACAGAACTTAGAGCAGAAAGTTCACTAGTTTGACCGGAGCCAAAAAGGAAGTTGCTGTCAGATATTAGGCTTGGAGATTTGTTATTCTAATCCCATGTTGAGAAAAGGGGGTTTTGGTCAAGCTTTAAAGTTTGACAACAATATATCTTCAATCACCACCAATACTCAAACTCCAGTGTTGGGAAAAACTTTCAGTGCATTTTCTAAAAATGGCATAACTGGAAATTTGGTATAGATTTCAGCTGAGTACACTACAGTTAGATAGAAGCTGAAGAAGCCAATTGAAAGAATAATGTTCAAACTTGTAGGAAAATATGAATGACTGATTTTTTTAAAGAGGTATATATATACACTTTTCTTACATGTAAAGGAAATTGATCCAGATACATATTGTAGTCTGTCCAGTGAATATTGAACAAAATCAGTATTCATCCTACAAAGGCCCAAGCACTCTGTTCTTAGCCCTGCTTTTCCCATCCAACAGTTGCTCTTGGACTCAGCACCTTTCAAAGATTAATACAAACTCTTAAAATATTTTCCTTTTGTTCTTTTATGAGTAAGTTGCAAGACAGCAGCTACTTGATAGAATCCGTTTTCAGTTTAGTAGGAAATGTAATATACTTCTGCTCTGGAGGAAAATTGGGAAGTAATTACTGTAGAATTAAATCCTATTGCTTGTGTGAAAATAAACACAATATAGGAAGTGTCTGGGGACTTGCAGTAGGATATGTAAACCAACAGTGCTCATTCTTCTTTATAGAACTATCTAACTAGGAGTTAATGAACAAAATATTGGACTATTTGCAATTCCATACACTGATTCTCTGCAAGTGTTATAGACAGTTTCTTTTGCTTCTTGTGAATCTTTTTATCTTTTTGCTTTGCTTTTTAGCTGCAATGAAAATGGGATCATACATTAACATGAATCGTGTATATCTGGACAATAAGCAATTAAATTCAGTACCTTCTTAATTCAGTTGCTGATCTGATTGTCTCTTCTGTGCAGTCAAGACTGTTTCGGCTAATCTCTGTATAGATTCATAAATATTTCTAAAAAAGAAAAAAAGAAGAAAAAAAGGTTAACTACATATGAGTTGAAATAAGGAGGGGGCAAAAGTACTCTCACCTAAGGTCAGACCATTTTTGCCTCGTGAATCTTGTCTGCCTTCTGATGGGTGACTAATTTAGAAGCTTCTTTGGGAGAGAAAGGAAGTTGAGATTTTTAATTGTGCTGAACAAGTACTAGATAAGGGGCCCATGTGTGAGCCATGGGCTTTACGTTCCAGCCGTTTTGTTTTCAGTTGTTGTTCTATTGACTTCTTGTCAGCTGGAATTTCTCGGCACTGAACACAAACTCTCTAAGATTCCGGGGCAGAAACTATATTGATGACAGAGTAGTAACCATGGCATACTGCTGTGCCCTGTTTTTACTCTGCCAGGATTTCTGGCTTAAGTCAAAGACCCGCAGACTCTCCCAACTAATTATAAGGTATAGGCACAGTTTTAGATTAAAAGTTGTCCAATACACTTACAATGCAAGAAGTAAAAATTAGCCATTGAACCTATAAATCTACTTTAATATACATACTAATGAATTCAGGGTTATGGAAAAAAATACTTGCAAGATTCATAAACATTTGATTGCTTTGAAGCACAGATGTCTGTGGTTTTATTTTTAAAGCCTAGTACTAGAATCAGAGAGAATTTTAATATTGCTAAAATTATGCTAAAATTATGCTACAATGTCATTGGAACTTCAGGCAAAACAGATCTAACTTAGGCTAGTAAATCTATTTCACAGGAACAGAGCAATAAAATCCTTGAAGCGGGCATTACCTGAAGGTAATTGACTGCATCTATGAGTTAAATGTTCCAAGGAAAAGAGAAGACTGCTTCTAGCTGACAAGGTCAATTATCCCTTCACTGTGTTCTTTTTGGGTGGTATTGGCATTCTGAACACATCCAAAATTGCTAAATAAAACTTTTGAGAGTAGAATAATGTTTATTTTTAAATAAAATTCCTTAAAATTTTTAAAAACACAGGCATTAAAGAAATTTCCATTGGAGTAATGCACAGAAATAGTACTAATGCTGCGGGTATATGCACTTCACTTCCAAGTAGTAGTTACGTACCTGTCGTCAGTTGTGGTTGGGTGGAATCTTATCACGGGATTTTTACGTTTTGTTTGTTTAAAAAACATTGACGTAAAAAGGCGTTGTGTGATAAATGGAGTAGTTAAAGCTTGGTGTACAGTTTTTGTATTTGGGCATCCCTGTAAGGTGTATTTCTATCGTGGGTGGAATCCTGATGAAGTAGAGACAGATTAAATGTTTGTGGGCCAAATCAGGCAGTGCTGAACCAAATAGGGAATTGGTAAAAGGCCAGTCCACTGGTTCAGAAGCCGTAGGCAGTGCTCTTTCTGTTTTGTTTCAGATGTCCAAGTTCAGCTGGTGAGTCCCACACACAAGAAAAGCCTCACCTGCTCTTTGTGGCTGAGGAGCACGAAGTAGATGGGCTCTCTCAGGCCCTCTCTCAGGATGTTCCCTGAGGAACATCTTCAAACTCTTCCCGTAGCTGTTTTGGCTTGATGCCCCTCTTATGGGCTTTCCAATGCTGAAACACAGACCATGACGCATCTTTTACTCTATTTGAGACTTTTTTTTCCCCCTTTTGGCAGTACTGTATACAGATTGTACCTTTTCCCTTGCCTTAGTTTCCTGTTCATTTACTTCATAAACTTCTCTTGTCGGGAATAAAATCCTTATCATAACATTTGAGTTTCATCTGTTTTCCTGCAGCTTTTCTCTCAAGAGCAATAATTACCATGTCCTGGTAACACCAGATAGTTCATCTGTGTCCAATTTGAAATTAACATTCTGCTTTCTTTAAAACTGATAGCCCATTCACTGCAATGTTGTTCATTCCTTCCAATATGTTAATAATGCTGTTTCCAGCCCTGCTCATGTTGTTTATACTCTGATAACGTTTGCATTTGCTTGTGAAATCATGGGATCCTCTTTGTTTTACTTTTATTTTTAAGTGATGGGCATAATCTTGGTTTGTGAGTCTGCCACACAATTTAATGTTCTGTGCAACTTTTTGTCTTGTTTTGACTCCAGTGTTAACCTCTGCAAATCCTTCTGCTTCTCTCTCTCTCTGTCTCTCTCTCATTTTTGAGGTTTTTGTCATGTTTGTAGTGCTGTAGGTTGCTTTGTACATCATAAGCTTCATCTCTAGTTGAGTGATATTTGATTGGGAAATTTATTATTTCCTTAAAGGAAATTCTGGGTCTAGTTCTTTAACATTTTGTCCCACACTCCATTTTTTATCTGATCCCTTCTAAGTTATCTTTAAAAATCATAAGTTTATCTTCTCAGTCTTTAGTTGGACACTACTTCTGCCTTCGCTTATTTTTCATACTATCTACTTAAAAGTGTGCTCAAGCTATTTCAGAACTAGTTGCTTGCAAAAATAGTGTCCTGTGGCTGTCTTCCTTTCTTCCTTGAACCCACTTCTAGTAGCCAGAAATGGAAGTTCTGTTTTAAACCTTCTTCGTTGTCCTTCATGTTTCCAGAACATTTCAGCTGTTAACAGATGTTCAGAGTATTTTCTTAGCTTCATGTGCTCCCCGATACCTTATTCAGTAATGGTTCAAAAGCAGATGCCTGCTTTGCTGGCTCTCTTATAGGGTGTTTGAGTAGGAGTGCAGAACGATGCTGCTTGTGTGGTGAAATGTGTAGGGGGAAAGGAGAAGGGAAGAGGCCTTAGAGGTGGAAGTGCCTTGAGTCTGCCCAGGCAAGGAAACGTGGGAGTCTGCTTGAGTCAGAGGGCACTGCCCTGTGGCAACTGGAATAGAATGAGCCTGGAAGATACCTTTAGAGCTCATTTAGTTCAGTGCTTGGCCAAAAGCAGGGCCAGCTTTAAACTTAGGCTTAAAGCCTTGTCCAGTTGTCTTGGTCTGAACCTCTTTGAGCACCGAGTGCCAGTGCTTGCCCATGTTAGCCACTTCAGCTGCAGTCATGCCTCCATGCCCAGGGCATCAGTTTGAGCATTCATGTGACCACACTGACAGTCAGGGAGCCCATTGGCTAAAAATCAACCATTACGTGACTTCAAGAGAAATAATGACAACATTGGTGTTAACATCATCCTCTCTTGGCTCTTCCTGAAGGAAGTGAGGTGGAGAGATACAGGAAAAAACCAGCCCCCTTGCAAATGTCAAAACTGTCCCTTCTTCCTTCCCTCCATGATGCACACACAGGTGAAAGATGTAGGAAACCTCTTGCATTTAAGCATGTGAGAAATTTCATCAATGTAAATTCTGCTTTGGAAGAACGGACAACACAATCAGAAGCTATTCAATTCTTTTTGCTTCCCGAAACAACCCCCAAAACAAAATTAAAAAATGCACAAGTACATTCCTCAGCAATGTCTCGAATTTAGGCTCCATGCAAAAACATGGTGGAAAAACAAGCATTTGCTGTAATTTTCTCAAAACTCACTGAAAGCTACAGTTGAATTCAAATTCTAAGTCTGGAATCGGTGTGAAGGATATATGTAAAATCCAAACTCTGGTGTTTACTAAATGAACAAAAGCCTCACAAAACCTTCATGTCCCAGATCTTGCTCAGCTTTTCCATAACCTAATATTAAGCTTGATGACAGCCAAAGTATTCACTCTGGTTTATTCTTTGTTATAGAAAAACCTTTACTTTAGCTTCTAGGAGATTTGAACTTGCAATGGAGAGTTGTTACATTCACTCTGATTCTGTGTGCAAATCTGCTAACTCTCACAGCCCTTCAGTGCTTTATACTCTTTATAAATAACCTTAAAATGATTTCTGCTACACTGCATCAGGTTTTTGAAGCACGTAGCATGATAATAGGACAATCAAACATCATGGAGATCAAGTTTTAGCAATAGTACTTTGAATTCAACAACCAGCTCTAGTTCAGAGATCTTGCATTTCAGTTATTTAAATCCTTGTTTTTTTCATCTCAGCAAGGGCAATGTAATCAAAGGAAATGGGGGTGGGAGTGAAAATGGGGGAGTGTGTGGCAAAAGAGGAAGCTTTAGGTACAGTAAAGCTATACAAGGTGGTGTTCTATAACTAGTATGCAAAAAAAGAAATTGAGACTGAACTCTGATTTTTTTCTGTTCTTTGTCATTCTCTGAATGTTTTTTTCTATGCTTTCTTTGTTTCTGTCTTTCCCAAGCTTCTAAGTGAAGCATCAACTCGGAAGATTTTGAGTTCTCTTTTCAAGGTTTTTATATTACAGTGAATGTGAAGATAAGCTTAATAAATTGGGCTATCTGAATAGCAGCGAGTATTATAACTATAAATGCCATTCTCATATAAGTAACCGATATTTTCTATGTATTGCATGCATTTTTCATTTGAACAGTTTCCTCAGCATAAAAATAATGCTTAATAACCTGAGACCTGTGCAAATATAGACAATACGTATTTTAAATTCTTCCTGCCTGCTCCAGTCCTACCTTCTGGTCTTCCCCCACCATATACTGGATGAAGTCTAAAGGAGACGGACTTGTGATGTAAAAGATCTTTTTCCAAAGACTTAAACTAGTTTATTCAGTAATATTATTCATGATCTTATTTGATCTCAGTTGCTTCCTCTAGAGATCAAAGAAACATATTTCCTTTTTATCAATTTATTTCATCCAGTATGCCATACTATGCAATGCCGCCCAGCTTCATTGGGATTTTAAAGTTTAAAGTCTTAAGGATGTTTGGTAAATTTAACTATATTTTAATTCAGCCTATTTTTCCAACTCAACTTTCCTTCCATTTGCCATCAAAATATAGGAAGTGTTAACATCTATTATAAACTGGTTCCCTGGAAGAAGAGGCCTCTCTGTACTCATAGAACAACTGGCTTCTTATGTAGATGAGTTCAAACCACATTCTGTACATAAATGTCTGGTTGCAAATGAGTACAGTAAAATAGATATTTTTATTTCAGACTTGTGAAATATTATATTGATGAAAATAATCTTATGTTAAAAAACCCCTCAGGTTTCTATTCTCAGTCATGACTTTAAGAAGATGAAAAATATCAATGCCATTAGAAATGCAGCTCAAAATGAAGTTAACATTAGATGCATATTTTTATGACAGCAAGATATGTTTTGAAAACATAAGACACAACAGAAGTCCTAAAAAGATATTAAAGAAAGACCCTTCAAATGGCCAGCAATTTAGACTTAATAAGTGACTTCAACTCTGCAAATTGGAAGCTGGCAAACTTTGGGATTGAATATTTGGAGGCACTAAAAGTTAAAAGCTAGAACAAGAACATATTAACTGCTACAAACCGTGAAAATTACAGATGTCAAGCATCTGTAAAAAACATTCACACCAATGTAGAGCAAGGATTGCAGGAGTGATTGATATGCCGAGTCAGCTCCTCTTTCAGTTGAGAATGAATTCATCATTCAGCAGATACCCTGACAACATCTGTACTTGTGTAATGAGATTTCTGTCAGAATTTGCACGGTTTATTCTGTGTGCATGTAATGTTTCAAATTAATAATATAAAATTCATTCAATTCTGATGACCCTTCCACTGAAGCTGTAGATCTTTACCTCTGTTACTGGTCAGTGATCTTCCATGATAATCAGTGAATTAGTTTGTCAGCTAATCATATTTTGTACTGTATACTGGATTATTCAAACTGCAAAGGTCTCACATAAGATGGTCTGCTTATCACCATCGATTTAAAGAAACAACAATGAACAGGAAACAATAAAATGAAATCAGATTCACGAAGGAAGCACAAGGTAGTTTTCTATCACTTGTTAAAAAACTTAGGTCATGGTGGTGAGATAAATAACCTGTGAAAATTAAATATGCTGCATTACTTCCAGTATCTTAAATAAGCTTTACTGAGCTAGCGAGTAAGTTTATCAGCAGTTATCAAACCTCTTAAAACTCTCAAGGTTCTGCTAAACAGAGACCAGAGCCAAACAACATTGCTTTTGTCTTTTGGCATTGAGAATTAGCAAAAGTACTGCATCTGACTTAGTGTATGAAACTTGAGTGCCATTTAAACTGTCTAAACATCGAGCATGCATTTTTAAACACTAAGTAGTTGTTAAATAATAAAACCTGTTTTATTTTTGTTGTGTGTACCACCTAATGTATAATGAATACCTTTAAGGGATGTTCTCTAGTGAGTTTGCTTAATGGGGGGTGCATTCTGTAGAAAGACCTTCATCTGAAATGTGTACTGGCTTGAACTATGCGCAGCTGTGCTGAGCTTCTTGGGATTGCAGATTTTGCTATCTGTAGGGACAATGTCTCCTTAAAAATACATAATGCATAAAATTTAAATTGTGTTTAAAAATGAACAAAATCATGAACAAACACAGCTGTGTTTGCATGTGTATTCTTTGTCACTATCTCTCCCTGTAGGTTTATGTCTGTCTTCACTCCCATAAGAAAAGAAGAAGAGGAGACACTTGCAAATAAATTATTTTATTTGCTTGTTTAAAACACGTTAACAGTTCCACTGCTTTCTGTGAGCAAATTAAGACTTTCTGTCTTTTTTAACTCCAACCAAAAACATGTGACCTAGCCCCAAAATTTTAAAATAAGTCTTAAGGGAGGCTGGTAGGTCTAGTGATGGTGAAAGTATTGCACTGAAATGTCTCTAAAACTGCTTGGATAGTTCCTAAATGTTTACGTTAGAGCCAGCATATTAGTATATTCATTCCTAATTATGTTTTGAATCTGTGCAGGGACGTTCAAGGTGTATTTCATGAAGACATTAACAGATAATCGCTACTCTGAGGAGAGAACTATCTTAATATAACCATTACCTGGTAAGTGAGAGTTAAGACAAGGAGTAATAGACTAGACTGGTGATGTTGTAATTCTTACTCAGGAAGTTATGTATGAATGTTGATGGCTCAGTTCATTTTCTTTTCCCAATTTGGCTACTTACTCTCCCATTCACTTCTCATAGCGAAATGTTTATTCAACCATTTCTTTATACTAGTGAAAGTTATATGAAAGAATGTGAAGAAAATGTCATGTGAAAGAGCTGGAGGTATAACTTATGCATTAGAAGGCTTTAGAGCAGTTAGGAGTATTTTGCAGGCACAACTGAGGCTTAAAAGACCTCACTGATGTGGCTGAAATGAGTTGCTCTGAGGGGAGTGGGGCAGAATTGCATATGAGGAGCTTTTCCAGCTTAGTGTATTCGGGTACCAGCTCAAATTCAAATCTGGTCACAAGTTAAAATGAGTTTGCACACTTGTCCCTAGGGGACATTTATCTATACGCCAATGCCACCTTGCAGTTTGGCACAGTAGTAGTGTGAAAAAGCTTTCTCAGTGGCTGCCTGCCCTCTATGTGCTTCTCTTGCCATGAAATCAGTTCTGAGTAAATCAGTCTCATTTATCATCAGGATGAAATATTAAAAAAAAAAAAAAAAAAAAAGGAAAGAAAGAAAAAAGAAGTGTTGCCTAAGAAGAATTGTAGCTTTTTGTACAGAGTTGTTTAATGATTTAAATACATAGGTGACGTTATTTTCTTTTGTCTTTTTATCTTTATTAAGCACGTAGCTTGGAACACCACTCGAGAAGGAACACTAAAATAGAAGCGTTTTATCTATTCATTGTATCTTTTCTTACTTTTGTACATGAAATCTCCTTCAAAATGTCATGTAAAATTAGGAAGTAGCAATCAGATTCCTCCTGAGAGTAGACTTTTATTTCAGATATAATCCAAAGCCAACGGGTTTCATAGATTTCTTTGCATACCTAGTACAGATATTTGAAAGGCATCATTTAAAATGTCCCTTTAACTAGCTCTACAACACTTTGTTCAAATATTATTTAGATTGTTATCTTTGCCAACCCGATGAGTTTCAGAAGCAAAGTAATATGACAAAGAAAGTAACAGCAGCTGGTGCTATATTATGTAGAAGGAGCTGCTGTGGCTGGAGTGTATCCCATCTCCAATGTTCAGGATAGGGATAGATTCTTACACTTTCTCTGAGTGAGGTGACTGCATCTGGTCACAACGCAGTTGCGTCAGACCAGAAAACTGCTTTCCTTCACAGAACCAAGTGGATGGATCCTAAATATCTAGTCCCGAGAGATTCAGACATTCTGACATGTCTGCAACATGGTTATAAAATCTGCATAATTCAGTACCTCACTCCCCATCCTTCACCATTTTTCTGCTACTGGCTGCAGACTCCCTCTCAGAGGTGCCCGTTTCTTCCTTGCCTTGCTTGCCTGCCTTCCTTCCTTCCTTGCCATTACCTGCCTGCTTGGGAGGGCCAGGAAACAGCAGTTGCAGCCAGGAGTGAAGTTATGGTGCCAAAGACATCGCCTGAGCATTGGTCGGCCAAGGAAGAGACGAGGCAATTACAAGTGCAGTAGAGCAGAACACCTATAGTGAAGTTCCTACATAACAAATTTTCATCATCCTGAATCCTCCCACAGCCTACGCCTGTGCATTTCTCTCCTAGATTGCAAGTGTAACAGCCTTTTTTTCCAGATTATCCAGCTTTTCATTATGACCTACAATTTCAAACAACCCTATTTTTCTTCAGTGTCTCCGTGCTGTTGCATTGCACAAAATGTAACATATTTTGTAGCCCAGAGTCCAGCTGTTTTACTTTTAATGAGGGTTATGTTTTGGGTTTTTTTTTTCCACTTATCTTGAGTGAATGAAAATAGGAGAATGGAGGCAGGGGATGTGGGACGTGCCAGTTTCCAAAAGATGAAGTTCACCAACATTTTTAATTTGCCCTTATTACTACTGGGGAATCATTGCCTGGGAATACTTTCTAAAACTACTGTTATTTCTTTCCTAAATGTTACTTGCCATACAGGTAATCCTTATGTATCAAAGGAGACTGGGATTTTTTTTTTTTTTTTACTGTTCTTTGTTTTAGAGTACAGAGGTGCTGTACAATGGAGATATTAAACAAACAGGCTTTCAGCTGACTAACTTTTCTCTCACAAGCAGGTGACAGAAGTTTCTGAAAATAGAGCATAAGGGATTAGTACAAGAAAATATAACTATATGGGGAACTGAGAGTAGGAAAAAAAGACTAATAAATGAATTATTTAAATCTTTCTAAAAAGAAAAGAAGCAGCAACGTACAATACTTCAAAGGGAAAAAAGACCCTTTAATTGGACTTGTCAAATTTTAAAATGTAAACTTTTTATAATATAGCCTTTCTGATACTTACTTAGTTACTTGAAACAGTTATAGTCAAAGCTCCATTCAAAATAACTTTTTTTGGATTCATTGCTGTCTGAGGCGGGAGTGGTGCATTATTTTGTAAGCCTTGAGTTAAGCAGGCTGGGATAATTTCCTAGGAGTGTTTCATTGCTTCCATTATTTAGTGTAACATCGGTTAAGCATAGCAGAGGTGCTTCACGGTGTGAGAGAGCTACAGCAGGTTGCTCGGAAGGCTTTCAAACATAAAGCTGGAAGTACGCACTGGAGTTCTGGGGAAATGTGTGCTGGAGTTCTGGGCTATGGCAAGAGGACCTCTTAAAATCAGAGGTATAGAAGAAGGAGCTGATGACTGTGTCTTTGTGAACTGTCTGGAGGAGTTTTTAGCAGGTGTCTGAGCGATGGAGGGAGCTGTGTGAATGAGGTGAGGTTTGTCACTTTGGAAGCAGGCTGAAGACATGAACATGAGGAGGTTGCCAAGTGCTTTATAGAAGGCTTAGCCTGTGGACCCCATAAAGGAGTCTTGGCTTTGCTGTCTCCACCTTTCCTTCCTGGAATGAAAGATTGGAAAACATAGACTGGTACGGACTCTCAGTATTGAAAGAATTGAGCAGCCTGGCATCACACCTGCAAACAGACTAAAACTAAAGCTCTCCCCCAGTGCCCTCACCTGCTCCCCTGTCCCAGCACGCCCTGCTCAATGGGACTTCAGATGGTGAGAGAGAGCCCGCTCCAGCAGGGCACTGCGGTAACAGCCAAGCCCAGACAGCAAGAGTCCTATGGTTGGGCTGCCGTTATAAACTCTTGTGTCTGTCGTACAACACCTCTTCAGATAGATCGCCACAGGTCACGAGCAGTTTTGCATAAACTAAAGGCAGCACACAGACCAGTGCTTGTCAGTAACTACATGTTTATATTAAACTTGTAAATTAAAATGATGCTCAGAAAACACATCCTAATGTTTTGCCATATAACAAAATCACAGTGAGGGAAATCTTTGGAATTTTGTGTTTAGTTTGAAACTTGCCGTCAAATTGCTAAAGGCTAACTGATGCCTGTTAGAGCCAAGTAATTTTTTGAATCAGAATGCGAGGTGATATTGCTGAAATGCTATTTCCTAACATGTCACATGGAAGACTTTGTGTTTTGCACTGTTCTAAGAAATTATTTTTTGCTAATAATGAAGAATGGCTATTGAGGTAGTAGAAATAAAAGAAATATTAAAACAAATTGTCCTACAGTTTTTGTTCCCCTTGGGCTAACAAGTGGGTTTTCCACAGCAAATAAATAGGTAAGATTAATACTTTATTAAAGATGTAAACAGTTTCTTGATCACTTCTAAAAAGTCAAATAATTAGGAAAAAATTTACAATAATGACTGAATATAAAATCCTCGTATTAGGAATAGTACTTATTGCTACTAGTGTTACTGACTTGGTCTATGAACGTTGCTTCTCTGGCCTATTTCCCTATCTGAAAAATAGGCAATAATGATAGTTTAGAAACTGCTGAGAGAACTAAGGCTGACAGGTGCAGTAGAGCTGCTGAGGGGATTTTAAATCTAATGTGTGTGTTCCTTCCTAAGATATCACTATCCCAAGAGATGTTGCTCCCTCCTCCTCTTTCTATCTCTATTCTACTATTATCATGTGCATGTTGGGACTGTAAATTGAGTTTTTCTGAAAAAAGTAAGAAAACTCTACATTCCAAACAGGAATCTAGTTGAATCTATTGCACAGTTGTTCTGTCTGAGAAAAGCTGTTGAGATGCCCCAGAAACCCTGGACAAATGTAAGCTATCGTAGCCCTGACAAAACTGCAGGTAACTTGTGGGACATGTTTAGTGAAAATGTGAAGCTATGTTGGAACCTATGTCAAACTGTGACATCCCACCAGCTAAGGAAGATGTTTGAGGTCCAGATCCTGTGTGTTGATGTAGTTCCCATGCCGCTTATCTTTTCCATTTGCTTTTAATCAGCATTTCCCGCATCTCTGATCTTTCCCAACAGCCTCTTCCTCAAGATCACACTAGCAATACTGTGTCAGTCCATGCACCATGGTTGTAGAATTAACATATATTGTGCTTTGACCTGTGTATAGGTAGAAAGGGGTTACAAATTACCCTGTGTATCTACTGGCCTGTTCCAGAATCAGTGATCTGCCTGATCAACTAAATTGTTAACATTAAAAGAGTGGTTGTGATATTCTCTACTGGAGAGAAAGCTGATTCCTCTTATTGCTCAAGTCTGTAGTGAAAATGTTTGGTAAAAAAAGAATTATCACATTTATACATTCAGTCTTCCCCAGGCTACAATTGCTTTTTTTTTCTCAGAATCAATTGCTGAAACCACTACATCACCGCTGCTATTAATAAAACGTAGTCAACATTTTAGTGGACAGTGAATAGGTTTTTAATTTTCATTCTGTTCATTTATAAAGAAATGAATTCTCAGTCCTGCTATTTGCAGTTAAAGATGTAACATTGGTCAAATCTCAAATAGTTTGCATACGCCTTTTTGTCCCAGAGAAGTTCCCCAAAGTTTGATGTGGGAGACTTGAGAAGATGCCTATCCCAAGGCTTTCCTGGACATTTCAGGATCAAAAGGAAAAATCTTTGGAAGCTCTTTATTTCTTTCTTATTCTGCCTTGATATGAACAGGACAGGTTTATTTTATTGCAAAGTGAGCCACTGGATAAGAAACCAAATAATAAACCCCATTCCCTGCCTTCAGTGTTGTGCCAGCTTAGCCCTCCACCTTCCTGCTTGAACCTGCCTGGGAAGCAGTGAAAGGTCTGACCTGCTCCCTTTGGTATCCAAGTCCTGCTCGTGGTTGGCTGCGGCAGCCCGAATGAGCCAGACAGAAGCACTGGACTCACATCCTTCTCCTCTCAGAGCCAGAGGAAGAGCTGACACTTACAACAGGAACATCCCTCATCTTTGCAGGTTAGATGCTATCCTGGTCCTCAGATGTTCAGGACATCCAGTAACATAATTCTGTAGCATAACGCCTCTCTCTCTTCAGCCTTCAGATGTGACACAAAATCAATGAGAGGATTGATTGCAAAGCTAGTGCTGTTAAAAGTTACTTTTGTTTATTTTTTTTCTCATGAAGAGAGAGAGGTGCCCATGAGCATTCTTGTTGGCTTAATGAACTGCTGAAAAGTTTCAACCAACATGACATTAAAATTACTTTTTCTTCATGATGACAGGAAAAAAATAATTCTTAATAACATGCCGCTGCTATAACTGCCTGCACCTTGAGCTTACACTACAGGTATTTTTCAAAAAATGGCATTAGCTATGTATGAGAAAAAGAGAAACCCAAGGTGGCTTAACAAAGCAACTTTCCTGTACTTATCAAGTTTCAGCTTTCTTGTCTATTTTTAATAGACATATTGCATTAAGTCAGTCAAAAGCATCACAGGAAGGCACAAAGACCTGAAAGAACTTTCAGGTACCTATATTAGACTATGATCAGGTTTTATACCCTCACCTCTGTAACAAGCAAAGGGAAAAGTAAAAACTTTATACCTTTCTGAAAACACAGAGGAAAAAGAAATAGATAAAGGTTATTTATTAAACATACTACCACCAAATATTAATGTATGTTGCCTAAATGACAGGAAATGTCAACAAAAATTAACCAGAGCTGGTATTTTCTTCTATTATACAGTTCCAGTTGGATTAATATTCTTGTTTCTTTAATTAGTAGGAAAGTTACTGTGAACAAAAAGAAAATGATTTTATTTCTCAGTTGTGGACTTACTCAGGAAATGCATGTCAGCTGCTCCTCTTTGACTACAGTTCTTTGACTAACATCTACCTTGTTATTTCTTACAGTAATAAATTATGGAAAAAGAAATGTGTGCTTGGTATGTTACAGACCTGACTTACCTCTCCTGTTTGAATAAAAATGTCTCATTTGGGAACAATGGAGTTGGGCTTTCTTCTTCTCATTACATACACCATGTAAAGAAATAAAATTATATGTGTTTCTTCTGATGTCTGCTTAGATCATACCTTCCCTAAAATAGAGAGAGAAGTTTAGCCTTACCCGATTTTGTATCACACGGTAGGGAGTATCAGGCAATAATATATGCTGTGAGAACTAAAGCCCAGATCTTATCTTGATGAACCTATATTTATCAGAGACTCCTGAAAAATTCTTTTTGCCTGTTCAAATAGAAAATAATTTGTCTTTACTTAGAATTAACATATTTATTATGCATGTGTGTGACTGTACTTGCTTCGTTGGGTTGGAATACTCCTTAGAGTGAGTGCAGCCCAGTGTGGAAGAGGAGGTGAACCCCTGCTTGGAGCGGGCTCAGGGGGACTCGATCCCCTTTCTGGGAAAATGAGTGAACTTTATTTTTAGTAGTCATGGACTACATTAATGAACTTAAGCTTAAATTGCTTATTACTTTTTTTAGGCTTATTTTTTCTAAGAGAACTATCCCAAACCACTTCCGCTGTGCTAGTAACAGCAGTGCTCGCTGCAGCGTGCTGCTGATGGATCACTGGAAAACTGGTGTTGGCTCAATGACTGGGCAGTAGGTGTCCCTGAGATCATTTTAAAAAGAACTCCACACAATGAAATTTGCTACTTCACCCAGAAACTTGAAAAATGAGAAAGAATACAGTGTTTTGCGTAAGTATTTTCTGCTGCTTGTTTCAGCCTGTACTTAGTGGGTTTAGGAGCATGCTTAAGGCAACTGTGCTCATTAGACCCACAATTACCACGCACACAAATCAAAGTATCACCATGACTGAAAACTTGACAGTTAAAACCCAATTGTACAATTTCAGTTGCTGCAACTGTGTCCTTCTGGTAACTGATTTTTTTCCTCAGTATTTTCACCAATTTGAAGGTTTTCCTTCTTATTTGCTAATACTAATATAAACTTAAGTTTGCTACTACTGATTTTTCGGTGAAAACAATTAAACTGACCTCATAGAAAGGACTATTATGGTAATATAGAAACTAATTTTTTCCTTTTTATGTTTTTGTTCTCTGGTTTCTAATAGCTATTACTTGAAGCAAATCTCAGTTCTAAAGACAGCTTCAGAGTGCTGTGATTCAAAATATAGTTTAAACATCTATTTCAGCAAAACATGAAGTTCTCTCTGCAGGTAATAGTTATGTGCTGTCTGAAATCCAGAGGGCAATCTCTCTGCGGTTTTATCTCTCTTTCAGCCCACACTTTTAAACTTAAAGACCCCAGCAAACTTCTGCAGAATGGTAAATGTCAAGCACTGATGATCTGTGACTAGCATGAGTTTTAGAACAACTGAAATTTTCACTCTCATTCCATCAATCCTTACTTGCGACTGCACTCTTTGGGCATTAACAACTCTGCAACAAACAGTGGATAAATGAATCCACACAAACAGAAAAAATGCCTGGTAGACATTGTGGATGAGAGTCATCAATCTTAAATTTAGACATTTAAATACTGCTGTTAATATTTAAGCTCGTTACACTATGCTCCTTCTGCAGTCACCTAAAAGAACTAGCATGTGATTCACTTGACCTGTGTTAGACGTCAACATTAGGATGAGATGACTGTTGCCCTGCCCTCCTCTGACTATATCTACTAGCTGTTGCTTGAAGGTGATCGTGGGTGATTAGCTCAGGTGTACACATTTATACTAAATCTGATTCATCTCATCCTATACCATCATTAGTTTTTTGGAATCATTGAAAGGGGTGCATTTTTGGTGCTTTTCTTTTAGTTTATCAATAGGTAGGCTTGAAAAGGTGCTTAGTTTACTGCATTTGCGTACAATTCATAAGTATTTGAGGATTTTTTTTTAAACAAGGAAATAATTATCTTTTTTGCAAGGAGTAATATTTCCCTAAGGTAGGTGAGGGTTCCTTGGGCATCTTGAAATGTTCATACTGTATTGATATGTACTACAGAAAATTCAACAAAGTAAATTAATATACTGAAATGTCATTATTTGAAATGGAAAGCCTACAGTTCTGCAACTGCAAATCAATGCATAGAGCGTTTCTGTATATCTGGTTTACAAGTACAGATTTTATTAAGACAGCGAATTATCTAATAAATATTCTTTTAGCAGTGCAAGATATTGGTATTAAACCAGAAAACCTGATAACTGCTCTGTGAATCTGCTTTGGTACCATTAGGGGATACATTTAACAGGTGGGCTTTCATAACTAAAATGAAAAATAAAGTAAAAGTAATTGAAATGGAATTCTCTTCTTTTATGCCTTTGGCATCCTAGATATAAATGACACTATGTTAGGTGGTTGTCCATTCAAAATAGCGTTGCAAATAATCTCTAAATCTTCAGTGATAACTTTTTCACTTTGAAATTTTATGATGTGCTGACAATAATTATCAATTCAAACAGTCACTATTCCTACACATCACTCTTCCAGCATAGCTGCTTGTCTCAATGTAAGGTAGAAAGGGAATTAATCTGGAACTCCAAGTTCATTTTTTCTTTCATTTCTTCACTGCTACTACCCACTCTTAAAATAACCCCCCTGAAATGAATTCTAAGATCTATACATCACCACTTTTATGATCTATCTTTTAAATATGCCTGAAACAAAAGCTGCACACATGCACCATGGTAAGATGCAAGTGCAAAAAGATGTGTGTCTTTGGTCAAACTTTGTAAGATTGTTTCTAACACAAGTAAATGGTGACAATTAAAAGTGTAAAGATAATAGTGAAGAAAACATTTCTCCTCATGGCTTGCTTAGATATTACACCAAAAGGCTTGTAAATACTGTTTAGCAAAACTTCAATGAAAAGTATAAAATCTGAAAAGAAGAGTAAAAGGTCTGAACCTCAGGTGGTATAAATCATCAGTATGGCGTAAGTATCGTGGTGTTTGATACAGTGGTCCAGCTCTGTTGTCTTCAGTGTATGAATGGGAATGAACAAAATGATAAACATTCAGTTTGGATGCATCTCTAAAGCTAAATTAGGCCCTTAATATTGCCTCCATCTATTGGGGTGTGGCTCACTAACCATATCAAAAGCCACAGTGCTGTGGAAATCCGTTGGCACACGGTGCCATTGCAGAAAGGACTGTGTCATTTGTCCTCTCGAGCCAATGGACAGTGGGGGCACAGGCAGGAGCTGAGGGGGGGCTTGCAAGATTTCAAATCAAGTCCTTCTATTGAAGCCAGTGGGAGATCAGCTCAGCTCAGGAAATCCTACTGAAACCAAGGACTATGTTTTGTCTGAAGATGAATGAGGTTATTCTTAAAGAAATCTTCCTTGAGATATGTGGTTAGAATTGATTTCCCGCATTTAAATTTTCTTTCACTTCAAATGTTGTATGAAATGATAACTGCACCACATAGAATATGTCCAAATGTGATCTTAAATTGCAGTCTGATCACAACATGTGCATCCACATTTTCTCTTTTCATACATTTTCTTTTTACATCTGTACTTCTCATTTGCTTTTATCTCATTCTCTTTTAATGATTTTTCTCTAGTACATGTTCATGCTCTCTATTGCTCTTCCTGAATAGAATACCTAAATCTGCTTGCTGTAACTTACACAATAGTCTGAGGCACCAAAGCATTATTTTGTCAGCTATGCTTCAGTTTTTTTCTGCCCTCTGCTCTGGGCCTGATACCAGTTTCTATTAAGCAGCTTCTTGTGAAATACTCTACAACCTAATGGTCTTAAGTTTCAGGTAGCACACAAGAATACTTTTTACCCCTTGTCAATAGCACAGTTTCAATGTTCTCAGACTTAAACTCAATGTCATACTGATGATAATACATTGCATAGTGGAAAAATTGCAATTACTCTCTATACAACAAATATTTCTTATGTAAGAATTTGCAATGTTGCTGTGCCTTTATTACAGAGAGAGAGAGATGTATTCAACATGTTGTGGTCTTGAAGGACTTTAATATTTATCCTGAAACCTATTTTCAACACATAAATTTAAATCTTTGATCCCATTGCAAAATATGCCATAAATATTGATCTGAACAGCTTGTTGTTTGCACAGAACACTGGAAAATTTATTAGTGAGACTACTTCTTTGGTCCTTCTTCCACTTTAACTTGACCATGTATTGTGTTTCATTGGCTGCTAGCAAACCAGAAGATTAATTTTAGATGATTGACTGCTTTTAAATTCCTGAATACGGCACTTTTAAATCTGTAATGGAATCTAGAAACATTTTCTTTGGATTTAAGGGGAGTTGGGCAACATTCCAAACGTATCCATTTATTCATTCCTTAAATAGTTTCTCTCTAAAAATAAATATACACTATGTCTTAGAAAACTAGGAATTAATGCAGAAATAAAATATAACTGATTTCTGTAATGATACTGGAAATGGGCAATATAGCGGGACCAGTTTGATCATCCAGCTAAGATTTCTTGCACGCTTTGCTGGAAGTCAAAGGGTTACATGACTATTAGTGGGTGGGTTAATTTGGCCTGCACTTCTTGGATTGTTTTTAAACTTATTGCAGACTTTTGTACTTTACAAAAAACAAAGTGCTTGGTAGATATTTGGGTTACATTCCTAGAAAAATTCTTATATAGAAACATGCAGCAAAAAAACACAGAGCTTTGTATTTTCAGCTTTGGCATAGCTGTTTTTGTGTTTCAGTGTTGAAGTTATTAGCCAAAAAGCTTTTTGCTAATTAGATACTGAGGCAATAATTTTTTTATTTACAGTTTTTCCAGAGAGTAATGGTAGCATTCTGCCACTAATCCTGTTTACATGTTGTCCCGCATGTCAGCCCTTTGGAACAAGGGCTTTCTGTTATCACTCAACAGTCTCAAGGATATTATCTTTATCAGTAAAGACAAAGTAGGAAGTTTAAAAGGATTTTAATGTCATTTTACTCAAAATCTGGGTTTCTATGCCAGTGTTTATAATTTGAAATGAAAATGTAATTTTATTTTAATAAAAGTCCTTATATTTTCTTGCTAGAAAAACATTTTGTGCTAGAAAAGAAAGTTGCTTGTCCTGAAACAATTGACGGTCTGTTGTCCGTCAAGTGGCTTGCAGCCAATGGGGCCTTGGTGAAACATTTAGGTGCAGAATGTCAATTAGGTAGCTTTTCTCCTGTTATTAAACAATTTTTACAAAAATAAAACATTTGCTACCAGTTTTCATGTCTCTAGTTCCTTCGCTTGTTGTGAACTGGGCTTTCACAGTACTACAGGATCCTGCTTATAATTGCTTAGGTAAATTTTGGCACAGCCCTCATATATGTTTTGTCTCTGTATTCAACGATGGAAGTTTATCTAATTTTTCAAAGAAAGAAAAGGAAGGTAGCTTGCAAGTTCTTTCGTTAAAGAGGATGTTTCTTTTGCTGTGCAGGTATAGCTCCTGATGTGCTGAATGGAGTTTCTATTGATATTTGATGCCAATGCTTTTGATTTAAAAATGTACTATCTGTATGAAAAGTAGGTTGGAATGTATTTTCTGACTTTGAAGCCACTTATTACAGCAAGGTCTGAATTCAGTGTTGACACTGCTCAAAGCAGTAGGTTGCATTATATGACAGCCTATCATCAAGGGAAGCCGGTAAATGTGTTTTTTTTTTATTTTAGCAAAGCTTTTGATACTGTCTCTTACAATATCCTTCTGGATAAAATGTCCAGCACACAGCTAGACAAGTCCATAATAAGTTGGATGAGTAATTGGCTGACGGATCGGGCTCAAAGAGTTTTAGTAAATGGGGTTACATCAGCCTGGCGGCCAGTCACCAGCGGGGTTCACCAGGGCTCAATTTTAGGGCCACTTTTCTTCAATGTTTTTATAAATAATCTTACATTATGTAAATTCGTTGATGATACTAAACTAGGAGGAGCTGTGGACTCCCTCGAGGGTAGAGAGGCCTTACAGAGAGGTCTGGATAGACTAAAGAGCTGGGCAATCACCAACCATATGAAATTTAACAAGAGCAAGTGCAGGATTCTCCACCTGGGATGGGGCAATCCTGGTTATACATACAAACTGGGGGACAAGAGGCTGGAGAGCAGCCCCGTGAAAAGAGATCTGGGGGTTTGAGTTGATGGCAAGTTGAACATGAGTCAACAGTGTGCCCTGGCAGCCAAAAGGGCCAACTGTGTTCTGGGGTGCTTCAAGCACAGCATAGCTAAGCCGGTCAAGGGAGGTGATTGTCCCACTTGACACTGCACTGGTGCAGCCAAATCTCAAGTACTGTGTGCAGTTTTGGGCACCTCAATATAAAAAGGACATCAAAATATTAGAGTGTGTCCGGAGGAGGGCGACCGAGATGTTGAAAGGTCTCAAGGGCAAGACTTGTGAGGAGCGGCTGAGGTCACTTGGTTTGTTCAGCTTGGAGAAGAGAAGGCTGAGGGGTGACCTCATCACAGTCTATAACTTCCTCAAGGGGGGCAGCGCAGGGGGATCTCCTCTCTCTGGTGACCAGCGGTAGGACACGAGGAAATGGAACAAAGTTGTGTCAGGGGAAGTTCAGATTAGACATTAGGGAAAGGTTCTTCATTGAGAGGGTGATCAGTCACTGGAAGAGGCTCCCCAGGGAAGTGGTCATAGCACCAAGCCTGTCAGAGTTCAAGGAGCACCTGGAGGGTGCTCTTAGTCATATGGTTTAGTTTTAGGTAGTCCTGCGAGGAGCAAGGAGTTGGACTTGATGATCCTTATGGGCCTATTGTGGTTAACCCAGCAGGCAGCCAAACACCACACAGCTGCTCGCTCACTCCCCCACCTGCAGTGGGATGGGGGAGAGACTCAAAAAAAAAAAAAAAAGTAAAATTTGTGGATTGAGATAAAGACAGTTTAATGGAACAGAAAAGGAAGGGAAAATAATAATAATAGTAATGATGATAGAATATACAAAATGAGTGATGCACAATACAATTGCTCACCACCTGCTGACTGATGCCCAGCCAGTCCCCAAGCAGCGATCGCTCCTCCCAGACAACTCCCCCTAGTTTATATACTGAGCATGATGTCATATGATATGGAATACCCCATTGGTCAGTTAAGTTAGCTGTCCTGGCTATGCTCCCTCCCAGCTTCTTGTGCACATGACAGAGCATGGGAAGCTGAAAAGTCCTTGAGTATAGGCACTACTTAGCAACAACTAAAACATCAGTGTGTTATCAACATTATTCTCATACTAAATCCAAAACACAGCACTATACTAGCTAGTAGGAAGAAAATTAACTCTACCCCAGCCAAAACCAGGACAGGGTCCCTTCCAGCTTGAGATATTCTATGATTCGACGAGCCTATGATCCTATGATGCTATATCTGCCAAAGTTAAGTTGTCAAAGTGTCCTGGTTTCGGCTGGGATAGGGTTAAATTTCTTCCTAGTGCTGTGTTTTGGATTTAGTATGAGGAGAATGTTGATAACACACTGATGTTTTCAGTTGTTGCTAAGTGCCCTCCTAGTCCAAGGACAGCTCCTGTGCCTACTGACTGAGCTAGGTACACAAGATGGGAGGGAACATAATCAGGACAGCCAGCCCAGCTGGCCAATGGGGTATTCCATACCATGTGACGTCATGCTCAGTATATGAAGGGTAGGCGTGATCCAGGAAGTACCGATCGCTTCTTGGTTATCGGTCAGTGCGGGTGGTGAGCAATTGCATTGTGCATCACTCCTTTTGTATATTTTATCATTATCATTATTATTTTCCCTTTTTCTGTTCTATTAAACTGTCTTTATCTCAACCCATGAGTTTTTCTCACTCTTACCCTTCCGATTCTCTTCCCGTCCCGCTGGGGGTGGGGGGAGTGAGTGAGCGACTGCGTGGTATTTGGCTGCCTGCCAGGTTAAACCATGACAGTCCTTTTTGGCGCCCAACGTGGAGCTCAAAGGGTTGAGATAACGACACATCTGACCCGAACAGGTTAAAACAAATTTGTTATAAGCATTCATTATATCAGTTTAGTACTCGATGTTCACAATGTTGGTTTATTTGCTCTCAGAGTTGTTGGATCTGTTTTTGGAGTTGTGGTATATAGCACCTTACTGGTTGTCTATACTGCTGATTATCAGTTTTTATGTGGGGTTGGTCATCTCGGGGTAATGGATTAAGGTCATTGCTTTGCTATACTGTGTGACCTGGCTTTATGTTATGATAAAATTATTGGTCACGAGCCTGTACTCAGCACTGCCATCATTCCTGTTTTTCGGGAGCTATCTTTTGGAAACTATTAATAATTACACTTCTTACGTCTTCACCTCAGAGGATGAATTTAGGGGGGAGACAGGATGGGACACTTTCTCCCACTTGTTTACCTTCCCTTCCATATCTTCAGAAACTCCTTTTTCTTCTATCCTCTTCATGAAGATGTCCACAATATTCCCTGAGAATTTTGAATATCCTTGGAATGTTCAAACAAGCATGATCATATTGCTATGTCTCCTGAATGTGGTTCAGGCCTTATTTAGAGTTAAACAACTATTCAGGAATACTGTCCAGAGATCAACCCCAGCAACAGACACGGTGACTACTCAAACCCCCATGACAGGCACTGTAGCTACTTCAACCCACACGACAACCACTATGGCTACTCAGACCCCGGCAACAGTCACTACAGTTACTCCAACCCCCGCAACAGGCACTGCAACTACTCAAACTCCGCCAACAGTCACTGCAGTTACTCCAACCAGTGCGACAAGCACTGCAGCCACTCAAACCCCGGCAACAGTCACTACAATTACTCCAACCCCCGCGACAGGCACTGCAGCTACCCAAACCCTCACGACGGGTACTACAGCTGAACCAGAGGACCAACCGTCGCTGGTATCCGTCGCCCCTGTACAGAAGAAGAAATCTTGGAAGCGGAGGTCAGGTCATTTAGAAAGGGGTGATGCAAAAGCAGGGCCATCACGAGGAGGGGAGGAGGAAGAGGAAGAACTCATAAATGAGACAGAAACCACCCGATCCTTATCCCTGAATGAGTTGCGAGATATGCGGAAAGATTTCAGCCGTCGTCCAGGCGAACATATTGTTACCTGGCTGCTCCGATGCTGGGATAATGGGGCCAGTAGCCTGGAATTAGAGGGGAAGGAAACCGAACAGCTGGGATCCCTTGCTAGGGAAGCGGGTATTGACAAAGCAATTGGAAAAGGGACACAGGTCCTCAGCCTCTGGAGGCGACTGCTGTCAGGCGTGAAGGAAAGGTATCCCTTCAAGGAAGATGTTATATATCGCCTAGGCAAGTGGACCACTGTGGAGAGAGGTATCCAGTACCTGAGAGAACTAGGCATGCTGGAGGTGGTTTATAGTGACCTGGACAACAAGCAAACGCCCAAAGATCCAGAAGACGTCCAGTGCACGCGACCCATGTGGCGGAAGTTGGTACGGAGCGCACCAGCATCGTATGCCAGTTCATTGGCAGTACTGTCCTGGGCAGAGGAAGAAGCACCAACGGTGGATGTTTTAGTTAGCAGACTTCGGGATTTTGAAGAAACTATCTCCTCCTCCCTTGTCTCGGCTGTGGAGAAGCTGTCCCGGAAGGTCCAGCAACTCGAAGAGGGTATGTCCTATTCTCCACCTGTATGGACCAGTATCTCAGCCATTAGGAGTCAGCGTTTTTCTCCTCAAGAGAGAGGATATCGAAAGTACACACCACGGGGCACCCTGTGGTTTTACCTGCGTGACCATGGAGAGGACATGAGGCAGTGGGATGGAAAACCTACCTTCATCCTAGAGGCATGTGTACGTGAGTTGCAAGGAAAAACAATCACACAAGGGGGTTCTCCCAGGAAAAATGCTGCTCCAGTTGTCAGGAAAAACCTGTCTCACGATGGTCCAGTTTCCAGTGAACAGTTCCCCAGACAGAGTAGAAGGACTGATCTTACTTTGGATTGTAATTGCGATGAAGAAATTCTTAACTCATGTTTGCAAGAAATGAGAGATGGATACTATGACCAGAACTAAAGGGGCCCTGCCTCCAGCCAGGTGGAGGAAAGGGACAACCGGGTTTACTGGACTGTGTGGATTCGATGGCCTGGCACATCAGATCCACAGGAGTATAAGGCTCTAGTAGACACCGGTGCACAGTGTAGCCTGATGCCATCCAGCTATAGAGGGGCAGAACCCATTTGTATTTCTGGAGTGACAGGGGGATCCCAAGAGTTAACTGTATTGGAGGCCGAAGTGAGCCTAACTGGGAATGAGTGGCAGAAGCACCCCATTGTGACTAGCCCAGAGGCTCCGTGCATCCTTGGCATAGACACCTCAGGAGAGGGTATTTCAAAGACCCAAAAGGGTACCGGTGGGCTTTTGGTATAGCTGCCCTGGAGACAGAGGAAATTAAACAGCTGTCCACCTTGCCCGGTCTCTCGGAGGACCCTTCTGTTGTGGGGTTGCTGAGGGTTGAAGAACAGCAGGTACCAATCGCTACCACAACAGTGCACCGGCGGCAATACCGCACCAACCGAGACTCCCTGATCCCCATCCATGAGCTGATTCGTCGACTGGAGAGCCAAGGAGTGATCAGCAAGACTCGCTCACCCTTTAACAGTCCCATATGGCCAGCGCGAAAGTCCAATGGAGAGTGGAGACTAACAGTAGACTATCGTGGCCTGAACGAAGTCACACCACCGAGTGCTGCCGTGCCGGACATGCTAGAACTTCAATACGAACTGGAGTCAAAGGCAGCCAAGTGGTACGCCACAACTGACATTGCTAATGCGTTCTTCTCCATCCCTTTGGCGGCAGAGTGCAGGCCACAGTTTGCTTTCACTTGGAGGGGCGTCCAGTACACCTGGAACCACCTGCCCCAGGGGTGGAAACACAGCCCTACCATTTGCCATGGACTGATCCACACCGCACTGGAACAGGGTGAGGCTCCGGAACATCTGCAGTACATTGATGACATCATCGTGTGGGGCAACACAGCAGAAGAAGTTTTTGAGAAAGGGAAGAAAATAATACAAATCCTTCTGAAAGCCGGTTTTGCCATAAAACAAAGTAAGGTCAAGGGACCTGCACAGGAGATCCAGTTTTTAGGAATAAAATGGCAAGATGGACGTCGTCAGATCCCAATGGATGTGATCAATAAAATAACAGCCATGTCCCCACCAACTAGCAAAAGGGAAACACAAGCTTTCTTAGGCGTGGTGGGTTTTTGGAGAATGCATATTCCAAATTACAGTCAGATCATAAGCCCTCTCTATCACGTGACCAGGAAGAACGACTTCAAATGGGGCCCTGAGCAACAACAAGCCTTTGAACAAATTAAACAGGAGATAGTTCATGCAGTAGCCCTTGGGCCAGTCCGGGCAGGACAAGATGTAAAGAATGTGCTCTACACCGCAGCCGGGGAGAATGGCCCTACCTGGAGCCTCTGGCAGAAAGCACCAGGAGAGACTCGAGGTCGACCCTTAGGGTTCTGGAGTCGAGCATACAGAGGATCCGAGGCTCGCTACACTCCAGCTGAGAAGGAGATATTGGCAGCATATGAAGGGATTCGAGCTGTTTCAGAAGTGGTTGGTACTGAAGCACAGCTCCTCCTGGCACCCTGACTGCTGGTGCTGGGCTGGATGTTCAAAGGGAGGGTTCCCTCTACACACCTTGCAACTGATGCTATGTGGAGTAAGTGGGTCGCACTGATCACACAACGGGCTCGAATAGGAAACCCCAGTCGCCCAGGAATCTTGGAGGTGATCACGAACTGGCCAGAAGGCAAAGATTTTGGAATATCCACAGAGGAGGATGTGACACGTGCTGAAGAGGCCCCACTGTGTAATAAAGTACCAGAAAATGAGAAACAATACGCCCTGTTCACTGATGGGTCCTGTCGCCTTGTGGGAAAACATCGGAGATGGAAAGCTGCGGTATGGAGTCCTATACGCCAAGTTGCAGAAACTGCTGAAGGAGAAGGTGAATCGAGCCAGTTTGCAGAGGTGAAAGCCATCCAGCTGGCCTTGGACATTGCTGAACGAGAAAAATGGCCAGTACTTTATCTCTATACTGACTCATGGATGGTGGCAAATGCCCTGTGGGGGTGGTTGCAGCAATGGAAGCAGAACAACTGACAGCGCAGAGGTAAACCCATCTGGGCTGCCGCATTGTGGCAAGATATTGCTGCCCGGGTAGAGAACCTGGTTGTAAAAGTACGTCATTTAGATGCTCACGTGCCCAAGAGTCGGGCCATTGAGGAACATCAAAATAACCAGCAGGTGGACCAGGCTGCTAAGATTGAAGTGTCTCAGGTGGATCTGGACTGGCAACATAAGGGTGAATTATTTATCGCTTGGTGGGCCCATGACACGTCAGGCCATCAAGGAAGAGATGTAACATATAGATGGGCTCGTGATCGAGGGGTGGACTTAACCATGGACGCTATTGCACAGGTTATCCACGAATGTGAAACGTGCGCTACAATCAAACAAACCAAGCGAGTAAAGCCTCTTTGGTATGGAGGACAATGGTTGAAATACAAATATGGGGAGGCCTGGCAGATTGATTATATCACACTCCCACAAACCCGACAGGGCAAGCGCTATGTGCTCACCATGGTGGAAGCAACCACCGGGTGGCTGGAAACATACCCTGTGCCCCAAGCCACTGCCCAGAACACCATCCTGGGCCTTGAAAAGCAAGTCCTGTGGCGACACGGCACCCCAGAAAGAATTGAGTCAGACAACGGGACTCATTTCCGAAACACCCTCATAGACACCTGGGCCAAAGAGCATGGCATTGAGTGGGTATATCCATCCTCTATCATGCACCAGCCTCCGGGAAAATCAAACGATACAATGGACTGCTAAAGACTACGCTGAGAGCAATGGGTGGTGGGACATTCAAGCATTGGGACACACATTTAGCAAAAGCCACCTGGTTAGTCAACGCCAGGGGATCTGCCAATCGAGCTGGCCCTGCCCAATCAAGACTCTTACGTACTGTAGATGGAGATAAAGTCCCCATCGTGCACATAAGAAATATGCTGGGGAAGACAGTCTGGGTTACTCCTGCCTCTGGCAAGGGAAAACCCATCCGTGGGATTGCTTTTGCTCAAGGACCTGGGTGCACTTGGTGGGTGATGCGAAAGGATGGGGAAGTCTGGTGTGTACCTCAAGGGGATTTGATTTTGGGTGAAAATAGCCAATGAACTGAATTTTGATGTCAACTGTTACATGATATTGTATATCATTATTTCTATGGTTGCTATCAATGGTATAGCAGTGAAAATCACCCAGATTAATGAAGAATGAACTAACTCCGATGAAACCGAGCAAAGTGCAACGATGATAGAACTGGACGAGCGCAGCAGTACTGAAATGAGAACTGGCTTTAGGATGCAACAGCCCAACACCACACACCATCTCTTCGGCCCTGAAAGACAGGGGAGCCCAAAGTCATGGACTAAATGAACTCAGTGGACATTTTAGAGGGATAGTCCATGGACCAAGTGAATGATATCTGTGCGTGCATATATATATATATATATGTGTGTGTATATATAAAAAGAAAGATAGTGGTGGTTAATTGAAATGTATTAAAGAAGATGTGAGACCTAAGCACGACATAAATGGTATAGAATAACGGCTAGATACTGTCCTGGTTTTGGCTGGGATAGGGTTAAATTTCTTCCTAGTGCTGTGTTTTGGATTTAGTATGAGGAGAATGTTGATAACACACTGATGTTTTCAGTTGTTGCTAAGTGCCCTCCTAGTCCTAGGACAGCTCCCGTGCCTACTGACTGAGCTAGGTACACAAGATGGGAGGGAACATAATCAGGACAGCCAGCCCAGCTGGCTAATGGGGTATTCCATACCATGTGACGTCATGCTCAGTATATGAAGGGTAGGCGTGATCCAGGAAGTACCGATCGCTACTTGGTTATCGGTCAGTGCGGGTGGTGAGCAACTGCATTGTGCATCACTCCTTTTGTATATTTTATCATTATCATTATTATTTTCCCTTTTTCTGTTCTATTAAACTGTCTTTATCTCAACCCACGAGTTTTTCTCACTCTTACCCTTCCGATTCTCTCCCCGTCCCGCTGGGGGTGGGGGGAGAGAGTGAGTGGCTGCGTGGTATTTGGCTGCCTGCCAGGTTAAACCACGACACAAAGAAAAGCAAATATTTTGGCTTTGCTATAAGGCAAGTGCCAAATGAGAGGATCTACTCCTCGTTTATGCTCTCCCTTCCCTCAGATTTTGGTGGTGATGGGGTAATTCTCTTGTTGTATGAAGCTGTCAGCCCTGCCAACTTCACTTATTTTATAAATTAATCTTTATGATATTATTTCTTTGTCTTCATTCAGTGATGTTTAATACAAGTTTTTTTCCACCTTCCGTTATTACAGGAAGGTAATACAGGAAGGTATTACCTTGCTTTATAAATAGAGAAGATAAGTAAGGAGTTTCCTTCTGCCACTGTCACTATGCGCCTGCTTTGCAAATAATTACATTCCTTTTTATGGGCTTTATGCCAAATTAGTGGGAACACTTTCTAGCACTTCCTTGCTGGCGGTTATATCATTGTCCACCTGCTATTTAAAAGGATGTGTGAATATGACGAGACAAACCTCAGAAGCAATTCTAGAATTGAGATAGGTCATGACCCCCAATTCTGTTCTTTTTAATTAAATCAGTTTTTATTCCTACATCTAAAAACTGTATGGCTATTTTATAAGACATTTCACTGAGAAGTCACTAGGGCTCCATCTTTACTTAAAGGGAGGAGGGGAGCGGTTTGCCTCAAAAGACCGGAAGAGAAGCTGCTCTTGAAGTTTCTTGAATTCTTTTAGGACATTTTTAATATAGAAGTGGAAAAGGCCAGTAAAACAAAAATTAAGGTGGAAATGGAAGGACCATATGCTGTTATTTTGATCAACAATTTAGTTTAAGTCCATTAGTGTAAGAATTCAAAAAGTTCTTTTCTTTTTTTTTTTCCCCAAATCAGCTCAGTCATCCCCAGATGCATCGATCTTATTTTCCTCCCTCTTACCTAGTGGGTAGATATTCCATTTATACCTTTAAGCTATGTCCTCAACTTTAAACTGCAGTAATCAATGTATTGCTAAGCTGAAACATGAGTACTTAAAAATGAGCATGAATAGCCTGAGTGCCATGAGGTTTAAAAAAAAAAAGATGTACTTAATAAACTGATATAATTGTGTTTGCCTTTTCAACTTATTCGGTTTTGTCACCTTTAATGAAGGAACAGAAGTGTATTTTTTTTTTACTTTTTAAATGGAATTCACTGGAATTCACACTTGATTCCCTAACAGAATCCCTAGAGTTGGGATGGTTGCCAGAGTTATGAAAACTCTGGTTGCCAGACTTATGAAAAAAATTGGAAGTTGATAAAGGAAGAAATCTTTGTTTGTTTGCATTTTATTCCAAGGATCTATAAGAAAAAAATCTTTCAAGAGTCAGCCCCTGGGCAATTGATATCCTGTTATGTCTGACAAGGATGTAGGATAATGGTTTCTGAAACCACTGTGCCTTTTGAAAATAGGTATTAGAAAATAGATGATGGAGCAAAAAAACTCTTTAAGGACATAACCTTTTCTGTAATAAGTTGTATAAGCTTGTGATTAATGTTTCATTGCTTATATGTAAAATTAGCTTTATGAATTACCATTGTAGCATCAGAATAATCCTAAATGCTGAGTTATGAAGTATCTTGTGACAGAGGCCTCTAGGAATTTCCTACAGTGATGTGCACAGCAGCAGTTAAAATGTTACTTCTGAGAATCAAGTTTTCTACCGTGACTTTCACATATTCCACTCATTTAAATATGAAGTTCGGAAGTACAACATGTTTTGCATAAAGGCACACTCTTCTAATTAGGAACAGATGAGGAACTCATTAGGAACAACTCCTATTTTCTCCTTTGTGTAACTATGTAACTATAGTAGCAGAAAAATACTTGTTTGCCTCATGACAAACAGTGCTGTTGATTCTCAAGTGTGTGTAGTCATTTTGCATAAACTTGTCTTGATCTTTAATGAGAACCAAAAGGGAAAAGAATGTATTCAACAAAAAGAAAATATGGCCAACTTGGCGGAGTGCAGGTACGCAATCTCTGTTCCCTTTCTTTCCAAGTGAAAATGATTGATGTGGCATGGCATGGACTCAGCACGGCTGCTGTAACTTGGCCTACATCGGTTCCCTCTGAAGACAGCAATAGCTGGTTCACTCTAGCCACGGGCTGCACAGATCTCTGAAGTGAGTGTTCATGAAAGCATTCAGAAGTCAAAAAGGGAATAAATTAGTTAGCTGTTATGGAACTCATTTAGCATTAAGGGTGGAAGAGAAAAGATAGTCAAAGAAACTGATGAGAAATGTGTAAGTCAAGTTGATGCAGAAATATCTACGCATTTTATTTTAATCTCTCTCCCCTTATTTATTTTGTATTTTTCTTGATCCTACCTAAAATTGGCTGTATGGAATTAGACCAAAAAATTGCACCCAAGTATCCGCTTTATCATAAGGAATAGTAACAGATACCCATGGAGGAAACAGAGAGCTGAGCAAGTACAAAGTGGCTTTTCCCTCCTACACTCCTCCAGTTTCCAGCAACCTTCAGGTCTTTGAAAGTTACCCTGCTTTCCAGTATGTTTCCACCTAGATTATTAAAGTTTCCATGAACTGACATATGAAAAGCAGATGTTGACTAGCAACATGTTTGACTCTCTGGACTTCATTCTTACCTCTTGCAGACTGTGTCTACTACCCTCCTTTGCTACAGTCCTGAGTGTCTTTGATGCTCCTCAGTTACAGCTCTCCCCAGCAGCAGAGCTGGAATGAGCTTCAGGCCCCATACTGGGCTGAAAAAAACAGAAGGAGGATAAAGTACAGACAGTTTTTGAATAAGCAGGAGAAAGATGAGCTTACTGGAAAAAAAAACTGCTGGAAGGTCAGAGAGAAGAAGGGATAAATGTTCCCGTGTCCTGTGTTATATGGGGTATCCTGTACAATCATTTTAAAAGAAAATAGATCAGATTAGTGATTTAACTGCAGTTTAAGAAAGGATGAAGACTTATGAATACTGGAGATGATAAGAAATTTTATTCCCTCTTGGGTCAAATACTAGGATTATTTTAATAAAAGAAGCAGAAGTTTAGTATCAAATTAATAGTTATTCAGTGCTCTATATTGGTATATTAAAACCAATAATCCATCTCTCATCTTTCCCCTTCTACTCAAACTCCTACTGCACTTTCTTCCCTGCCTCTTTCCTCTTTTTTATAATCTTAGTTCACAAAAAAGACTGAGGAAATGCTGACATGCTTGTCTTCTCAGTTGACTTTTTTTAGGGGGGGGCATTTGACCAACATAGAAAACTTTCTGCTGTCTAACATCTTCTAATTAAATAGCTTACTCTGGACTGTAACCTTCCTTAAATTGCATTAAACAGACTTTTTTTAAAAAGTCTCAATCTAAAATAGCTTTCCCAAATCTGTACTAGTTTTTGCAACTCTCTTCTGATTGTTTTCCAATCAGAAATGTCTATTTTAAAGCATCAGCAGAAACAGGATGTGGTATCACCAGGGAAAGGTTCATTAATGCTTCAGATAGTAATCTAAGCTTCTTTCTCTTTCTATTCTTCCCAATTTACAGTATAAATATGCAGTGAATAGTATAAGTCTACACTGTGGCTGCAGGTGCTACTAGAGAATAATAATAATAATAAAAACCACAAGGAAATCCTTTATATCTTTTGTGATAAAATCCTCAAAGGCTTCCTGAAAAGTAGGTGAAAAAGGCTTTAGCTTTAGGTCTTGATGCAGTTACAAGGAGGCTACTCTTTTCTAGATGAAGCAACCATTCTGTACTTTAAAAAATGGAAGACAGTTTTATGACTTGGAAGCTTTAAAAAACATTTCTAACCTTGCTTGTCTTAGTGGCAGATATCATTAAAATTCTGTCAGGATGTCAGATATCCAGATCAGCTGTATCTCTGCCAAGGTACCTTACTGATTTGACTCATTGCTATAAAACTTAACATTTATTGAGATGAATATGTAATGCAAGATTTTTTTTGTACAGAAGGTGTTCAAAGAACTAGGATTCTTTCAGAACTCATTAGTGTATAAAGTTATAAAATTTAGATTGTATTTTTTTTAGTGTTTCTTACTGGCTTCAAGAGATGTAGCATCAGTTCAGGTTTATTGTCTCTAAGGGTTCATGTAATGGATAGGTAGTGCTGAGCAAGCCTGGGGCAGCAATGGCGTGTGAATAGGAGGAATAACAGGTGGTCACTACCGCTAAGGTGTCCAGCTGGTTCAGAAAGTGTACTGATGGCTCCAGACTCTACTGGCTGAGAAAAGTAAGGGAGGAGACTGAAGCATCCAGTTAAAATGTATGGAAGAATTTTATTTTCTATATTTTATTGTGTATCATTTATGAGCTCTTGGATTAGTTAGGGAGGAAACATTTTGTTAGCAAGACCAGTGAGCAGTGAGTTTTATGTAATGAAATTACTTATTATCTTATCTTTACCTTAAATTTTCATTGAAATTGTTTGGACAACTACACTGCAAAATATACATAGTCAATTGGTGTACTGGAACTAATTTTTTGGGTAATGGACAGCTGTTGGTGAGGCACTACCTTGGAACACTTTTTCTCTCTCTGTTTGTAAAAATCCCAGTATATGTTAGGCAGGAATGTCAGACATATAATCTGCTGTCCAGTAGAAACCTAGCTAGTATCACCTTTACAAATATTATCTAAACACTTGTGTAGACAGATAATCACTTCTCATTACTACATTGATCAGCCAAATGCGCTGAGCACCACATTTTCACATCTCATAGTAGCTGATCTTTCTTACAGGATGTAAGAGGAAAATTAGTTGCCTCTGACACCTCTACATATTCATATTTTATGTTATTTTTCATTGTGTTTTGTTATATACATTGTTACTTGTATTGCCTTCAGCGGGAGATCTTGAGAAGATGCCATAGAAAGGTGACGTGTCTGGTCACACCATAAGCAGTGCGATGTCTCTGGGATGAAGATGTTGGTGGGGAGGCTTAAGCATATACAGAGGAGGAGAACTTTATGAAGTTCAGAGACACTGATTTATCCAAATGAAAAATATACATCCATAGTAATTTTATGCATGTGGCACCTTTTTCACCCCAACTATGCAGACTATGTACATAGAAATTAAATCACCTGCACTGATACGTGACATGCTCTAGGGCTGTAAACATCAGCTGTTTAGTAAGGGAGCATGAAGTGAATAACATTATGTCTAATTGACATTGGAAGGGGAATTCAGTTAGTCGGAATGTAATTTGAAGCTGTTTTAATTTTGTTTCAGTTAAGTTAAAAAATGTCCTGTCTGTAGAAGCAAGATCATAGCAGATAAAATAGTGGTGATAGATTGCTTACATTACTGAAAACATTTATATGGTTATCTTTAACAGATTTTATCAGAAAAAGTCATATTGAATTCCTGCATCTACCCTGTTTATGTTAGTTTGCCTGTACAATCTGATCCTCATGATTTTAAAACTTAGTAACCTAAACTTTCTTCCTTGAGATTTATAAATACTCTTTTTTTCCTAATTCTAAATTAGATTTTTTTTTCTTCCCCAGGAATCTTTTACATAATCAGAGCACTGATTTTCTTGGAGACCACTGAATTTAAGGGTCTGTTGGTTATTTGACTTCTTGTTTGTACTTTAGCTTTTCATAAGCTTCAATAACTCTTTCAGCTGAGGTTAAGAGGTCTAGTAATGGGTAGTGACGGGTTTGAGATAAATGATTGGTTATTAACCATTTGGTTCTTTTTTTACTTATTATCTCTTAGAATAACATTTAATGGCAAAAATATATCATTTATCAAAAATCACTAATATTGCTGACCACAAGGGAAAGAATGTGTTAAGCTGATCATGCTGACTGCAAAATCTTGACTGAATACTGATTTGTATATTACTTTATAGTTTTGTCCAAGTATTGGATATCTCAGAGACTTTAATCACAAACAGATCATACGGCATTCTCCTTGTCTCTGTTATAAATGTTCTTGTCATACTTTTCATATGAGATTCCTGGGATAAATATAGTGTTAAAAATGAAACCGGCTCTTGATGGCTATTCTCACAATTTTTAATCAATGTTTCAGTGCCCATTCTGGGGGATCAAGCAAGTGGTTCTAAAACCAATGAATGCTGTGCATATCAGAAAAGGGCTTTTGAATCGCACTATTCTTTGGAGAGTTAGTGTAGACAGTGGAGTAGTGGTCTCGTGTATTCATGGTGACCTCTGACACTTAGTAGACAGCTACAGTATTTAAGATTGGCTGCTGCTATTTCTGGATATTCTTGGCTATGAGCTATAGTCATGATGACTATAGCTGAAGATCATGAGTGTCTGAAACACAATTGTACGTATCTAAAATGGCGGGGACAGCTTTCTACCCAAAGGCAGATGACCATAGCTCTAACGGGAATGAAAAGTAGTAAAGAGTTAGAATGAATCCCAGGTTTGAAGTTCTACTTGTGTGATATTGGTGGTAAAAAAAAGAAGAAAAAAAAAACCATTATTTTTCTTTCTGCCTGTCTGTCTTGATACTTCAGGTGTTAAATAGATAGATACTTCTACAATCAGCAAGTTAAATAGCAAGGCTTAGGGTGGGGATGGGCTGGGATATGCTGGCCCTCAAATTTAATATAACGAGACATCTGGATGATTTCATGTGTATTTGGGTTGGCTTAGTACTTTCCTTAAAGAAGATCTTGAAAATGAAAGACAAAAGAGTCAAGCTTTGGATTCAGTTTGCAACAATTATTCACCATTACTTTTTACCTCTAAAGCAAGTTTAATCAGTTGGCTGCTACTAGCAGTAATGGTGAATTCTGGTTCTGTGTTCCACCATGGACAAGGAAGACATGATCTGTGAGTGCAATGCCGTATGCATCTCATTTGATCTGAGTCTGGCAGAGTGTGCTTCAGGAAAATGGATGTCCAGATAAAGTAGCAGACTTTCTATAAACTTCTCAATTTGGTATTATTCTGAAAATGAATCTAGATTGTGAGAAGTTAACTAGTGGCATCAATAGCGTGATGACTTCTTTGGAGTTGTTTGTTAGTGCATGGGTGTTTAACAATAGTTTTCTCCCTTTGAAGCATGGATGTTTTCTTTCTCCTAGCTGTGGTCAGAAGCAGAGGCAGAAGGCTTGCAAGCATTCAGGCTGCCTGCAAACTCACTTTTCCCAGTATGCTGAAGCTCCCATCTAATCTGCAAATTTAGAGTTCTTTTCCATGGAAACAAGCATATGGGTGAGGGAGTAGTGTTTGTTAATCTTACCCTGCTACGGAGTTGGTATATGGTTAGAGCAAACTGAAGAGAACCTGAAAACATGCTTGAGTCTGATAATGCAGATGAGGCTCCAATAATACAGATGTAGACTGATATGTTAGGATGGATATCATAGAGGATAAACTAAATTATTTTTGGTGTTTACTACCTGTGATACCTCCTAAAGCACTTTGTGAAGATGAAGCAAAAGTTCTTGAAGGAAAATTATGATTTCTTAGAGAACTAAGAGATTAAAACCATCTGAACCTACAAAGAACAGTATCTCTTCAAGCTTTTAAGGGTAGCAACCTACATATATTAAATAGTTTCAGGGCAGTATTTTTCTATTATTGATTTTTTTCCAGGACTTTTCAGAACTGTCATTGTCTGTTCACATGGTTGTCAGGAAAAGAATACTTTGGTGCTGTGTTCCCAATAGTCAAAGAACTACTGTTAGATTTTAGAAGTTCTTTGACTTTCTGATTAGTTGGGGTGATTCAGTATTATAATTTGATATTGATATGATCCAAGTAATTTCAAGGGCTTCTAGCTTCTTCTTTAGAATGAGGGACAATGGCAAATCAACCAAAGAATGGTTTGATGATTGATTTTCTTTTTATTTATGTGTGGATCAGGGATAGCTAGCTGAGTGTATCTCTGGACAATTAAGGTGGCACCACACACACTTTCCTTGGAGCACAGATTTTAGTTTTGGAAGGCTACAATATTTTGTGTATGAATTAGAGTATTTGATCAATGCTTAAAGACCTATAATACACAGAAAGTCAGATTAACTAATCCAGTGATTCCGTTTTGCTGTATTTTCTGTGAAAGCCGTGAAGAATTTGTGTCAGAATTCAACGTGCTGACATGTTTTTATATTCCAGGAATTTGATTTTATTCTTAATTTGTTTGTTGTTTTTTTGTTTTGTTGTGGTTTTTGGTTCTTTTTTTGGTGGGGAGAACTGTTACTAAAAATTAGGTATTTCAAACTGTAATTGGTTTCTACCACCACATACATATGTGCAGATATTTCTGCTCTAAATCTGGGAAAAAAATACCTATTTTTTCATTTTCAATCTTAATAGAGTTATAGAATAGTCTTAACAGAATTATACAGTCTTGATTTTGTAAGTATATTTTTGTCAATAGGGAACATAATGATCTGCCACGAGATGGAGTATTCACTCTGGATTTCACATATCCTCATATACCTTTCAGTAACAGGAGATACGGCTTATGTCTCTGAAATGTTAGAGTGAAAGCAACAAGACACAATTTAAATTACTTATTTCTATGCCTAACTAGTTAGGCAACATGAGAGACTAGGAACTGAAGTTAGCCAGAGGTGATATTGCTTCATATTAGAATTATTTGTTTATCTGTTCTATTCAATTTGTGGTTAATTTTAAGCAAAAATGGGTAGCTGAAAACATCTGTATTCATTTGTTGTAGATTATAATGCAGAGCAAAACACTTTCTTAGTAACAGCAATTATATAGCTGAGGCTTTAGCACAGTTCATATTCTTAGCTTTGGTGACTCCATAGGCTCCGTAGGAAAAGTTAGCAGGAAGAGTGGCTCCTCAAACAGGCTATTCTCAGCAAAACCCTGCCAGATTCCTCGCTTTCCTAGATCTGTACATTGTACTGTCACTGCAGAGGATGCCATGGCTTTTTGTCCGTTCCTCATTTGCAAAATAAATGTGCTGGCTTTGCAAAGCATCTTCCTGAAGTCTGACATCGCCTGGCTGTCTCGCTGGAGGTATGTGCCAGTCTGTTGAGCTGCATCCTGCAGACTGGTCTGGCTCCCCACCGCTGTTAGTAGTAAAGAAAAACCATAGTACTCAGGATCCACTACGACAGACTTCATCTGTCACAAGATATACTTCAGCGAGGAATTGGAGCAGACATGGAGATGAGCCGAAACTAGGACACCGTGGCAACATTCAGAGCTTTCTGGGGCTCCACAGGTTACAGCTGAAGCTCTCTACATCTGTAGATCCTTGGCTCTTTGCAGCTTTTCTCTTCTGCTTTGCTGCTCCCAGTCTCTGTGGGCAAAAGAGTAGGTCAGAAGCCACACAACAGAAACAAACACAAATTTGTGATTTTGTCTCCAGCCAGTCATTTCTATATGAGAAGAAAGTGTACAGGCCACAAAAAATACATGGTATGATTGACATTCATTTGCAATCGTTAGCTAGTAACTAATGTGTATCCTGACATAAATTACCTGAGTTTTTCTAAATGGACTACTAGGTATATACTGCCAAAAATTCAGCACCTCCCTTTCTCACCAAAAATTGTGTGCTATAGTTTTGCAGTGCAATGGTTGGAGGCTCTGCTGTTTACTGTGTATTAGTTTTAATGGGAATAGGGCTCTTACAGAGACCTGTTGCTTGTCCCTGTTCCCCTCCACAACCTTTGATTAGATATTAATAAGGGTCTTGCTAGGAATCACTCATGTTCGCAAGGCTTTTTCTGCCACAAATAGTAGAAACACTTCCTAGGTGAAGGTCAGCCCTGTAGGTTTGTTCTGGTGAGATTTGTATAACCCTTCTCCAAGGGCAATGCAAAGCTACATTTTAAAACTGTCTTTTTTCTAAGGGTGCATTGACTGAAGTGGATTAAGTAATGGTAAAGGGAATCACAGAGGAAAAATCTCCCTGGTATGGCATTCTAGTAGCCCCATTCAGATTAGCTCTTTGTTATGCAAATGCAGTTCATTCACTTGTGTTATTTTACATGGACTTACAACTTTTGTTTTTATTACACATACAAGGGGTAGTTTTTTGTTTGTTTGTTTTTGTTTTATTAGATATTTGCCTTTGCTGCCACTCTTTTTGTTGTTGTTGACAAACAACTGTACTCAAGGCTGCAGTAGTTTGGACTCTGATGATTTATATATTACAGAATCTTTCATGATTTTTGACATGGAAGACATAGAAATTCTACATATTAGTCATCCAGCTTTGTTGGATGTGTTTTCTCCATAACAATTCGTAAACATTTCAGGTTTGTCGTCCAAATACCTGAGATGTCTCGCAGGTTGTAATACCTGCTATTTTATAAAACTCAGTTGTGATTTCTGCGTAGCCTGTCCATAAGAAATAAACAGTTCAACGTTATTGTGTGAAGATGGAAGCAACTGCTGTGGTTGCTTTATTTTCTTATTTGTTTCAGCAGCAGAGATCCAAATCTTTTAAAGTATTAGGAAAGCTGCTAGTTTAACACTGTATTACTCAGAGCTTTTCATTCCATGTAATTTCAATTTTTAAAGTGCTGAGTGAGGCTTAGTGCAATAATTAAAAAGACATCATTTGTAATTATGATGAAGTTGATAAAACTAGCACGATAACATTAGCTTCATAAAACTTGTCTGTTCTTTTTATACTTTTTTTTTTCTGTGTCATCACATCTTGCTGTTTTCCATGCTCCAGTTTTTTCTAGAATCTAAAGAGGAACAAGTCAGATAATTCCACCTCGGTAGCATAGGCATGTTGTTTTTCCATCACTCTTTTTCCTCTTTGGATAATAGTTTGCTGCAGAAGCTAGCAGTTTCCTTTGGCTGGGGTTGTGTTCCACATAATTTTTACTTTTATTTTTCATCTCAATAGTCACAACCTGAGCCCTGAATCCTTTTTTCTTTTTTTTCTGATGTCTGGAAGAAACCATGGAAGCTGATAGAAAATGGTTTTGACTTTGTGCTACAGTATTAGGTGGTGTTAGGATTTGATGCCTTCCATTGATTAAGTACCTTTTCAAGGAACTGGACACAATTTGGATGGCTGTCGAAGCTTTAGGGCATCTGGGACTCCTGTTAGTTTCAATCAAAGCTCTAGCTACTCATCACTTTTTAATAATTGTTTGATGATTGTGCTTTTGAAAGCTCTATTCATGCTGTCATATAAATCTGATAGACTCTGGTTTTGTTTTCTTTTGTTGTCCTAGCGGAAAGATTTCCTACAAATGGCCTGTGGTACTCACAAAGTGGTAAGAAGCAAAATTTCACATCTCTTTTGTACTGCAAATTGAGGTATAGCACCAGTAGGAAAAATGAACATGCAATAGAGCACTGTAATTGCTGCGGAAGGAGCTCTGCATCCTTTTTTTCTCCAAGTCGCGTATATAATTTCTTTCTGCTGTGTGTGTGCTTGCTTCTCATACCTGGAGGAAGGATGATAACGATAAAAATAATTAAAAATATTTATTTTAAAATAATTTTCATCTATAATATATAAGATGTATATATCTAATAGTCCCAAATTATATATGAGATACTATATTATTATGTTACATACTATATTCTAGATAATATATATTATAATATATCACATAGATATATATACATATAATTGGAGTAAATTGCTGGACAACCATAAACATTAAAGAATAGTGAATGTCCTGTGATTGGGAAAAGTAAGAATAGACCCCAACCTGCTCTAAAGCTGTGTGTCAAACCTTATCTCCTTAAGGCTTTCTGGCCTATAATCTGTCAATTATGGCTGAGTGCTCTCCCTCAGACAGAACAACTGTATTCTTATTCTAAGGTAAACACGCCATTCTGCTGACGTATATCCACAAAATAAATGTATCTATTTCATCAACGTAATTACAAATTTGGCCAACAGGTCTGCCTTCCACCCCTGCCAATTTGAGCATTCTCCTGTCCTGACAAGTGGTCTTTCCCTGGGTGAGTCCTGGAAGAATGGACATTTATTGCTGGTGGGACAGGGGAACTAGGTAACAAATTGTTTCACAGAAGACCCCTACAAAGTGGATTTCCCACGTCTGATCTACTAAATCCACTTCTGGTTGAGATCTATGTTGGAAGACAAGATAGTTTCCTGAATTTTAAGAGTGAGTACTGATAGAGGTTGCACACGTCAGTGGTAGCTGCAACCCCTCTACTAGATTATGCACATCATCTGATCTAGATCAAGACAATGTCAGAACTTGGCTAGGAAATAAAACACTTAAGACATTAGAAGAAAACTTCTTTTGAATATCTTTAATTGGAACTATGATGACTGCAGGTATATAACTTAAGCACTAATTTGGCTGCCAGTTCTGGAAATGTCCTAAAATTTAAAACCCTGATTTAGAAGAAAACATGTTTTATGAAAAGAGCAAGATAAGTGTGTATTTGAAATGAGGAATATATTTTCTTCCTTCATAAAACTTGTATATCTGTTAGTAGGACTAAAAGGTATAGTTTTAGATGAGAGCTGAATGTGGAATTTCTGTTTTCTTCTAAGACAGTGTGTTTTGAGAACTTAAAACTTTGATGGCATTCAGTGTATTTTATAAAAAGAAAATTGATTTAAGTGAATTAATGGTGTGTAAAAAGTAGAAACTGACTCTTTTTTAAAAAAAATTATCCATTATTATGCAGTAATGATAATAGGATCTTTTAACTATCATATTAATTTTTAGTGTATATTTAATGGGCTTCTTTTAAATTTGTAAATGAACATTCCTTGATGTGCAGTGCATATTAGTGACTCCAAAAGCTTTAAGTTTCTGATGAAGAGCTACAGAGTTTGATTCTGCTCTGCAGCATCCCTACCTGTGTTCAACTGGCAAAAGCAAATTTAATGAAAAGACGCTTGACTATATGACTTGCAAGAGAAACAAAAGTATTTGGAAATGTGATCTGCCCATCTAGAACTAGTGACAATTATGTCTCCTCCAACACCTCTCTGCTCGCAGCCCACAGGGGAAAGAATGATCATAAAATGCACATGTAGGGCCGCACTGTGCACTGATACATGGTGCACATGATGTGCCAGAAATCTTCTTCTATAGCTTCTGTTGAAAAATCCATATAGTAACTGCCAGGCTATAAAACAAAGCAATTGGATTGATCAGGTAAGCTGTAAGGAGCATGTAGTTAGAAATATGCACAGTTGCTTCGTCTGTAAAAACAGCTACAAAAAATCAGGCAAAACATTCAGCTACAGTAAATTCGTTTGTTTCAGCTGAAATTTTGGGGACAACACCATTTAGCACCAGATGTAGTTGGAGCCCACTGAGTCTAGACACTATCGTCATTTCTGCATTGGAAAGGGATTTTCAAGCAAAGAATTAGAAACAATTCACTAAGTCAAGTGGAAATTTTTATTATAACTCTGCATGCTTCCGAATGTTGATATCTTCTTATTCAAAGGATTACTATTCCCAAATCTTTTTGTGTCTGGGTGATAAGGGGCTACTTGATTGGTTGCTTAGAGGCTAATCTTGGGAATTGTAAATAAAGGCTTGTTAAAACCAGAACAAATCTATCTTAGAGCCTATGAAAAACAACCTAGGAAAATGCTCATTCTGATTTCAGTGTCTCTGTTTTGTACATTGCTTTTTTTCTTTATTAACCTGTCTCAAACAAAGGTTTTATTTAGATAAGCAACATACACCTGTCAAGAAGTGATCACGAACATTTTCCTTTTTATTCAGTCAGTTCTTCCATGCATGTGGGAAAAAAAAATATCTGTACTCCACAATCTATGCTGCTCTGCTTCTAAATTTGCTGGAAGTTCTGTAGCTTACTTTGATTTTTTATGCCTGTAGAGCCATGATGACATCCCTTTTTCATACACTGTATCTCTGACAGTCCTGACAGTTGTCACAAACTTCAGAATTTTGCAACCTTCAAGGACAAGAATTGAACTTTGGTGAAAAACTGTGATTTCATGTGTCCGTGTGGTATTTACTCTGATACATTGATGACTACTTAATGCTATTTGCTATAAACAATTTTAAAATGTGGTTTGTAAAAAAACAACCAACCATACAAAATAAAAACCCAGACAAAAGTTTCTTCAAACAAACATCTTCAAAACAAGTTGATCGTTTGTATTCCGTAAAGAAGACGGTTGGTGTGTTCATAGAACTGGAAGTCCTACTGGAAGCACTATACTGGAGAAACACCAGCCTGAAGATAAACACACTTCCACGCTTGTTTAACTTAGCATGGCTGGTTTTGTAGCATGGCTGCTACAAAAAATAAAAATGTCATCATCTCCTACAACAGCTTTACTTTCATTTTTGTTCACTTGTCATGCAATCAGAAAGCTGTTTGTGGAAGTGCTACTGTCAGTAGAGGTGAGCAGGTGTGGTTTGATTTGTACAGCCTTTAGTAGTGGGACTGATGTGGAAAAACCAACACAGAGAAATTTGTGCTATTGGCGACTAGAACATTTTTCTTTTTGGTTAAAAGCTCCTCAAACAAGAAACAGAATAATGGAAATACAAGCAAGATGGGATCCCCCAAAGACACTTGTAGTGTTCCTTCTCAAAGCAACAGTCAATCCTTGGATTTTTTGTCACCTTACACTTAAATCTGCAGACACTTTATCTCGATTACCTCTTTGGTAACCAGATCAAATTGGGTAGAACGTGGTCTTCAGAGGGGCAGTGTTTTTAATTTTCTTTGTTGGTTTTCTCCTGTAAGTCTCCATTTTCCCAGTATTGTATTTGTTACTTTTTAGCCCTGCTTTGTTTCTTATCATGCCATTTATACTTTTTTTTTTTTTTTTTTTAAAAACAGCCTGGGGGGTGTTATTGTTTGTAATTTTTATCTTTGGTCCTTGGTTGCTGACTACCTTACCTTTAGTTTCATTATTTGGTGAGTAGTTAAAATTCATCTGAATTCACCCCACCCCCCACCTCCCCTTTATTAGGCAGATACAAAGTATACAAATTGGTTTTCCATGGCAATTTTTCTTGACACAGCATATTTTTCTGTGTCAGGCACATCTCCAGTAAGGAGATGTTACAGTAGAAGTGTATTCAGTTTGAGCATTTTGGCTTTCAAGAGTCATTTGAAGATCCTTTTCTTCCATTATCAGTTTAACTGAGTTTGAACCTCTGTTACTCCAAGACAAATTAACTCAAAATTTCCAACTTTTTCTGGTCATTGGTATGAAGTCATAAACCAGCTGAGGTTTGCTCTGAGCCAGGCTCAGCATCACTTACTGGGAATTAATGAAGTTCTGTCTGCAAAAATATCCACCTGACAGCTGCAGAGTGGAAAATCAGTGCACTGTCTACAAAAGATAGCTATTAAGATGTTGCTAAAATTGGATATTTCAGTAACTGTTGCAAAATGAATGTTTCTTTGAACAACAAGATAACCTAGCAAAGGACATTAAAATTGTCTAGGTGTGCAGCTGATGTGATAGAAGGATAATTGGACTCACTAGCACTTGAATAAAAAACCACAATAAACTTCATTTAGAAAGATCATAATTAAATACTATACAAATCTCAGTGTATTCATTTTTTGTTAAGATATACTGATCAAAGTACAGATGCCTACTACTGAAATCACCTCCATTAATGAACCTGTGCTTATAGGGGACCTAGAGAAATCTGCTGGTCTAAGCAGCACTTCCACTTCAGCATCGTTAGGTGTCATCCAAAGAAACAGGTCCAGTAGGATTGCAAAAATGTCTGTTGAGATGAGGAGAGTCCAACAACTGAGTGCAAACTGGGAAACAGTAAGTTCATCCTGTACGGGTTGCTACAGATCACACAGGTCACACAGCACTACATGGCAGAAGTATGAAGGAATGCTGAGTGATTACACTTTACAAGGAAAAATAATTTGGTACTTCTCATTAACAAGTAACTCCACGCCATTGCATCATAAAGTCTGACTGCCCTTCTTAACATTACTTTATGTGCATTTGTGTGTATGTAAATAAAATCAGTGTGAATGTACATTTGCATTTCTGTGGTTATAAATCTATTTATATGAGATTCTACTATTTCAGTCACGTCCTCAAGGGACAAAAAGCTGGTGATTCAATTTCTGACTTGTTTGGCATATCTTTTTTGATCAGCTTTGTCATCAGTACAAAAGGAATGATTTCCATGGTTAAAAAACACAGCAGGGCACTATAGTAATATGCAGAATTTCTATTTATTATTTGTAACTCTGCATTTACCTGTAGCCTTTCTCATAGAGATTTTTTTGCAGCATAGTATAACTGATGGTAGCACACACTCTATATTACTCTACTCTGGCCTCTTTCTAATTCAGGTCATGTTTTTCTTAACTTTATTTTCTCTCATTAATATTCCAAACTTTTAAGACCAGTAGCAGCAGGAATAAGTCACTCCACTAATACCAGTATGTCAGAATTTATAAGAGCTTTGTTCAAACGACTCATAAATGCCAATAATGACACAGAGCCTCCTTGAATCTAAAAGTCCTTAGCTGGAGCTAATATTTTTACTGAAATCCCCAAATCACCTGTGAAGTCTCCTTAGCAATAGTATTTAAACTATTATTTACAAAGAAGCCTATAATGTCCTCACCATCTTAATGACCTCAAAAAGCCAAAGTCAATGCATGAAACACCAGATTATCTGAAACTCATTAATGTGAACAACTCAAACATAATGTGAGCCTCCCACCACCCAATTGTTCCACCAGCTGTCACTTCAATAACTTTTAGTAAATGTGCTTTAAATTTTTGATTTTTCTTTTGTTTTTTCTTTTATCAATATATTCATTTTATTGAATAAATTTACGTATAGACCTGCAGATAAAGTACTTCCATCAATTAACCACTGACATAGACCCAAAATGAGGTTTTACTGTACCAGAATCTCCATGAGAATCAAGGTTTTGAATAAAGGGGCATCCATCCAAATGTCTCTTTGATGCTAGTTTAGCAAAACAAATTTCTGTTAGGAATTTAACTAAAGACATGTCTTTCTCTCAGTCTGGTTTGTTCATCTCTAATAATCATGATAAGGCAGATATACAAATATTTAAACCCAAAGCTCCCCTACATGCATTAGAAAACTACATATAGATAAGAGCTCTTTCATACATGCATTGGAAGAGCAGTGAAGCCATCTTATGAATATAATTGATATGAAGCTGTATTTTGGTTCAGTTGTTCTTTCAAGACACTAAGAACCCCTGACTCCACTAAAAGCAGACCTGAAAGTATTGAGCGTGATATAGACTGCTGTTTTGGAGACAAGTCACCTGGCACATGACATTCTGGCTTTCATGGTTTTTGATGTTCTAATTACACAGCAGTAACTTGAAGTCTTTCTAATAATCCTACTGTATATATAATTTTTAATGGGCTGCAGTGATATAAGCTATTTTGCTTTCTGGATTAATGCATAAACTTAGCAGTGGAGTTGCTTAAGACAGAATTTGGGAATAAGTGCTGAGATGCGAAGAAGAAAATAGAGAGAACATTGTCTGGGGGAAATTAAGTTAATACAGTCACAGGTCTTAATCCAGTGGGCATTTTTTATTGCATTTGTTTTAAAGTTTTATATTGGCCTTCCTTGCTGTATTGACCTACAATAGTCCCTCTTTTTTTGTGTGTGGGACTGGTTCTGTTTTCAGTGTTACCATGTTTGATAGTAATTAAATATACCAGAAAGCTTCTTATCCCTGGAAGGAATTCTTTTTCAGTAAGAAAATATAATTATTTCTGAGAACTGGAAAGAAAACTAGATGATAGAAAGTGGCAAGAAAATAAAAATCGCTATGAAAGAGATGAATAGAAATTGCTTGGCTCTTTATCAGTTATGAATTAGTACTTTTCTCAAAGTCCACAGAGCTATGCCAATTATTCATCCACAAATTTAGCAGATCAGCAGGCCACAATTAAATAGCTATTTAACATAAATTAAACATAAATTATTTGGAAGCATCTTGTTCCAAAGACAGATTTTATTTCAAAAGGAAGAGGAGTTTGTTTTTTTTGAAACCATTGTATTACAAAGAACAGCAGTATTTTTCTATGTGTGATAGGCCATATTCTCTTTTCTTAATTCAATTATTTATTCATTTTTTCTTTCTCTCTTTCTTTTTTTTTTTTTATTAAATCAGTGTATAAATTATGTTTCCCCCCCTGAAAAAACTCCAGTTAGCTCATTCTTATGGAAACACAAAAAAGGATGTTTGTCTTAACGAAAAGAATAATTTAAAAATCAATTTAATTAAAGCAAACCAAAAGGATGATTTCATTTTAATTTAGGGAATAGACATACAAGTTAGCCTGACATGCATCAATTCAACCATGATACGTGCTCATTCATGCACTCTTCAGCCGTAACAAGTCACAAGTTAAGTCTACTTAAGTCACAGTTAAACAAAACTAAAGTAAGTGGCACTGCTTTCTTTTGCTATAGGTTTGGAGTGGACAGGTTGCCACAGCCTAGTTTTTGACTAGTGACTTGTTAAACAATATCAACTTGACCAGGTGTCTGAGTCTTTGGTAGTTTGAGATATAGGTTAAACTAAACTTAAATACGCTTTGTGTACACTTGAAACTAAAATAGATTCCTTAATAGCATTTGTACTGCTTTAACCTAAAGCTTAAATTAAATTAACATTAAAGCTTCATAAGAAGACCTGGTTTGGCCATGCAGAACAAGGGTAAGCTCAGTCCTCTGGTATGTGGAATGCTCCCAGTATTTGATATATATTTTGGCACATAATTTGAGGGGGAAATGCTGCACGTACTTCAAGCTTCAGAAGAGAGAACTGGGCCCCCATGAGCTTAATGGAGCCTACAACTGATTTAGCAAACCAGTTTTTTAACTGGAGCCTCAAGAGTGCAATTGAAAAACACCATTTGATTATAAAAACAGGAATTGAAAATCACCAAGGAAGACACTAGGTCTTCCATTAACAATTATTTTCTTTGTTTACATGCAAATGTATTCTAAGTGTTCTGAATGTCCCCGTAAGGACTGTGCTTTAATACAGATTTTGAATACTTTTTAATATATAGTGATATTTTGGAAAAAATAAAATATGCACAAATTCTCCTTTTTTAGCAGCTACATGTTAGTGTTGCAGGAAATGAGCGTCACCTGATCCCATGAAATGAAGAGGGGGTTTCCTTTCAAAAGACCTGGAGTGATAAATAGCTTTTGCTAGTTGAGATAACAATAAATTTCGAATCGTGAAAGTGAGGCTGGCTGATACAGGAAGTTAACCATCACCGATTTAATCAGAGGCAGGCATTTCCTAGGTAAAGCACAATATGATACAAATTTTAAAAATTTTCCAATTCTTTATGAATGAGTGACCATAGCTGATCATAATGTTAAAACGTTGCATTGGGTTTATTATGGCAAGGTTTTGGTAGCAGGGGGACTGCAGGGATGGCTTCTGTGAGAAGACACCAGAAGCTTCCCCATGGCAGACAGGGCCAGTTCCAGCTGGCTTCAAGATGGACCTACCACTGGCCAAAGCTGAGCCCATTGGTGACGTTGGTAGCACCTCTGGGATAACATATTTAAGAAAGGGTAAAAAGCACTGTGCAACAGCAGCTGGGGAAGAGGAGTGAAAAAATGAGAGAAACAGCCCTGCAGACACCAAGGTCAGTAAAGAAGGAGGGGGAGGAGGTGCTCCAGGTGCTGGAGCAGAGATTCCCCTGCAGCCCATGGTGAAGACCATGGTGACACAGGTTGTCCCCCTGTAGCCCGCGGAGGACCACAGTGGAGCAGATATCCACACTGCAGCCTGTGGAGGACCACATGCTGGATCAGGTGGATGTGCCCTGAAAGAAGCTGTGACCCTGTGGAAAGCCCACGCTAGAGCAGGCTCCTGGAAGAACTGTGGCTTCATGGAGAGGAGCCCATGAAGGAGCAGGTTTTCTGACAGGACCTGTGACCCAGTGGGGGTCACAGGAGCAGTCTGATTCTGAAGGACTGTATCCTATGGAAAGGACCCATACAGGAACAGTTCTTGAAGAACTGCAGCCCGTGGGAAGGACCCATATTGGAGAAGTTCACGAAGGACTGTATTCCATGGGAGGGACACCATGCTGGAGCAGGGTAAGAGTGTGAGGAGGAAGGAGTGGCAGAAACCACAACTCCCATTCCCCATCCCCCTGCATCGCTTGGGGAGAGGAGGTAGTAGAGTTGGGAGTGAAGTTGAACCTGGGAAGAAGGGAGGGGTGGGGGGAAGGTGGTTTTAGATTTGTTCTCATTTCTCATGCTCCTAGTCTGATGAATTGGCAATAAACTAAATTAGTTTCCCTAAGCTTCCCTAAGTTTCCCTAAGTCTGTTTTGCCTGTGACAGTAATTGGTAAGTCATGTCCCTGTCCTTATATTGACCCATGAGCTTTTTGTTGTATTTTTCTTCTTCTGTCCTGTTGAGAAGGAAGAGTGATTGAGCGGCTTGGTGGGCACCTGGTGGCTAGCCAAGGTCAGCCCACTACAAATATAATTGTAAGTTTGCTATCCACAAAGCAATTCAAATCCAGTTGTAACAGGATAAATGTTCACACCAACCTTTATCAAAAAGGGTCTTTAGTGGGCTTTAAGTGAATTTATTGTTCCACCTCAAAATTTACTAAGGTTTCAATGTTGGACTAATGCTGAGCTTCAAGAACTATAACTAGAAGGAGTTTCCACATGCAGTAAGGGAGGTATTCAGAATGGCCGTGCCCAGGGTGATGGTTCAGATGTGCCTATTTGTATACTCTAAAGGCACAGACATGCCTAAGAAAGTATGTCTAAAACCAGTTAATTTACCTCATTCTCATTTTCATTGACTGACTCAATTTTTCATTATGTTTAATCAAATCAACAAGAACTAGGTAATTTATTTTGTAATTAATATAGCCTTCTTTTTAATATTGATGAGCTTTCTATTTGGACAATTCAATCACTGATGCCTAAAAGAAACCTGCAATGACTGCAGAAAATAACAAATTTTCCCCAATAGACATGCTTTTGCATAATTGTCTTTTAACTGTATTCATAGTTTTCTCTGACAGGACACAGGAATCTATCTGTAACAGTGTTCTAATTGATGTGGTATGACCTGTATTGCATTGTCTACCTCCTTAAAACAGTCGAAAAATATTTTCATTATTACCTTTTTTGTCTTCCTCTGGGCTGATGTTACTAGGCTGTAACTAAGATCCAGGAAATGCCTCATAACATTTATATCTTCTGTTATGCAAAATTTTAGACTAAATAATCCTAATGGTCCATTTTGTACATAAAACCTATGAAATAATAAATATTCTTGCCTGCACCTGGCCAAGTAACCTTGTAATATAACCTCATACATTCTTTTCAGCAACCTCGATGGTCCTTTTATCTTTTAAATTATGTTCTTGTATGTGTCATCCAACTACTGCGTCATACATAGTCAGTATAATCTTTATTTATGTGCTGGCATGAATATATAGAGGGGTGTGTATGTGTGTTTATTGGTTAAAAAAGTAATATATTGTAAAAAATGACAGGTATACAGACTTTGTCCCAGAGGAAAGTGGTGCATAAGGAAATATCTGAACATGAAGGAAACTGATTGTGAACCAAAACCAGCGGCCATGCGGAGGGCTGGATTAGATGGGCTCCTTGCATCTCTTCCAGGTGCCATTTCACAGTCCCTCCTGCTCCACTTCCCCCTTCCACACAGTAAAGGTTTTCCTTAGACATTAAATCCCGAGTCTTTGGCCTCAGACATTATTTCATGGACTTTCAGCCATCCATCTCTGGTCACATGGAAACTGAAATGTACGTGTTTGGGCCTGGAGAGCTAGATTTTGAAATGTCACTTAGATTGCAGGGTGTTGTATCTTGGAGAAAAGCAAGCAAATTTACTTCCAACAGGTTTAATAATATGCCAGTAATATTACTGTTGTTGAATAGCTATTAATAACAAATAATTTCCAGCTTTTTCTTCAAAAAGAGGAATTTGCAATTGTAGTAATTGACTCTGAACTTAGCCTTTGTGTTTAGAGTTGGTCAAAACTCCTATGCTGTGTTCCTTCTGCTGTCATATCCAGCTTCTGTATGGAAACTGCATACTGTCCCTGGATAGCTGTGCAAACTAGTGCAAGAAATTCCTTAAGCTTAAAATTCCTTGTGGATGCTGGACACGTTTGCACTGCCTGGGGTCCCTGAACACGAGGATCACTATTGGCTAGTGCCTCCAGGGCACTGACTGCCTCATGTATCTGCTTTTTTTTCCAAGGGAATATAACAGCCATTAATAATTTAGCACAGAAGAAATACCTCAGTAAAGTACTTCCCAGTGGTAGGAGGCAGATCCCACAACTACTGATGCAGTGCTGTATTTAGTATTCCATACTCAAAATTTCCGAGTATATAGTAGCTTGTTCCATCACCATCGTGACTGAGGATGGAGGAGTTCACATTCTGATTCAGCCTCCATATCTGTTACAGATCTCATTTATACCATTAGAAATTTGAAACCTTCAGTTGTTCCCAGCCACGGCTCATTATTGTCCACTATACTGATGCAGTTACTGAGTACTAACTATATTTAGTTTCCTAGCTCTCACACAAAATGGGTAGAAACATTAATCAAAGCTCCAGAGTATTCAGCAGGTAAGTTTCCAGTCAAAGAAAAAAATCTCTCCTTTTACATCATTGTAAGTGGCTCATAATTTATGTCAAGGGAGAAGTAATAGGAGCACCAGGCAGCAATTTCCTTCCAGTGGTCCATGCAAAGGGAATACACATTATTTGTTTAGCAGTCTAGTGACAGGTGCGGGTGCCTCACCATCCCTACAAAAGGCAACAAAACAGAAAGGGATTGTGGAGAGCTATAAAACATGAGACAGTGTTTTGAAATCTTCAGTATGATTTTACGCTTTGTAATTACTGGAATCAACTATATTAGATCATTCATTAATTTTTATTCTTTTTTTTAACCCTGTAACATGTAACATGGTCTGGATAATGAAATTTATCCTTTAATTTCATCAAAGAACGAAGGAGGTTCACTTTGCTAAGAAAACACATTTTCAATCCTCCCTTTTTGTTTTCCTCTTCCTTCACTGTTTAGCTTTACTGCTGAAGACGGCTGCTCAGGCAATCTTTAAAATTCTTTAATTTAACTGTAAAGGGCAGTTTTGCAAGCGTAAAGGTACAATATTTTTTCCACATCAGCTCTCCACATCATTCTTGTGGATAGGTGATTGTTTATAGAATATTCTTTCAAGTCCGATTCTCTAGCCATTTTGATTTAATTCTATAGTCCTACAACTTGCTGGTAGTTTTCAGTAGCAGTAGTTTCTTCAGCATCATTGTTAATTAGGGAAGGAGTCCAGGATGGGCTTTGCAAACTATTGCTTTCTTTTAAACTATTGCTCGTTAAAGAAATGTAACTAAAGAAACAAATTACATTTTTAAATGGATGGAGATCTGTGTTAGGTAAACAAAGCAGATTATTTTAAAGTAATATTCACTCTGCTTCCAACACTAGGAATAGATTTTTTTAAATTTTGTGAAAATTAAAAATTTGCATTTTCCTGAAACAAATCAGAACTCCAGGAATCTTGAGTTCTGAATCTGGAAAAAATCCTCCCTCCTCCTATTAAAAATAACAGCTTTAAGTTCCTGCTCAGACAGACAGGGATGGGAAGGAACAGATGGTTTTTTCCTTGCTCATTTTGACCAGACATTTCTTCCTATTGACTGAAGTGCTGTTTCCAAGGAAAATTTGGGGTGCTAAGTGATCAAATTTTTACAATGGAAAAAATGTTCTCATCATAAATTGCTCTTTAGATATTGTTCTTGGTTGTCACTTGGATTGAGGGACAGATCCTCTGCCCTTTTCTACTCTCAGCCTTGGTGACAGGAGAAGTCTCCAGCTGCAATACACTTGCTTGAACCACCTCTGAGAGCAGCAGAGTCTCTGTGACAACTGGCACTTACATGGCCTTGGTGAAAGACATGAGCCTGGAAGTGAGGAGCAGAGGTGACATGGTCAGCTGGGAGGCAAACCTTTGTGTTCTCCCACAGGTACCTGCTCCAATGAGTGGGCGATTAGTTAGAGAGGTAGAGTAATTTTCCTGACTTCATCCCTGGTTCCCTCTTTGTCATTCTTCACCATGCCACAGTTAAAATGAAATAGAAACTTCAGCCTTGGGGTATAATAGTATCAGTTCATTAAAGCTTCAGCTTTTTGGACTTGAGAGAGAGGGTCACTTCTCTAGTTCATGCACAGTAAAATTTTCTGAAGGAGTCGTGTGTATGGGTTTGCTCTAGCATGGTATCAGTAATGCAGGAACAACAGTATTTGAGTTCTGCGTTACTTTCTCATTCCTTAGGCTTTGTCAATAGATCAACATTTCATTAGCTGACCTTTTTGTTTCTCTCTTGTTTAGCCTCATTAACCTTTGGGGAATGAGGTGGATGGGACAGCAGGCAATCAAAACACAGAAAACCCGACAAGGTCACTACAATGTGGTGTGCAGCTGGACTTCACATAATAAAAGGGTATGCATTTCCTTTCTTTGCTGTCACACTCTTCTATTCAATATTTCTTAAGGGAGGAAGCACAACACATTAGTTAAGTCTGTGCGGGTCCCTCAGGAGCACTGCCCATCTCCTGAGCACATAGGGCCTTCCCTGTCAGCTGACTGTATCTCTTGACATCCAAGTGCTCATCAGCTCTGTTCCCCATATCTTTGTACCAATGGGAAGGTATTTTGGGCACACAAGCCAGAAAGGAACCATAGTTTGCTCTGACAGACCCTCAACTCTGGACAACGTTGGGAACCAGAGCTGCGCAGTATTGCACATAGCATTGGAAACCTGTCTAGTCACTGCTTTTTTCTCACAGATTGAGGAATTATCAATTTATAGTTTGCAGCACATCCTAAAGGGTTCTTATGGGGATCAGGACCCTTTGCAAAACTGCACAAGTCTCCAAGTCTCCAGTGGTATAAGAAGATTCCTTTGGCTAGGTTTTTATCATTTGTACGATTCTAGTGGTTCAATTTGGTTTCATTTGGGTCAGATTACCTCCTTAACTCTGTGATTTCAATGTGGGAAGTCTGTCAAAGCATAGCAAAATCAGGAGGTACTTTGATAAAAACTTTTTAAAAAAATTATGGGGGAAGGACGAGCTTGTGAGCAATAGCATGTAAGGGGAAAATCATGAGCAAAATCATGAGAAAAGAATGGGTGAGCGGTGAATAGTGATTTGAGGGGTTTTTTGGTTCTTGTGCTGCTCTGTTAGGAGCACTGCCCATCTCCTGTGGGGTTTATTCTGGTTAACACTGGCGCACATAGCTGGTATAATCAAAGTTGTCACACCAAAGTTGTGCAGGTTAGGTGAATCAGAAATAACTGGGCACGAGATGGGGAAGAGGCAGAAGTTGTTGTGTTGTGAGTTTGCATATGTGGTTGGTTTTAACACTTGTAGACAGAATTTTAAAATTGAACACCCTAAACCAAAACTAAACCAAACGAACCAACCAACCCCACAAACCAACAAACCCCACAAACCTATATTTATTCCAACAGATCTGCTTTTCTAGAAGAGGAGAGAATGATTTTAAAAATGTAGCATTTGTGAAAAATGTCGGCTTGACATTTAGAAATGGAGCTTGTCCAAGGGAAAGTTGTACCACTTTAAATAAATCGGTTTCTCCTTATGGATACTCCTCTTTCAAAGATCGTACTTCTTAGAATTAAAAGTAAAAAACATGTCAACAAAACTTTTTGTGCCAGTTTAACTGTTTTAGTATCAAATAAGGCCTTTAATTGTACCAGCTCAACTTTCTTATGAGGGCAAGGGCAGAAGCTTTGCAAACAGCTGTGCTGGTGGAAGACACTGGTGTCCTCTTTATTCCCTGTGCTTTGCTAGGGGTTACCACCCCACAGCTCGCCTGATAGAGGGGACCATATGGACAGTTCCCCCTATAGACCGGGCAAAGGCAGGTTTAAGTAGACTGGAGTTACTGGGGGGAGTCCCCTCCCCACACAGAGAGATGAAGGCAGCAACACCCATCCAGCTATTGGTGACAAGCAGCTGAGAATCGTAGTGTCTTCATTGCACATCTAGATCCGGAAAGGGTACCTGTCCTGGCCTTAGGCAACAAATAAATGAGTGTAAAAAAGCCCTGAAATCCTGTACTTGCTCAAAGTGTATGGCTATGTTAGAAATTGCAACAGCTTGAACTAATGGATAGTCAATACGTTACCACGTTTAACTCACAATTGAACCATCTAACATTGTCCATTAATGCTTGGTCCTGGGCATGTTTTGTGAGCATCTACACAATACCTAATTTTAAGTACATGTAGGGCAGATGTAGTCCAGTGTCATACCCTGATATGACTGATAAAGTGAACACTGATTAGAACTACATTTTGCAGAACTGCTTTAATAATGAAAAGCAGGCAAATTCCACTTCATTAGTGATAACCTTTTTGTTTCAGAAAGAAAAAGAAGAAAAAAAAAGTTGTGTTTGTTTAAAACAGACACCTAGAAATCATAAGGATTTCTTATTGTTATGTGTAGGTCCTTACCTATGACAGGGTAGTCAGAACCTTGGATGACAGCCAGCATCTTCCTGAAGTTTTAAAATGTTGCAAAAGATAAACAAAGTATACTTTCACATGCAGGGAATCATGATTTTTTTAAATGCCTTTTAAATGCCTTTTTTTTTTTAGAATAAAGATTAAAAAACCCTAACCAAAACAAGGGTTGAATTTTTTTTTTGCGTGTGATTTATATATTAAAAGAGGAAACACACTCTTGTTAATGTTACTTATACAGGGCTTGTATAAAGCTTGCAGTTTTAAAAGCATAATGCTGTGTGGGTACAGGAAGCTGCACTATTCATCCAGTGAGAGTATATATGCTAGTTTGGAAAGATACGCCGTGATAGGGCTGTTCAGCTATCTCACTTCAGCATTTTCTCTGATATCAGTGACACTGCTTCCAAGTATAGGATAAGCAGGGTTTGGTTGGCTCTATTATATTGTACATTGCTGTATCTTGTATTTGCTGCTTATAGAGAATTATATAGCAGGGTAAAAGTGGGCTATAGTGGTGTCAGTCCAGAGTCTGAGAACTCAGTGGCATTACTTTTGTCCTTTGAGTTAAGCACATGCATTACTAGATCCAGGGTGAAATCGTGAGTCTCAGGATGAGACAACATCATCCTGACTGAAAATCTTCCTTTCCTTCTTTAAAAAAAATTCCTACAACTCTAATTAAGAAATGAAAAAACCTAAGAAATATCAAGAGCTGTTCATTTCAAAGCCAAGCATGTCTGAGCCAGAAGTTGTTTTTTATAGAGTGTGTGATTTAGTACCACTGAGACTGAAACAGGTTGTCAGGCAGAAGATGAAGCAAGCACGAGCTACTGAGCCCTGTTCTTGCAGCAGCTCTGTCATAACCGATGGCAGCATCTGTACTGTCAGCACGAAAATGTGTGTGAATAAGGAGGTGACCCAAGCGCAGTTAGCCATTTCTGCTCCAGTAAATATACAGTGATGTAACTGTCTGGTAACCGAGCAAAGAAAATACTATTTTTTCATTGCTTCATTTTCTTGTTTCTGTTTATGTGTATATGGCATGTCTGAGAGAGCTCTAAACCCTAGAAAGTAGCAAAACAGCTTCCTCCAAAGTGAAGGAAGTGAGAGAGGAACGAGAAAATCTTGTTCTACCTACATTTAGACCTTACTAAGTGGAGAAGATTTGAGTAGTAAAGATATAACACTTGTGTGTCACTTGTTTTATAGTTTCTGTCTTCCATTTGGATTTATTATCTAGTGATGGTATTCCGTGACTTCACTCAAAACACTTTGGTGCTCCCTGTGTGACCATTCTGGATTTGAATGATTTGCCAATTTGAATCTCTCACAATCTAAATCATGTTTGATCAGGAACCGCTGTGCCTGCGGCAGACCCAGCCAAAAGTGGCAGGCTACGGTGATCTCTGCAACTGTCCCATGCCACAGAGAAGATGGGGTCCAGCCTCTTTAGCTGTCCTGGTAAGCTTATGCCTCGAACATTTAAGGACACATTGGTTTGCATACTTGCATACTATCCTGAAACGTAAGTGTTCTGGGAAATAATGAAGCAATGTCAAGAAAGGCAAAGGCCATGTTTCTTGGGCTCAGCCAGATCTGTTAAAATACCTGGTTTGTGGGAGTCCATGTGTCCTGTGAATTGCAGTGCTTTTTCCCCTGTGCCACAAAGAAACGTGCATTCCACCTGCAAGGCATGTTTCAAACAGCTTTGTGAAGCTGTTCAGCTGCTTCTGCCTTTTTGAGCTCTTCCCACAATGAAGACGAAAGTGTCTTCCTGGACTATGGAGCAGTCCATGCTGGCAGAAGAGTGCAAAGGGCCAGGATTATGCTGCCTTCTGTAAGACAAAGAGAGACGTGACTTTCATTTACTTACTGATGGAGATGAAGAGGTACTCTGATCTTCAAAGCTGAAAAATATAAGAGAAAAAGAAGGAGAAAATGTATATAGTGCTGTTATTCAGCACCGTTTGAGGACAGCTCAGACTTCCTCAAAAGATCCCTTCAGACTCAATGGTATGAGGGTGACCAGAGGCAAGATGGACACATGGAACATTAAATCAGGCAGTTGAAAATAAAAAAAGGCTTTGGCATTCTTTTGGAGGGGAAAAAAACCACCCAACTTGTAAACTATTTATATAATATCTATCAGTAGCTTTACTTTAATATTGCATCTTCATTACTCGTTTTCAAGGTATATTTCCACTACAGAAAGTGGCCTTTCTCCTTTTCTCTGTTCATCACAGACTTACAGCTCAACACCTGCCTTTCAGGGTCCAACAACGTATGCACCGTCCTCAAACACAATATCCTATGTTATGTCTGTCCTCCAGTCTTGTCTCTTTACTTCTACCTGTATATCCTTTGCTCCCATAGACATGTGAGATATCTGCTAAAATAGAGAATACAGGGCATTTTGATGTCGGGTTGTTTCATATGTGCTACCACTCCTTTCCCTAAAGTGTTGCTGAGTTAAATCTATGCATCTTCTGTGCAGCATGTTCAGACTCATTTCAAGACTCATCTTGAAAAATGACTTGGGCAAAGAAATATTCTCTATTCTTTTTTTTTTTTAAATGAAAATAATTGAAAGAACAACATAAAAATAAATTATTTCAAAGCTTAGAAAGTCAGGTGAGCATATTCTCATTGTCCTCATTTGAATAATTTTCTTTGTAGGGAGAGCATTACAATGATGGCACTTTTATATTTGAAAGCCAGCACTGAGGGACAGAGATAGTCAGTGGCTGATCCTTTCCTATCCTGCTCAGACAGGAATACATGCTCTTTGTTTTGACAGTAAAACAGGTAGCAATAATAAAAGCATCATACTGAGAAATTGTTTTCCTTTTTAGAAGCTCAGGGCAAGATGCATATTCAACCAGCTGAACTGATGCCTGTCATTGCAAAGGTCTGTTCATCCCACCTAGCTTGAGGTATCTAATTAAAGGGAGCCATTTTTCTCTGACTCCTAAAAAATCACTGGGGACAATATAAGGGGATCTTAACTGCCCTCTGAAGGAGCCTACCTGTTCTGTGACTTCACATTGACTACCTTCCTTACTAGGGTGTCTAAATTAGATTCCTTACATTAGGTAAAGTGAATGTCCCTGATGTGTTTTAAATCAGATTTGGTGTGAATAAGGTAGTAAATGCTGCAAAATGAGATGATAACAGGATGCTATATTGTGAACTATGGAGCTGTTCAAAGTTACAAAACATTGTATATTTTGCTACGCTACCCTAAAAAAAAAAGTATAGGAACTGGTTTACCTTGTGCTATTTTCTTCAGAATATAAACTCTTCACCTTAAAAAACTTAAAAAAAAGGTTTCAGGTCTACTGATAGTACATCACTCAATGAGGGAGATGGTTCAAACACAATGAACTTCTGTGTATGGTTCTCTACTTTCTGAGGATACTAAAAGTTTTGAGAACAGGTTGATGATAGTGCTTCCTGAATAGACAGGGCAAACATATGATTTTGTACAGCTTTCTGAAAATTTAGGGTATGGAAAAAAAAAGTGGTAGGTCTTCAGAAATACTTTTTGCTTTCATCTTTTGATATTGTTAACACATATTTAATTCCCTTTAATTCCCAGGTCGGATGAATTTGAGATCTTTATTTCATTTATAACCATAATTTTCCAGTCCGTGCTTTTCATGTGTTATCTCTTTCAGCAGAGGACTATTTTCATTGAGGCAGACAATGGCTCATAGCACACAGCTAAGGAGCAATATAAGAACTTGGTGAGGAGCAAGGCAAGGTTGAGGAGGTAGTTCCCAAATACACTGTCCCAGTTTCCAACAACCTACAGCTCAGAGATTAATCTAGTTGTCATTACTTTGTGTTTAGTCGTCCTTGATGTTTCTGTTCAATGAATGGGTCTAGTCACTTCTGAAGTCAAGTAAACTTTTAGCAATCTCAGCATCTTGGGACAATGAATTGCACAGTTTACCTCTGATTTATGTGGAAAAAGTATTCTATTTTTTATTCGAAATTGCCACCTGCTACTTGCATTTGATGTCTTCTGCTTATTGTATAACGACAAATGATGAATTACTGTTCCCTATTTCCCTTCAGTCATGTTTTTATAAAGTTTTATCATATTTCCCAACAGACAATTCTTTTCCAGGCTTCAGAGTCCAAATCTATTGGGTTACCTTTTCTGTGTGAGCTATTTTATACTTCTGTTGCCTTTCTTTGCAGCTATTCTAGTTCTACTCTAGCGTTCTGGTGACAGAAGTGGAACACCCATTTAAGGTGTACTGTGGATTTATTCTGTGGTGTAGGGATATTTTTTGCTATGTTCAATATTCCTTTCCTAAAAATTACTAACATCATAGTTGCTTTTCTGAAAGTATCATATTTAACCTATTAAAAAATTCTAATATCTTTTCCATGAGGGATAATAGCTAGTTCAGAATGCATCAATGTGTACGCATCCAGTCAGTGTTGTTTTTCCTGTGTGCATTACCTTATCTTTATCAGTAATTTACCTTCCAGTGCATTGCTCTGTGACTTACCGCCAGTATGTCCTTCCTCAGTCATTTGCTTATGGCTTTTGTATTTATTGTCCTGAACTTATAATCATGATAAGATGCTGTCATCTTACTTTTATTACCTTCTACAAATTTATGAAAACTTGCCATAATAATTTACCATTTTTGAGTATGTTGAAGAGTATCAGATTCAGCTAAGATTCCTCTGGCATGCAAATGAGTCTCTCTCACACCTTTTGAGCTTATTCTCATTCTGCTTCCTATTTTGCAGCTACAAATCCACAAGAGGACTTTCTTTCTTAACCCATGACACTTGTATTCTAGCACTTTGAAAGGAACTTTGTTAAAAAACCCACAGAAAACCCCAAGAAAATGATATATTAACCAAATTACTCCAGTCTACAAACTCATTTTGATTTCTTTTGGGAATTCCAACGGAATATGAGACCATTACCTCCCTCTACACAATCTACATTGATTCTTCCTCAAGATTCCTTATTTGTTTACATGCCTACTGATCCATTTTCTTATTGGGTCACAATTAGCAAGCAGACCAATATGGGATGTTGTGGTGGACATCTGCTACAGAGTGCCTGAGCAGAAAGAAGAAATAGATGAGGCCTTCTTCAGACAACTAGAAGAAACCTTATATTTGCAGACTCCGGTCCTCACGGGAGACTTTAATCATCCTCCAGTCAGGATCACTACAGATGTGAAGGTCAGAGACAGCTTTTGCTGCGGTGATGGTGGAGTTCAGGATCCTGAGAGCAGAGTACAAGGCAAAAAGCAGGATCACAACCCTTGACCTCTGGAGACCAGACTTTGGCCTGTTCAGGGACTTGCTTGGAAGAATCCCAAGGGATATGGCCCTGGAGAGGAGTCCAGGAGAGCTGCTTGATTTTCAAGGATCACCTCCTCCAGGCTCAAGATTGACCCATACCAATGTGCAGGAAGTCAGATAAAGGCGGCAGGAGGCCTGTAAAGATGAACAAAGAGCCCCCGACTAAAACCATATGTGAAAAGGAAGCATACAAGAGTTGGAAGCAGGGACAGGTGTCCTGGAAAGAGTAGAGATACTGTCTGAGCATGCAGGAATGGGGTTAGGGAAACCAAGGCATATCTAATGTTGAGCCTGGTGAGGGGCATGAAGGACAAGAAAGACTTCTGCAGGTATTTCATCTACAAAAGGAAGACTAGGAAAAATGTGGGCTCACTGCTGAATGGGTCAGGGGACCTGGTGATGAAGGACACAGAAAAGGGTCACCTCCTTCACCTCCATCTTTACTAGTAAGGCCTTCAGGAATCCCAGGTCCCTTAGACCAGTGGGAAAGTTCAGAAAAAGGAAGTTTACCCTTGGTAGAGGAGGATCAGGTTAGAAGATGTTTAAACAAACTGGACATACTCTAGTCCATGGGACCTGAGGGGATGCACCCCCAAGTGCTGAGGGAGCTGGCTAATGTCATTGTGAGGCCACTCTTGATCATCTTTGAAAAGTCATGGTGACTGGGGAAGTTTTCTGAGGACTGGAAGAAAGCACCCTCAGCAAATTTGTTGATGATACAAAATTGAGAGGGGTGGCTGATACACCAGAATGTTGCACTGCCATTTAAAGGGACCTTTACAGGCTGAAGAAAGGGATAAAGAGGAAACTCATGAAGCTCAACAAATGGAAATGTCAAGTCCTGTACCTGGGGAGGAATAAGCCCATGCACTGCTACAGGCTGGGGCCAACCATCTGGAAAGCAGCTTTGCAGGAAAGGCCCTAGGGTTGCTGGTGGACAAGAAGTTGGGCATGAGTCAGCAATGCACCCTTGCAGCAAAGACAACTATCAGCTTCCTGGGCTGTGTTAGGAAGAGCATTGCTAGCAGGTCGAGGGAGGTGATGCTTCCCCTCTGCTCAGCCCTGGTGAGGCACATCTGGAGGAGTGCTGTGTCCACTGCTGGGCTCCCCAGGACAAGCAAGATGTGGACACACTGGAGTTCACATAAAAAAGTAAAACTTTTTTATTGTGAGGGTGATTGAAGAAGGAACAAGTTGCCCAGAGAGGTGTGGAGTCTCCATCCTTGGAGGCATTCAAAATTTCACTGGGCATTGCCGTAAACAACCAGCTTCTGTTGTCCTGCTTTGAGCAGGGGTTGGACTACTTCTGGATGATCTCCAGAGATTCCCTCCAACCTCAGTGATCCTGTGTTTCCATGTTTCTGTGATTGTTATAGTTTCTACCAGTTTCCCCAGTGCAGACGTCAGAAACAGTTGTCAATATTTTACCATCAGAGCCTCTCAAAAACAGATTGCTTTTTTGCTATGTTTCATTCACCTGGTACTAATACAAATTTAAGGAATATACTTTAGCAACACAGTTAATAATCTTGAGATTTTATTTTTCAATTTTTCAGCACTTTTTCTGATATTAGAATTCTGCCTTTTCATTTTCCATATTTTTCTAAAGCCTCTTCTACTGACACTTTTATCAGAGTCAGATTCTTCAGTCTGTTCCAAGTAAAGAAAGTTTCAGTCATGAGAACTTTTCTAATATCTCTACAGTGACTACAGGTACAAATGATTTGAAGGCCTCTCTTCTTTAAGAACTTCTTTTATACTTTCATTTTCTGGCCCCACAGACAGTTCATCTCTGATTTTGGGATACTTATTACACATTTATTACTAGCCCTTATGTCATTATCTCTTATGTGTTCAATTAGGTACTGCATAGACTACTTTATGTTTAGAAGTATACATCAGCTGTGCAACATATTTATTCATACTTGGAAAAAAATACTCTTTATCCAAAATTATGTTTTAGGGATATGAAAAAGTTGTACCATTTTTTTCCATCTCTCCCTATAGTGTTCAGAATTTATAGATAATGACTTTGACCCCATCAGGACCTTTTCAGGTAATAGATAACCAGAATGATGTGTATGCCTGAAGAAGACTGTGTGGGGTCAAGAAGTTCAATTTCCAAAAGGTCTTTAGGGGATAAAGCTAAAGATTTTTAAGGACATCGCTAGACAGCAGTGCAGTGATGTTGAATTTTAATGAATACAGCTGCATCTGTTGGATGGTCCCTGTCCTAGCTCATAGCTATGAATTATGGTCTAAGTAATGTTTGCCTTATCTTCTTTAGGTCATTAGGACTTCTTTGTGCACACTATTATTTTTAGTAGTTGGTAAATGTCACTTCATCAGAGTTCTCATTCTTTGAAAAATACCTTTTCTTTTTATAGGCATACATACTTGTTTGTGGATATGTTTGTTTGCACTATTGGATGCATTTTTATTTGTATACTTATAGGCATTACTTATTGGAACCATTATGATATGCATATATCAAAACTGAGCATCCTCAATCAATATTTCATTAAGAAATTGAATTTTGAGAGTTTTTAAAATGTATTTTCCCTTCAATACAGTGACCAAGAAAGAAGTAAGAAAACATGAAATAATGAAAGGCAGCACATTTTTAGTCAGTATTTGACCAAACTAAAAAAAGCAACTGTGCACATAAATGGAGTGCAAAATGACCTGGGTGGAGGCACTTACTTACTTTTGGCACGAACAAATTAATTTCTGTGAGTACTAAATAAAGATACAATCTACTACAAGCATATTTACAGAGCAGATATATTAATAACATCAGTATTTCTTTGGATAGTGTTTGCCAAAGTTCATTTGTGCATAAACATTGGTGTATTTTTTTCATCAGTTCAAAGATGGGGATGTTAATTACGTGGGATATTATCTGATTTAAAAGAGCATATTTTATTTAGTTTATTTATTTTCATGTGGAATATAGATAATATACTATGTGAATTCAGACTCATTGCTTGTATTACTGCCCATAAGATAAATCTGCCACTGCGAAAGCATTTTGGTCTCCAAGAAAAAGAAGGTTTTGTTCTCCAAGTAACTCCATACGCCAGCCAAAATCAAGGGCTGTGGAAAAAGGACTGTTTGGAAAATGATGAGGAGTCACATAACCTGCTGAACAACACCATGCCTGTTTTGGAATTTCTAACTTTCTATGCAGAGAGTCACTGCCAACTACTGCCAATCTTTGCCACAGAAGAGTTTTATGGATCAATATCCAGATGTAGCTCCACCTTTTCGTCAGACGGCAGGAACTTTGAAGTTGGGTAAAGCAGGCATTTTGTCTCAGAGAAGTAGGCCAATTTCACATTATGCTAGATTGTTGATACAGAATTTTGAGCAAAATCTAAATTATTTTATTCCTAAGAATGAGGATGAGTCTTGAAATAAGAAACTGTTCAGAGGGTGGTTATGTTGTCCCCCTGCGTTAGGATATGGGAAATGAGTTCCATGAAACATGGCTCTTAAATGTACAGACCTTTACAGATTAGCACCAATACACTGAATCCTAAAGGAAAGAGACCAGAGGTAATTGCACAGAAGAACAACTGAAATATGTTCATGATGACATATCACACTAAGTGTATTATGAAGGTTTTTTTCCACATTACTTTGGGATAGTAACTCTATGGACTCAGCATTGATCCCTCTGTATACCAGACTTAAGATCAGCACTGCTCTCATTTAGCATGCACCATGACTCAAATCTGGGTTAATTTGAATAGGTATATGGACAACAGTCTTGTCTATAAACCAGTAAATGGTTTTAGAATCAAATAATCCAATAAAAACAGAAGTGCTCCAACTGAGCAGAAGTGAAAGGGGGTATACAAAATTCCTGATATACCCAGAATTCTGGAATTATAGAAAAGATCAAAATTAGCAGAGATAATTTGCAGCATTATTATTGACTGAAAATGACTGATAGTTGTATATTTTTGGAGGATATAGAGAGTGTATTTTCTGCTTGTTTGGCAGCAGAAGCTGCTCTCAGAACAGAACTTAATCTGTAATAAACCAGCTTTTTACTTCCCCCTCTTCAGTCAAGGTTATGTTTGTCTTTACATAGAAACTGCTGTTTGAATTCATTATGAATGCTTAAAAAATCCAGACTGAATTTGGCCAATGGTTAGTCCTTTGTATAAAAAATAATCTTCTAATGAGGTCAGCTTTGGTCACAGTGATTTGTTAGAAGCAACAGACCATATTCCAGTTCATCAAAACTTCATTATATTCCAGTTCCTAAAAGTGCCAAGAAAAAATTACGTTGTAATCTAAGATGTCAAGGAAATAATGTATCCAAACAGTTTACGTGCTTCCTAACACCTCAGTGAGGTGATGGTGTGCTGTGCTGCAACTTACTTTTTATTACAAGACATTTATCTGACAAGACATTAGATCAAACTTTTGCAACAGGAATAATCCGTAGTTAAGAATGTAGTCCTATTATCTTTATCAGAGGTATTGAAAGCTATCTTATAATTGAGAGCTTCTTTAAGTTCTTGGGGCTGTGTGGCATCTGCCTCCTTCATGGCTGTTCAGAGTTGCAGACGGATAAAGAAGGAGAGAGTCTTTGAAAAGAGTTTGTAATGTCATCTGTTGCAAGGTCTATACGACATTAGAGGGCAATGTACACTCCACAACACATATCCCCCTGAACGTTCTCAAGACCCTTCTGGATTTTGGCTGTGCTTTCTGCTGAGATTCGTCAGGAGGCTTTCAGACTTGCAGATCTAGCTTCGTTTTGTGTCTAAATTCTGCTTATGTTCCTCTTGGTACATCAGTCCTCTTTAAGGTCTGGCCCTCAGGTACTATAATGATGATCACTAGGAGGGAAAAAAATGCCTCAAAAGGGACAAGCTGTATTCCAGTGTGCAAACTAGGGGATGCAGGAAAACTGAAATCTCTCTGTGTCCTACACTGTGAATTCTTTGAGTGTATTTATTACACCCAAGTCTTGCTTTTCTACTTCAAAGGAGACTTTAAAGTGATCATTAATGTTCCCTTGGTATAACCTTAGCATTCTGATGAAATTCCATCTCAGATAATTGCATTCTGCCTTCCCAAATTCCCTGTGCCATTTCAACTGGATATGAGATTCTTTTCTCACTATCTGTTCTGAGCTGTTGTGAGCAATTGCTGTCCAGAGGCAATGCTGTGGTGGGTGAGCGATGTACTTACATAGGCTCTCCTTCATTTATTTCCCAAGGGAACGTTGATTCTTAATTTAATGCTTTTAAAGCACTGTAGGAGCAATTGTAGTAAGCATTGGACAAAGCATTGTTTTCTTTGCTATTTCAATGGGTTTGATACTTTGATAAAAGATGTATAAAATAGTATAACTTTTTTAAATGTAAGATGTCTACTAAGTATGGTAATTTGATGAGAATTGTAACTCAGATGTAAATACGTCCTATTTCTTCTGTTTCCTGGTGGTAGAAGAGTTGCCTTGCTCCATGAGGCAGAAATAGGAGATGGTCAAGTGAATGTACATGATAGCAGGAAGAAAGAGGAAATGAGGGTTGTACATAAAGCAAGATAACTAAACTAAGTGCAATTTCCTTTCCTTTTCTGAGACATGGTGTGAAACATACAATTGTGTGACAGAATGACAATTTTGCTGTTATTATACCCTATTGATCAAAGTGACTAACTTGTTCAACCGAAATAAAGATGTTTTCTTTGGATGCAATACAGAATTTGCTTTAGTGGAATGCTAATCAAGTATAACAGCAATTTCTTGTTGAGCTATGAACTTCCCTGTGCTCCAGCAAAAGATAGTAAAAGTCTTTGGACATATCCCACATGGAATAACATAACTCCTTTATTCAGAGCAACTCCATTAATAATATTTTTTAGATATAAGGAAGGGAATTTGTCTCCTTGTGTTGAAGTAGGATACATAATTCTTTGCTACAGTTCTCTTATGGAGAATGATGTTTGCTATAATTATCTTTGAGGGTAAAGGGAGAAATCCGTTGAATTCAAATGTCAATATATAACCCATTCTATTCATATTATGCTGGTTTCTGCAGCTATTGAAATAATCTTGGCAGTTACAGGGCAATGGGGAGCTTAATTAACACTTTGCATTCTGTCACATACAACTGGAAAGCACTGTCAGTGTCAGCAAGGACATCCTCTATCACACACCCCAGCTATAGTGTGCTGTGCAGAACCATCCTATAAGCATAATTAAAATTGTGTGCAGAAATGACCAGTCTGGGAGAAAGGCTGCAGAGTGCCTGAAAATTTAAGGCTGGAATAGCTAACTAGATCATAGTAGACCATCCAGTCAGGTCTCCTTTATATCACGTGCTGTTGCATTTCATACGATGATACATTTATTAAGCCAGTGTCTACCCGGCTTGGATATTGTTGGTCTGTAGTTCCGTAATCCTTCTCTGAGGTGGCAAATCTCATGCGACCGTGTGCTTAAGTATGCATCATGTATAGGACTGCAAACTCTAATCTGAGCATGGAACATACTTTTCTTTGTTTTCTTTTTGCCTTAATCTAGTATGGAAATGCCAAAGGCTGCCCTTCAAGGAAGGCTAACTGAAAATATGTCACAGCATTCGCAGGTGCTGAGCAAGGATCACCTGACATTGAAGTATTTGTTAAAAGTTATCTCCCAGAAAAGTCAACACTTCTGATTAGAAGATATCAAAAGCTGAACTGCAGTGTCTGTTACTGTTTTGGGGAAATACCCTCCAAAGTTTAATCACCCTGATTATAAAAAATCCTTGTCCCTTTTTTCACTCATGTTTAGCTGCAGTCATCAGCTTCTTTCACTAACCCGAGAGGCCCCTTCATACCTGGTGCTTTCTCTCAATTAAGGTGCTAAAAGTACTTGAATATTTTTATGGAGCTTTATTTTTATTATTTTAAAATTTCTGAAGTTTTAAAACATTTATTCTAAAACACCAGATATAGATGAAAGATCTCTAATGGAAGAATATTTCTTTTTGTAAGACCAAAACTTTCCACAAAAATATTTCCAAATAAAATGTACCAGACTGTACAGAAAAAACAATGTGATAGTTGATAGACTGCTGACCTAGGGCCTCAGATAGTGTTTGTCATGTGCCCACCAGGTGAGAAGTTGTTTTGTCATGTTTTTATTTTTGTTTGTTTTCTGTTTTGTGAGAGAGATTTGTGCAGAAATTTCTTCTTATGAAGTTGTTTACCTTTTAAATTTTTTTTTGTTTTCATCTTAATTCAATTCTGAAAATACTGATATTTTAGCTGAGAAGGATTTTATTCCCAGGTAGGCTCATTTCAGAATATTCCAGCTTTGGTCTTATTAAACAGAAGTAAAATCATCTCTGTTCCCTTTTAGTTAGTCCTTGGTTTTGGAGGTAACAATTGTAGTAAATCCTTTTTACCTCACGGTGGTTACTTGGGAGCGGACTATTTATTATAACTCCTACATAATTTCTGTAGTTTTTGTTTCCAAGTGAGGCCTACGTTCCTCGTTTGTTGCTGTAAATGCTTACATTTAGCTGTATTAAAACAAAGGTTTTGAAAAGACCTTTTTAACCAAGAAATCTGTATTATTTTCTATGTTATCTTATTAGCAATACCTTTATATTCCTGACTGACGACCAATAGTTGAATACTATTAAATCTAGATGTTATTAGAAAATCCCCATTTTTTGATCAGTCTCACAGACGCTCCCTTCAAGCTTGGTTAATAGGCCAATTTGTAATCTTCTCATTATGTACTGGCAGTGCTAATTCAGGTGCTTTTATTATTCCTAGTGTCTTATACTTCTACGGTAAGTATACTTAAACAAATTTTCCATTTCATCCAATAAGATCAATTTCCTGTAAAACAATTAAAAATGAAATTATTTGATTCCTGTAACAAGTTTTCCAAGAGTTTGTCTTGTTTAATGTCAGTAGTTATTCCTGTCATCCTCTTTGCCTTTTGTGACTTTAGCCCAATGCTAATCGGGCTAGCAATATTTTAGCATTTCCTTGGAGTCCCAGATTTATTTGAAGGAATGTACACACACCAGAGATTGTCTACTGGTTTGAAAGAAACTCACACTACTAAGGGTTGATTAATAGCATCTTTAGTTATTGTTAGTTGTGAAGTCTTCCACATTTGTGAATTTGTACATTATCCTGCTTCTTCCCAAATGTAAACTAGAAATATTTATTGAGCACTTCAGTCTGTTCATTACTTGTTGCTGGTGTTATTATCATTACCATCTCCATTTGATAATGGTATAAAATGTTGTTAGATTTGTTTCTTTCCAATATGCTTAAAATTTTTGTTGGTCTCTTGCTTTGCCAGCAATTGGTTTTTCCCAATGTATTCATTATCCCTTGTCACTTCTATATGCCTCGTCACTTCTAATGTACTTTCATTTCCATTTTCTCTTTTCCTCAGTCTTTTATTTCTAATTGCTTTCTTATTTCCAATTGCTGCCTTAACTTTTCCACTGAAAGCAGAATGGCCTTTTAGATGAAGATGCATAGTTTATACATGTAGTGAAAAAATGAGGGCATCTTAGAGACTCAGTGGAAAACTGGCATGATTCAGTTAAATTCAGGAGTGTCATCTGTACAAACCCACTTTGAATAGTTTGAAATAGAGCAAAGCTGAGTTTGTCAAGATTGGAAAAACAGGCAGGCCAGAAAGGGAGACTTCTGTGTATGAATCATCAGGAAAGCCTATGCCTTAAAGACACTTTTCAGGAAAAATTGGGAGAGTTGTAGATTATCTGGGTTTGAGGACAGATGTTAGGATAACATCTAGGTTATCAAAGTCGATTACCACAAGAATGTATTTGCATAAAATTCCTTGGAGAATGTCTCCACAAATCTAACCAAAACCGTTGAAACAAGTTCATTCTCTAATGTGACTACTGTGATTATTATTTTCACTAACCTACCAGTTTCAATTAGTGATTTTGTTTGTTCTATTTGGTGTAAAATAAACAACAGAAATAAGTTATTACTTATGCTGTACAGATTAAAATGGTCAAATTCAGTAATGTTGCTGTTATGAGTTTTAACATTACTGCACTAGTTCCCACCAAACCTATTCAAGCGCTGTTGAGGATCTGAAGCTCACAGCGGTGGGGGGCAGAAATGCTTATCGTTCAATTGCTATGGCATGGATCCACCTCCAGTGAAGTAACCATCACTACTAAAAACATACCTCTGTTCCAAGCATGGTGCCATCAGCCAAACTTCATACAGATATAAAGACAAAACCCTTTTTTTTCAGTGGCAGAATTGTGTCTATGGTTTGTATAAAAAAGTTTTTTTCTCCAGAAATAGGATGCATTATAACAAATGAGTTGCAAACAATTTTCAGTTTAGTGTTTAGGCTTTGAGAAAAACTCCCATAAACTTTTCTGATATTTATTTTTTAAAAAGGTTGAGACACCCAACCATTTGCTAAGTATTTTACATCAAAACCTCTCAATGGAATATATAGCTCAGTAATTCAGTTTGTTTCTTATTCTTTAGATCAGCAACATTTTGTTATACCTTGGATCGATTTCTAGCTCCAGAGTGCAGCATATTTCAAACTAGATCCTTTCTGAATTGTGTTGAAAACTATTATTTCCTAATCATGACAACAAAAATAATGCCATCACATTAGTGCACCTTGGTATTAAAAATAGAAGACAAGGAATGTTAATTCAGCCAGCATGTGTATTATTGCTCTCACTGTCATGTAATTCGATCTACTGAAATTGAAGGTATGCTGCTCTTAAAGTGTAACCAAGAATGATGCAATTCAGTCAGGCAATACTTTCCTCAAGTTGATTCTGTCCATAATGCACTACCAAAGAAAAAGAATCTTTCTAAAGTGGTACTAATCGCTGTACACTTTGAGCCCTTTTGGAAGTTATATAAGAGAATGTCAGGGTAAAATGACTTAGTCTTCATTTGTCATGATAATGAAATTGTAGAACATTGCTTTAAATTTGCCTCATTTTAGGTGCACATTGTATAATGATAATATATCTTGATAGCCACTATTCTTCATGCAATCGAGTTGCTATTACGGTGATTATTTGATTTGAAAATATGAAGATAAATCTTCACAATGGTATTATGTGATGAAAGCAAATGGCATTTGTTTTAGGTGAAGCATGTGAAGGAATGAAAATAAGTTAATTATTACATTTTTTAGAAACAGGATGGTTTTTGTTAATGGGAAATATTCTACAGAAGATGTATGTGTCTTGATAAGTATGGGCTTACAAGTGAGCTGAGGATATATAGGTTTTAAAGTCATTCCATCTACTGAAAATAAACATGCACTATTGTATCAGTATTTCATTGTGACTAGTGAGGGAAAAATGCTTTGACTCAATACTGTAAATGATTGTGGGAGCAGTTCTTGGTAGGCAAAATTTTACTATTTTTAGACCACTATTTTTACACGCAGGCAAGTGTTGGTTTTTAATGTTGTCTGAACATTACTTATGTGAATCAGTTAACCAGTGTTTAAATTTTTTTTAGATTTGTTTAAAATTTGAATTTTTCATAAGGAACAATGTTAATGGATTCATTAACAGTTAATGACAAGCATCTATTTTAAAAAACCCCCACCTTCTAGCTACTTGAATTGCATCCATGTCTGATTCCAAGAAAGTCTCTGATGTTAGGACCTTTCTGATTTCCTTAGTCTAAGTGATATAAAGAACAGGAAAAGGGGTACGGATCTCAGCTTTTGTGCTTCCCAGACATCACATAGTTTTGTTCTTAATATCTAATAAATTCAAAGTTGAGATTATGTCTGGATAGTTACTTTCTGCATGCTTCCTGTATATGTTGTTGCATGTATTACATGCATAATATGGGAACATATAATTATGTTCTGTATATTCACCAAGAATAATACATGTATACACATATATATGTGTATACATGTGTACACTTAAGTATATATGCATGTACAAATGTATGAAGATCATATATATATACATACCTTCAGACACACATATCTTTGGCTTGTAGGACACAACTAATCACTTTGAGTTTCATTATGAGCTCAAACATCTTCGCATTTTCACTGTATAGCACTCAACAAATGCTAGCAAAAGAAAAGGAGGCAATACAAAACCAATTAATGCTTTAGCGATTGCTCACCCGGTATTCAATTATGCTGTTTCATTAATGCTCTCTAGTGTAACTATCATTCCTATATAAATAAGTCGTTACACCACAAATGTGTTAGGAGGCTACATACATGGACATGTACCATCTTTAACCAAAAGCAAGTAATTCCTTCTGATTAGAAAGCTGTTCTGTCACTCCTTGGCATGCCATACAGAATTTGGAATACACCTTTGAAAGAATATATTGCTAGAGGGAAGGAGAGCCATTAAATAATTAAAATATATATTAATAAAGTATCTCTGTGTTTTGTGGTAACGTAAAGTGTAAGGGGTCAGATTGAAGTGTGTTTAGATTTTGAAAAAATGAGGGCAATGCTGACACTTGGAAGCTCCTAGTTTTTCACTGATACTGTAATAAATCACCTTACTTCCCCATTAAAAGCACTAAAATCAAATAATTTATCTTCCTACATAGATAACAAATCCAATTAGGACCCATCAGACTATGATGTCTCATTAAAAAAGCTCCAATTTTACCTTGGATAATCACAAATGTGTACTTACTTAAGATACCAGAAAGCAAAAAGGAGAGATTAAAAGGCAACCACTGGAAGTACACCTACACTGAAATTCAGAGGTATATTTTGACTTTATGTTTACTTCATTCTTCTTGGCCTGCTCTTATTTAATATGGTTCCTTTTTCTGTTTCTATTTTCTTGGGCAGATAAATAAGTCTATTGTAAGATACACAGTGAGAAATCTTAAGGTAATCTATGTTTGTTGTATAAGACATGACTTTTTTTTTTCCCCTAGAAAAGGAATATCTTCAAAAGGATTACACAATTTCTTTTATCTACATCTATAAAGAGCGCTAACTTAAAATTAGTCTGTTAGCTTACTTTGGCATTTTTTATTAATCAGATTAGACCAGATTTGGTTTTGAATTAGTGGCAAAGATAAGGATAAAAATGGTAGCCCTGGCTTGTAGATAGAGCCATTAACTATTTGGCAACCTAGTCTAGAGGGTGTATGAATAAATGAGATTAAGATCTCCAGTGGTAGTTGGTATGAATCAGACCACAATAGTGGGAGGTTCATAATCGTTTGCCTTTTCCGCTTGGGTAATTGGATTAATTTCTAACCTTAGATCTTTGAAAATTTTTTAAAATTGGAAATACATTATGAAATGTACAGCATGTTAGTATCAGCAGTAGAAAATCAGTATGTATTTACTAGTTTTCATATATTTATAGACTTCAGGAATGTTAGACTAATTTCTTTGGACAGCATTCTGTATACTCAGTATTTTGATTTACATTCCCTATATTATTAATTGTAAGCATCACAATATGCAATATTGTTCTCTTCAGTTTTATCTTTCGCTAACATTATTTTTAACCAAGCAGCGTTCCCTTATCGTTCACTTAGAAATCTTGGGAAACTCTTCACTTCACTTTGAAAATTCTCTACTTGTATCTTGGAAAATGGGATGAAAAGAGATCTCCTGAGCTGCTGATGCCCAGTCCTCTGTGGTTTCAGACAACTATGAACCATAACATCTTTCTTTAGCAGATCAAAAGTCAAATTTTGTCCCCAGTTTGTATTCCAGAACTACACTGCTCTGTAGGTTAGAGATCATCTTTATTAGGCATGGATAGTTTATGCCTGTTTATTTTTCTCCCAACACCCTTTTATTTCAAGTATGTCCTTTCAATGAGATGTGTTTACCCTCCTGCCTGCTGATGTACTCATTGAAAGCAATTATATCCCTGCTTGCCTTGGTTTGCTACTTCAGCTTATTTTAGCCTCTTTTTGTAAGGTTATCATCTCTTCATGCGTCTTCTCAGTCTAGGTAATTTATGCTTATTGCTATAATTGATCTTTTTCGTAAATGAAGGACTAATGCTCTGCAAATAATTTTTGTGCAGTCACACGTGTTTTGGACAATGGAGTTACACTTCCTTAGCTCTGTTCACTGTACCTCTTTCGTGGCTACATGACATCATTAACTGATACCTGATCAGTCTTTCTCCTTCTCTCTCATCTCCACTAAACTCATATTTTAGACTTCAATGAAACTCATATGACCCTGTGCTTTGCACTGTCGTATTTTACCCTATTCTAATACACCTCTTTTTAGAGTCTCTAGTGTTTGTTATTTTCTGGAATGGGAAGATAAAGATATGTTTTGCTAGGACATTACCCCAGGTGTTAAGACAGAGACTCCTCGGTCAAGTCCTTCTTCCAAAGAGTGTTTATGTGTTTTAGCTGTATCTTCCACTGCCCTTTTTGAAGTATGTGGTATCTGTTGTTAAATTCTGCAGACAGCCCAATGATCTATTAGATGACTCCCATTGCTACTCCCAGTAAATAGGAGGAAGGTAGTTAAAGACCATGGCTGGGATTAGGGACTAATAAACTAATCAGATTCCTTTGCACTGTCAACTCTAAGGTACTTCTGAGAGAATACAAATTCTTCAGAAAAAAGAACAAACAGGAGCCATTAATATTGATGAATGAAGCACTTAGAGCTTTAGGGGTCTCCAGAAATAGGTAGTGAATGACCAGGGGTTTAAGGATTTCGGATTTGAAACTACATGCCTATATTCTGCTTAATTTTCACTATAGAATCATAGAATCGTAGAATCATTAAGGTTGGAAAAGACCTCTAAGATCATCGAGACCAACCGTCAACCCAACACCACCATACCCACTACACCATGTCCCTAAGCACCTCATCTACACGTCTTTTAAATACTTCCAGGGATGGTGACTCAACCACTTCCCTGGGCAGCCTGTTCCAAGGCCTGATCACTCTTTCAGTAAAGAAATTTCTCCTAATGTCCAATCTAAACCTCCCTTGGCGCAACTTGAGGCCATTTCCTCTCATCCTATCGCTAGTTACTTGGGAGAAGAGACCAACACCCACCTCGCTACAACCTCCTTTCAGGTAGTTGTAGAGCGTGATGAGGTCTCCCCTCAGCCTCCTCTTCTCCAGACTAAACAACCCCAGTTCCCTCAGCCGCTCCTCATAAGACTTGTGCTCCAGGCCCTTCACCAGCTTCATTGCCCTTCTCTGGACACGCTCCAGCACCTCCATGTCCTTCTTGTAGTGAGGGGCCCAAAACTGAACACAGTATTTGAGGTGCGGCCTCACCAGTGCTGAGTACAGGGGCACGATCACCTCCCTGCTCCTGCTGGCCACACTATTTCTAATACAGGCCAGGATGCCGTTAGCCTTCTTGGCCACTGGCTCATGTTCAGCCGGCTGTCAACCAGCACCCCCAGGTCCTTTTCCTCTGGGCAGCTTTCCAGCCACTCTTCCCCAAGCCTGTAGCGTTGCCTGGGGTTGTTGTGGCCGAAGTGCAGGACCCGGCACTTGACCTTGTTGAACCTCATACAGTTGGCCTCGGCCCATCGATCCAGCCTGTCCAGGTTCCTCTGCAGAGCCTTCCTACCCTCGAGCAGATCAACACTCCTGCCCAGCTTGGTGTCGTCTGCAAACTTACTGAGGGAGCACTCGATCCCCTCATCCAGATCGTTGATAAAGGTATTGAACAGGACTGGCCCCAGAACTGAGCCTTGGGGAACACCGCTCGTGACCGGCCGCCAACTGGATTTAACTCCGTTGACCACAACTCTCTGGGCTCGGCCATCCAGCCAGTTTTTTACCCAGCAAAGAGTGTACCTGTCTAGGCCGTGAGCCGCCAGCTTCTCCAGGAGAATGCTGTGGGAGACAGTGTCAAAGGCTTTACTGAAGTCCAGGCAGACCACATCCACAGCCTTTCCCTCATCCTCTAGGCGGGTCACCTGGTCATAGAAGGAGATCAGGTTGGTCAAACAGGACCTGCCTTCCATGAACCCGTGCTGGCTGGGCCTGATCCCCTGGTTGTCCCGGACATGGCTCGTGAGTGCCCTCAAAACAAACCGCTCCATGATCTTCCCCAGCACCGAGGTCAGGCTGACCGAACTGTAGTTCCCCAGATCCTCCTTCCAGCCCTTCTTGTACATGGGCGTCACATTGGCAAGCCTCCAGTCGTCCGGGACCTCCCCAGTTAACCAGGACTGCTGGTAAATGATGGAGAGTGGCTTGGCAAGCTCCTCCGCCAGCTCCCTCAGTACCCTCGGGTGGATCCCATCCGGTCCCATAGACTAGATATCTTGATATAGTCTATTTTGGATTTGAGCCTTAAATTCTATGCTTCAGTCCTCCATTCTTAAAAGCCTGAAGACCCTCCTTTGCATAGCAGAGTTGTTATGGAGAGAAATTAATTCCTGGCTATGCAGTACTTGGAAATGATAGAAGATATGCAAAATGCTTTATAGCCAGAAGAAAACAGGAAACATTTTGTTTGCTGCCCCTGTTATTTCTGAACACTCAGTCTGTCAGGCATTTTCCCAGCAGTGGGTTTGGTTCTTCATTTCCCTTTTGCTTAGTCCTCTCCAGGAAAAATCAGGATAATTTTGATTTGCCTTTAATGGCTCATTGCTTTTTAATCAATAATCTTATCTAACATTTTATTTCTTACCAGAAGTTTATGCTTGACACAGCTAAAAAGAAATCAGAGAAGAGAAAAGCATCTATTTAGGCCCCACTCCCAGCACAAGTGTCAGGCAAATGCTTCAATATGCCTGAAAACACCCCATCACCTTGATTCACAACAACTGTTGAGATTCCTTTCTTATGAGAAGTTAAGAAATTGTCTTGTAAAACACTAAGGATGTTGCCTCTTGGTACTCAGTCTCAAACATCAGCAGAGTCCCCTCTTCAATGAAAATATATGTAAGCATAAAATACATCCAGTATTTTAACGCTGTGCTTATACACAGCACCTGGCAGAATTTGCACAATACTGAGACCTATTGCTATACACAATCCTTTACAAACTTCAGATCCAATAGCCAACCACAACCACGTTGGTGTTGTTTGGTATATCTCCAGGGATATCAATTAATTTGGATATCGTTTAGCATGTGGTATTAGTTTTATTAAATATGCAGATTTATTAATATTTCACTGCATCATTTAGTTGGATGTTTAAAAAAAGATTTTATGAATCTATTATTCAAATGAGATAAAGGATTATATGGTTCTTGATGCAGAAAATATATCTCATCTCTCTTACTTTATTATCTCATTTGGTTTTAGATGAAGGATGTCGGATTGCATGAGGGAACGAGATCTCATTTTCACCAAGGCTGCTCAAACTTAATGCATGGGCTTCAAGCTCCACTGTTCTTCTAAGTAATAAGACTCTATATGTCATACTTTCTTGCTTGTGAACTGTGGAGTAGCACATTGTGAAGTTTCTAATTCCATGGTGCTCAACTGCCTGTGACATTATTAATTGAAAAGACTACAGTATATTATGGCTTTCTGGGTTACAGTTTCTTTTTCCTTTTAATATGCATAGTTTTGTTCCTTCAGGGTTTTTGGAAAAAAGAAAACAAGTGTGTGGTCAAAGAATATTTAGCAATGATGCATCAGTGATACTCTCTTATGTACAAGATGTACATTTCAAATGTTTTCTAAAAACCTAACTACAAGTTAGAATGGATTTCAGAGGTAAAACAGAGTCAGCAACAAAACCATTTTTTAAATATTACTTGATTTAAAGTAACTGCACACCATCTGTCTCTGGTGATCATCTTCCATTATTCATTGTCATCCTTGGGTTCTTCAGGCTTCTTCTTAGAGCACCTAACTGCTTTTGTTAGTAAGCATGTGTGGCTTGCTTTGAAATGCCCAGTCTATGTCTGATGATTCATAAACCAATGATGGCTAGATTCATTTGAGGATATAAGTCTAATGAAATATTATTAACCGATCTAAGTCTAATGAAATGTAAGCCATCAGTTGAAATCTGGAATAGAGCCAAGATAGAGGCTCTGATTTTCTTGTTTTACTTGCTGGGTCAGGGCTGGCAAGGTCAAACCTCACATGCACAGCTAAGTGAAAATGAAAATAGCACTGTTTACAATAACTTTTGATGACATGTTTAAGAATTTTAAATTGCCCTAGGAATATGAAGCCAACATATTTAAAGACTATTCAGCCACAATTCATGGAATTTTAATTAGAGTGTAAACTGACGAGTCGCAGTGGGTCATAGACTCAAAAAATAATTTTTGAAATGCAAGATCAGTGGAACAGCACATGTTTAATACTTATCAAAAAGTCAGGCTTTCTGATTTATTCCTTCCCCCAACCTGGGGGGAAGAGAAGCCAATTAGGGTTTCTACAGGCATTATTGAAGGTGTTGGAAGCCACAGGAAGGAGATAATATGCAGAACTCTGGTGGTGATCAGGGGCTAACGTGACATCAGAATTGCTGGAAGGCTGAGTTCACAGGATTAATATGGGTATATCAAGAAAGTATAATTTATTGCTTAAGAGAGAAATTGGCAGACATGGACAGGTAATGGAAATTTCCCCCTTCTCTCAAATCATTTCACATAAGGAATTCAGTGCATTTGTAAAATCATTGCTGGGTTTGGTCCAAGAAATCAGCAGGAATTATTCCTTAATTTTTCACTGTGTTGTTATTAGTGTAAAGTAGGGTGTCGTGAATATTGAGGTGGCTGACCACGTACAATTAAGCACGAAATTCCTGGCTTAATTTATTTTGTGGATTCCAGAGAGAAAATTGCACTTTATATCTGTAAGAAGGCGTGAGAGTTCTTCACACACTTCCTCTCTCAACTCAGCATTTTGGCTTTTGCACTGCCTTTTTTACATGTTTTAAGGTGAAGATACCAAGCAACAGCAACTTGTCCTCACTAGGGCACTGCACACTTTGTAAACAAACTTGAATCACTAGTCTCCTATTCAACTAAGAAATGAGTCCAAGTTCTAGAATCACATCTCCAGAGATAATTGTAGTCAAATACGATTATACGTAAGCAATAGTGCAAGGCTTTAAATTTGAATTTTCTAAAATTAGTGAAGAAATTACTAGTTCAGATTGCAATCAAAGAGAAGATAAATAATCTAAAGGTATGACATCATGGCAGATCACATTTAATAGGCTATTCTATCTACAATAGCTCTCCAGATGGTTCCCATAGTTATATTTAATAGCTAACTTAAATGTCAGATAGAAATTTCAAAATGAGCTGATGAAATCACTCAAGGCAAAATCTGGCTTGGTGATGCACACAGCATTTGTCATTCCAATATGGGCCTTTATTGCTACTGTTGTATTGCTTTCAAATATTGAATTTTAATGGCATATAAAGAAACTTCAGTGAGCATTACTCAAATAATAATTGAAAACTAGTTATTTTATGAATGGTTTTTTTAAAGGATTTTCTTAATGAGTCTGGGATTAAAATATGAGTGATTTAACTCTCACAAATCTAATGTGATGCATACTCCAAAATTATCTGATCCAACCTTTCTGCAAGCCTCTGTAGAAGAGAGAAGTTAAGTGCCTCTGTATACACTCCTGAGATAGAACAAAACTAAGTCTGGAGGTATTAGCCCAACATTTTGGTATACATATGTAAATAAAATGATCCTTATAAAACAGAAATGCCAAAATGAGTAATTAGAGAATAGGATTTTGATTTCTACCTAACAGTTTAATCGTCGTTAATACTGCTAATGAAATTCCAAAAATTCTTGTCGATATCTTAGTTAAAAACTATCTTTGAACCCACAGATCTGTAATGTTCTATACAGTCTGTTATTTCATCACCAAAGAATCACCAACAATGACATCTAATTTATTTCCAAGAAAAGATATTTAAAATACTGTATTAAATGTTCACCTATTTATATTCAATATGTTCTCAACTGCCTTATTTGACTTTACCACAGCCTGGTTTAAAATCAGCTAGTATAACGCTTCCAAAAAGACTTCTATGTGTGGAGACTTATATGATTTGTTTATGCTATAGTAATTTTTAAATGTTGTTGATATTCAATAGGAATATCACTTTGAATAATCACTTTATATAAATTAATGCAGGTAGGAAATGAGTGGAACAAAAGTATTTCAGAGAGAGGACAAGAAAGTTGAAAATCACAGTCATAGTTTATTGCACTTGAGAAATGAAAAAAAATGAATCTTTATGCAAAAAACATTGAGACAGATTTTTTTTTTGCATATCCAAAGCTCTTTATGTGGGGAAGAGTTTGGACATTCTTAGAGTGTTACATTCCAGTTATCTGTATAACTCAGATAAACAGGATTTGTTCAGGGGATTGAGTTAAAAGTTGATTAATATAAGGTGAATGTTTTATTTTTATTGTTGATCAAGACAAGTCTGCTCTCTATGTGATCAGCATATGCACAAAATCAGCTTCCAATAGTGTTTAGGTTTCCAGGATACAAAACTGTACCCCTACATCATGATACTACCCAAATTTTTATCTTTAATCTTCTCTAGAGTGCACTTCTTGTACATTCATTGAAAGAGTACATAGGGGCCTCTCCTGGTTTCAGCTGGGATAGAGTTAATTTTCTTCCTACTAGCTGGTATAGTGCTGTGTTTTGGATTTAGTATAAGAATAATGTTGATAACACACCAAAGTTTTAGTTCTTGGTACGTAGTGCTTATATAAATCAATGACTTTTCAGCTTCCCATGCTCTACCAGGTGCACGAGAAGCTGGGAGGGAGCATAGCCAGGACAGCTGACCCAAACTGGCCAACGGGGTATTCCATACTATATGACTTCATGTTCAGTATATACACTGGGAGGAGTTGGCCGGGAAGCAGTGATCGCTGCTTGGGGATGGGTTGGGCATCAGTCAGCAGGTGGTGAGCAAGTGTATTGTGCATCACTTGTTTTGTATATTCTATTATTATTATTATTATTATTATTATTATTACTATATTTTCTCTTCCTTTGCTGTCCTATTAAACTGTCTTTATCTCAACCCACAGGTTTTACTTTTTTTTTCTGATTCTTTCCCCCATCCCACCATGGGGTGGGGCAAGGATAAGCGAGCAGCTGTGTGGTACTTAGTTGCCGACTGGGGTTAAACCCCTTTTACAGCAAGAGGGCTGTAAAAATGACTGAACAGAAATGGCTTTGACCATTATAAAAAACTAACAAAATATAAAATTGGAATAAAACATATGCAGTGTAAATGATCATAACTTTGTAGCATACCTATTTAACTAATCTGGAGTAAAAAAAATTTTTGAGACTCTCCAGATATCTTTATCCTCTTAAAATTCTCCATTCATATTTTATTTTCTCATTCCTTTTTGCAAGTGATCTAGCTGACGTTATCAACACTGTTTAGAATTTCACACTGTTCATTTAAGTGGTATCTTGACATCTACTTTCATAGGCTAAAAAGAAAAGTAGGCATTCAATTTTCTCTTAAAATTCAAACTGGTCAGCCAGGCTGGATAAAATGAAACTCAGATAGGTTCAGATTATTTCCCATTGCCATTTCTTGAGCAGATTTGATCAGAACACATGAAAATTTCTGTCAAAGAATGAGAACAGATCTATCTTTTGAGTGCATAGATACCAATTTTGTGTTCTTCAAATTTCAGCCATATAGCAAAAATGTGTTATTTTGTAACAATAAACCATAAAACCTTCAATACTGAAATTCAGCTAATACAATTACTAACCCAATACCAAAATTTATATTGATGTATAGTAAGAACCTTCCTATTTCAGTGGTTATGGTTGTATACAAAAATTTCAAAGGTGAAGCATAATGTAATTTTTCCTCTGAAGTTTCTCCTCAACCCCTCTTGGAATTAATTATATTTTTTATGGTTTTAAAAATTCAAGCTTAGTTTTCTGGTTTTAGATTGGTAACTTTTTCATGTCCAGAGCTGACTACATAAGCACGTTTCTAGGACTAAAAAAGAATTTTTAAGAGTTGTAAGAAAAAGAATAAAGTACATATTAGAACTTTAAAATTACTCACTTTTATAACTGAATAATTTTAAAATCTCAGTTGATTCCCTCTTCCCTTCCAGAAACAGTTTTCTTAATGAAAAAGATGACACCCTGTGCTTTGGTGATCTCTATGGGAAATTTGTCTTCAACTTCAGTGGAGTCAGTGTTATCCAATGCAAACAACCGTAACAGGACATAAGTTAAAAAATATGTCAGGGAGGACATTACAAGGGAGAGCCCCTGTGTTCTGTAAACACAGTCCTTATATCTCATGAAGTAACTAAAGAATATAAGAGAATAAAATGTTTAAGGTGGACCTTGAAACCGGTAAGCTCAACACCTGCTCTTAAAATTCATCCATTTGCCCCTGTTTTGCATCACAAGGAATTTATTAACTATGGTATTTTGGATATAAGGCATATATTCTGCATTTAGGTGCAGAAATACAAATAATTTGCTGTCAGAAATACTAAATACTTCCAATTCTGGCTAACTAATGAATATGAGGGTGATCAGCATTCATGAAAATCAGTCTGTTTTGACTTACGTGTCTGTCCATGAATTTAGGTACAAAGGTTTGTTCGGATTTAAAATTCTTCCTTAAACCTCTTTGAGCCAAAGATACAAGGAATGTACAATATTTTTACTTGCTCATGTAATAACATTCTTAGATATAGTAGAAGTGTTTGAAAATTTGTTAGCAATAAAAAGCATATTAAATAAGGCTGCAAAAACAAGGTGAATTCTCTGTACATCACTTCTGAAACCATCAGTAGCATTCCCCTCAGTTTCCAGTCAATCAGTCCAGCACTCATGTCCATATTATTTTAAAATTTTCTGTATGAACTTCCTACCTTCTTTTTCAGCATCAAGTTGATTTTCTCTATTTACTTAATTCCTCATTAAATAGAAGAGTTCTTTCAGTGAATGTAAGACCATTTCCTTTCTCTATGTCTCTTCTACCTTTCTCTATGTCTCTTCTACCTTTCTCTAGTAAATGAATAATTTAATACCATCATATTAGTATTCAGGCACATCCTCATCATTTAGTGATGACAATAAATCAAAGCTGAAAACACATCTGTTTACAGAGAAATTACCATATTTCATATACTGTATGCAAATTCTATGCAACTTTTGTTATTTCCTTGAAGGCAGAATGCTCATTCTTCTGACACAGCTAATTACTTCTGTATCCAAGTTTGACTTGCTGATGAGATATATTTATGTTTTTCAATACTGCATTTGGAGTCTTCTTCCCATCCATGAACATGACATATTGAACCCAAGCTGCTGGAGATGGCATCATCTTTAAAGACCCTATGATTTTAAACATGGTAAGTTAACACAAAGGGAAAAGAGCATTTTTGTTTTACCTGGAAACTTCCATGACAAGAAGTTTTCTCTTTCACAGATTTTGTTCACGTTCCCATGTCACATAAAGAAATCATAACTAAGCACCCAACAAAGATACAATGACTAACAGATATGCACTTCCTACAATATTGATTATCTACCCAGAGTATAACAATAAGAATGGCAATCAGTTCCCTGGAAGAACTTTAATGGTTTTAATGTCATATAATGTTAGTGCGTGCTGTGGACTAATGGCAAAAGCTCCCATAATTGATTGTTATAGACACAAAGGCAGCAAATACAGTTTTTACTGGCAAAGTGCAGCAATTCAAGAAAGAATTCCAACAAAACTTATAATAATTGCTAGCTGCTTGTTGAGTTAAACAACATTAGCAAGACCATCTGCAGTGTTGCTCTGATGATCATAATTATGTTAATATTTCAACTGCTGTATAACCTGACGTTAGGGGCTCATTCCTTCAGTGCTGCGAATTCTGCAAATCAATTTACTTAGTGGGATGGAATTAGAACAGAATTTTTGTTTCCTATAGAGGAGTGGAAAAATGTATTCTTCTCTGCTATATTTCCTAAATAAATAACCACAATTACTTTACAGTCAGTGGCAAGTTTGTCACATTATGTAACAAAATAGTAAATCTAATTTACTAATTAACGAATTTTCAAGAAAGTGATGAGCAGCAAAAAAGTGATTGTCATTCCTTTAAAATGGTGATGACATCAGATTTGTCTTGCTATACTGCCTGCCTTTGCTTAATTTTATTGTAAATTAGGCCAAGATTTGGTCTCCTCCTCTTTAGGCATGTTGCAGTTCCTGGAGGAGTATCTACAACTATTAGGGAAGCTGCTCTTTAGAATCTGATGTATATTTGAGGACACAGTATTGTTTTGACTCTGCAGGTTTAATGTTTATGGTTTAATGTTTATGGCTATGGAAGGCATAAATTATGCTTTGTCAACATAATTTGATGTCCATCAATTAAAAAAATTACCTTACTTCATGGCTGCTGCTTTTTTTCTTTTCGAAAGTCAGCTTCTTTGTCTATAACTTACTCATTGCTATTATAAATCATAAGACTGCAACAGTGCATCAGAATAAAATTCCGCTTGGGCCAGTGTGCTCCTGTACCCTGACAATGAAGGCACCAAGTGAATGTGAGCTGATGTTCCATATACTTGATAGCAGTAAAATCACTAACCAAAAAGTGTGAAAGTTTTGAATAGCTGAGTGAATTTGTCAGTTCTGCTCAGAAAATTGTATCATGTCTATCAGAAAAAATGTGAGAAGAAAGTTGAGCAGGGATTTAACCATTTTCAGGACCAAACTCCGGATCCATTCCTGTATCTTAACTTTTCCTTGGTAATCTGCTTGCAGGAGACAAATTCATTCATTGAAATGAAGCACCAAGAAACTAACAGCCATTTTTTCTTGCTGTATTCATCCTGAATTAAGCACGTGAAGATTCTAGGCCAAAAAATGATATGGCAATGCTGTAAAAATATCCATACAAATGACAGCCTGTCTATTTTGTGTCAGACACACACACACACAAATTGTTTCCTTCATCTTTATATTTCATTAAAGAAAACAATATATGAAGTAAAAAGCTCTCTTAAAACCTCAAGAAAATAATATTATACATACAATGTATTTGACAAAAGGGAGTTATCAAAAAATTTAGATATAATAAAAGATCTTTCTTTGAGTAGATGACTAGATAAAATGTCAGTTTGAATAACTAAAATAAAAAATTAATTTCTGCAATTCAAAGTTTAGCACTGTGTTAGCAAAAGTCTAAGGAGATCAATCAAGACTTTATTCTAGTTTACAAATCATTATATACCTGCCAAAATCCTAATAATAAATGTACTCAGGAAAACCTCAAAAATCTGAAATAATCTCTATTAAACCTACAATCACTCCATTATCAATACTATGCCTGGAATGGACACAATGACTGTCGTGGTTTAACCCGGCAGGCAGCCAAACACCATGCAGATGCTTGCTCACTCCCCTCTCCCCCCCAGTGGGACAGGGAGAGAATCGGAAAGGTAAGAGTGAGAAAAACTCATGGGTTGGGATAAAGACAGTTTAATAAAACAGAAAAAAAGAAGGAATAATAATAGTAATAGTAATAGTAATAGTAATAGTAATAGTAGTAGTAGTAGTAATAATGATGATGATGATGATGATGATGATGATGATGATAGAATATACAAAATGAGTGATGCACAATCAATTGCTCACCAGCCATGCTGACTGCTAACCAAGCAGCGATTGCTACTTCCTGGATCACGCCTCTTATTTATATACTGAGCATGATGTCATATGGTATGGAATACCCCCTTGACCAGCTGGGCTAGCTGTCCCTCCCAGCTTCTGAGGAGTCCTTGACTAGCAGGGTACCTAGCAACAACTCAAAACATCAGTGTGTTATCAACATTCTTCTCATACTAAATCCAAAACACAGCACTAGGACGAAATTTAACTCTATCCCAGCCGAAACCAGGACAATGACATAAGCCATACTTAATGTGATTAAGCTCTACCACCACCACTGGCAGTCAAAGCAGGTGGGCAAAGCAATTTAAAGCCAGTTAGCTCTTCTACTCATATGAATTTTACAAATTTTAGGTGTTGTTTTAAAACTTGTTCACACTGTGAATGAAATAGCTCTTCACTATGGTAAATGAAACAAAATATTAACTATTTCACGTAATCAGGTAGCTAAACTGAAAACCTTCACTTAAAGTGTTGGTACTTGGCACTGTCCAAAACTCAGACAAACTAAACCACATATGCACCAAGAAAGTGACTGGCTGTCCCTCTCTTGGTGGGTGAGTGTGACTGTATCTGAGAGAAAGAGGTGAAAAATTGAGGATATGGCAGTGAAAATCAAAGCCACAGCGAGAACAAATATTGGGAACACAGGCCTGAGAGAAACCTGTAGAAAAGTTTTAGATAAAGTCCTGGACGAAGAAGTCTTGCATTGGGTGTTAACAAACCAACCTTCTGTACTTGACTCATGATGTATTCAGAGAAACGAGATTTCTCATTTTTTTAGAAATATGAAGAATTGGATCAAAAATAATGGTTATCAATGTCATTTGACTGGTATCATTTGGGCCCCATAGGGCAACCCATCAGACTTTATTTGATTTACCTCTATGAATTTTATTTAAAAGGTCTGATATTAAGAAGCAGAACCAAGTTAAATTTAAAAAAAATAGACACGGGAAGTCAGGCTGCCTAACCCGTAACTATTTTGTAGTTGTTCAGGAAACACTGTTATTTGACAACTACTTCATTTTCGCCTTTCAATTTTTATCTATGCTCCAGGTTCATCCAATATTCACTTGGGTAGAAAATCTGAGGATGGTGGTAAAGGAATAGTAATTATTAGTATGATAAGAATGGGCAATGCACAATCTTAATTTACTCATTGAGGGGCTGGAAGGAAGAAGAGTCTTAACTGTCTTCATTGATCATAATAAAAATCTCATTTATCTTAAGCATGTCAATCTGAAAACATCATCAGCTCATGAAAAGCTTTAGCGAGACTGGAGGGAGCGTGTTCAGACACATATTCCTGCACTAGTTACACAGTTATATTTGCATTATAGGAAGAAACCAGTAGTGACAGGTACTCAAAGAAAAAGAAACAATATAATTTATATAAATTTAGAAGAAAATATTGGAACTGGGTGCCTGAAAGAGAAAAATAAACAGAGGAAGAAAAATAGGAAAGATAAAGCATTTGTTACCGCAGTTAAATACTGTATTAAGGAGATATGAACTGATCATCAGTATTTTTCACAATATGGCAAAAGCAGAGTTAGGATTTACAATCAGTAACAAAATCGTACACTGGCTTAACAAGGCAGTTAAGCATAGGACTACACTTTAATATTATACTTGTGAATAGTCCTGGTGACTTCTGAAGGGTTTGGTCAAAAGCTTTTTGAAATAATTGACAGGATTTCCTTTGGCTGCATCGGTTTTAAAGCCTGTCCTAAGTATTTGCTAAGGAGGTAGAAGATGTTATCTGCATTCTGCTACGTGTATTCATTTTGTGTTTCTTGTTACTCTTAAAAATGCTTTAATTTTATAGAAAGTTAAAATTTAATATGTTCTTACAGTCAGATCCAAACAGTATTTAATTTCTTTTTCATGTTTATACTTTCACTTCAGTTCTCAGTAAAATAAAGCAAGTTATTTAATATTTAAAACAAACATATCTTCTGTACCTGGAGATTAATGAGCCTGGGAAAAATTATTACTCTAATGCTGGGTATATGATTTTGACAATGAAATATGTATTTTTTTAGTACTTCTGGCAAGGAAATGGATTTAATATTCTTAAATGCTTAGAAAGGTTAAGAAATGAAATGCAAATGTGTTTCTCTATTAAGCCAGTATATTTCCATCTAAACTGAAGTGAAAAAGCCAGTACAGCGGGATCTCTTCAGATTCACACAATGCATAATATGAAAAACAGCATTCCCAGCACATTTGTTCTTTCTTTTCCAGCTCATTTGCTTTCCATCTATAAGCCTATTTGGAGCTTCTATTACACAGTGAATGGTTTTCCAATTTATGCCACATTCATTCATATTTTATTTACTGTCAGTAATTAAAAGAACACTTCTTTTGGCTTTAAAGCTTCATTTTAATTGTCATAACTAAGTTTACATCTTAATTCCACTTAATTTTATTGGAATTTTAGTTCTGTGGATGGGAGAGGGGTTGGTTCAGCCTTCTCAGCATTACACTGGGATGGAACTGCAAAACCTTAGTTGTCTATGGAATCGTGAGAAAGGTTCTTTAACTGCGTGTATTTCATCCAAATCTTTTTTGATCTGAAAGCCTGTCCATGTGGTAGGACTTGTTCCACTAGCAGCCTTAACTTCAAATAAAGTTCATCTTCAGGAGCAAATCTGGGAACCTAATTGTTCCCAGTGTTAGACTGTGTGAACATATACATCCACACATACGCACAGACACATTATTGCTAGCTAACACCCACTCCATCCTCCACAAGCCTGATGGTTGTCAAATTTTACCTCCTGTGGGTAACTTTTATGTACTTGCATATACTGTATATTCCTGTTGATATCCCTGTTTGTGCTCAAGATGGCACAGGAGCTGTAGCTATGAGTTATGTAGTCCTCTTTCCATGCTTTCCCTTGCATTCTCTTTTTGGGTGTTCCGGTACCAGACCTCAACAAAAACTTGGAGAAAGTATAATCTTTAAAATAGATGCCAACCTGTGAAGAGAAGGTGAAAATCCTGGAGACTCACTTTGTTGGCAATGTATGAAAAAGGAATATTACACTTTCTTGGCCATCCTCTTTTATAGAGATTTAAGAAAACAAAGAGAAAGGATTGCATTTCCTAGCAGAGGCAGCTGTGCAACAACTTGCTGTCCCTGCTTTTCTCCCTCCAAAACCCAATGGGATTTAAATTTAGGGAAGTCCAACTCAACAACAATCCCAATTATTTTTTTCAAAAGTGAACCTAGTCAAAGATTAACTTAGTGTTGTGGTGCTAGCAAACTATTTGGATAAAGGCCCATTTTTATCAGTTTGGAGTTGTGTGGGTGACAGATTTGTTTTCATTTTGTTGCACAATGCTTTCATTTTGTAAGTGCTTTTAGCTGTAAGTGGCTGTGGGAGGCATGTAACAGTATTATTTAAAATTTCAGAAAGTAATTCTGCTAACAAATTAAATTAACTGCAGATTGCAGCACTGAGAATTCTGACATTGTGCCCTTTAGTGGTGGATCTGCTAGCAGAGATGTGTTTTATTCTGTTGCCTAAATAACTAGTTTTAGTTTACTTGTTTGGACATTTCTGTTGTGGTTTATCCCGGCAGGCAGCCAAACACCACACAGCCACTCACTCACTCCCCCCGCCCCCACTGGGACGGGGAGCGAATCGGAAGGGTAAGAGTGAGAAAATTCATGCGTTGAGATAAAGACAGTTTAATAGAACAGAAAAGGAAGGGAAAATAATAACAATAATAATGACAATAATAACTAATAACAATAACAACGACAATGACAACGACAACGACAACAAAAACAACAACAACAACAATAATAATAATAATGATAATAATAATAATAATAGAATATACAAAATGAGTGATGCACAATGTAATTGCTCACCACCCACTAAGCAATGCCCAAAAAACAACGATCGCTACTTCCTGGAACACGCCTACCATTCAAATACTGAGCATGATGTCACATGGTATGGAATACTCCGCCCCAGCTATGCTCCCTCCCAGCTTCTTGTGCACGTGACAGGGCATGAGAAGCTGAAAAGTCCTTGACCAGTAGAGTACTTAGCAACAACTAAAAACATCAGTGTGTTATCGACATTCTTCTCATACTAAATCCAAAACACAGCACTAGGAAGAAATTTAACTCTATCCCAGCCAAAACCAAAACAGTATCCACCCCTTATTCTATACCATCTACGTCATGCCCAGGTCTCACATTTTCTGATACATTCCAATTAATCACCACCACCTTTCTTGTCTTTTGATATATGCACACACAGATATCATTCCCTCAATCTACGGGCCATCCCTCTAAAATGTCCATTGAGTTCATTTAGTCCACGACTTTGGGCTCCATCTGTCATAACAGTCTTTCAGGGTGGAAGAGATGGTGTGTGGTGTTGGGCTGTTGCATCCTAAAGCCAATTCTGATTCCATTATCGCTGCGCTTCTCTGATTTTATCATCGTTGCACTTTGTTTAGTTTCATTGGAGTTCATTCTTCATTAATCTGGGTGATTTTTACTGCTATACCATTGATAGCAACCATAGAAATAATGATATACAATCTCATACAACAATTAACATCATACGATTCAGTTCATTGGCTATTTTCACCCAAAATCAAATCCCCTTGAGCTACACACCAGACTTCCCCATCCTTTCGCATTATCCACCAAGTGCACTCAGATCCTTGAGCAAAAGCAATCCCACAAACAGGTTTTCCCTTGCCCGAGGTAGGAATAACCCAGACTGCCTTCCCCAGCATATTTCTTATGTGCACTACAGGGACTTTATCGCCACCCACAGTACGCAGAAGTTTTGACTGGGCAGGGCTAGCTCGATTGAAAGATCCCCTGGTGTTGACTAACCAGGTGGCTTTTGCTAAATGTGTATCCCAATGCTTGAATGTCCCACCACCCATTGCTCTCAGTGTAGTCTTTAGCAGTCCATTGTATCATTCGATTTTCCCAGAGGCTGGTGCGTGGCAGAGGATGTGATATACCCACTCAATGCCATGCTCTTTGGCCCAGGTGTCTATGAGGGTGTTTCGGAAATGAGTCCTGTTGCCTGACTCAATTCTTTCTGGGGTGCCATGTTGCCATAAGACTTGCTTTTCAAGGCCCAGGATGGTGTTCTGGGCGGCGGCATGGGGCACAGGATATGTTTCTAACCACCTGGTGGTTGCTTCCACCATGGTGAGCACATAGCGCTTGCCGTGGCAGGTTTGTGGGAGGGTGATATAATCAACCTGCCAGGCCTCCCCATATTTGTATTTCAACCATTGTCCTCCATACCAGAGAGGCTTTACTCGCTTGGCTTGCTTGTTTGCAGCACGTTTCACATTCGTGGATAACCTGTGCAATAGTGTCCATGGTCAAGTCCACACCTCGATCACGAGCCCATCTATATGTTGCATCTCTTCCTTGATGGCCTGAAGTGTCATGGGCCCACCGAGCTATAAATAGTTCACCCTTATGTTGCCAGTCCAGATCCACCTGAGCCACTTCAATCTTAGCAGCCTGGTCCACCTGCTGGTTGTTTTGGTGTTCTTCAGTGGCCCGACTCTTGGGTACGTGAGCATCTACGTGACGTACTTTTACAACCAGGTTCTCTACCCGGGCAGCAATATCTTGCCAGAATGCAGCAGCCCAGATGGGTTTACCTCTGTGCTGCCAGTTGTTCTGCTTCCACTGCTGCAACCACCCCCACAGGGCATTTGCCACCATCCATGAGTCAGTATAGAGATAAAGTACTGGCCATTTTTCTCGTTCAGCAATGTCCAAGGCCAGCTGGATGGCTTTCACCTCTGCAAACTGGCTCGACTCACCTTCTCCTTCAGCAGTTTCTGCGACTCGTCTTATAGGACTCCATACAGCAGCTTTCCACCTCCGATGCTTTCCCACAAGGCGACAGGACCCATCAGTGAACAGGGCATATTGCTTCTCAATTTCTGGTAGTTTATTATACAGTGGGGCCTCTTCAGCACGCGTCACCTCCTCCTCTGGGGATATTCCAAAATCTTTGCCTTCTAGTCAGATCGTGATGACTTCCAAGATTCCTGGGCGACTGGGGTTTCCTATTCAGGCCCGTTGTGTGATCAGCACGACCCACTTACTCCACGTAGCATCAGTTGCATAATGTGTAGAGGGAACCCTCCCTTTGAACATCCAGCCCAGCACCAGCAGTCGGGGTGCCAGGAGGAGCTGTGCTTCAGTACCAACCACTTCCAAAGCAGCTCAAATCCCTTCATGGGCTGCCAATATCTCCTTCTCAGCTGGAGTGTAGCGGGCCTCGGATCCTCTGTATCCCCGACTCCAGAACCCTAAGGGTCAACCTCAAGTCTCCTGTGGTGCTTTCTGCCAGAGGCTCCAGGTAGGGCCATTCTCCCCGGCTACGGTGTAGAGCACATTCCTTACATCTTGTCCTGCCCGGACCGGCCCAAGGGCTACTGCATGGGACTATCTCCCGTTTAATTTGTTCAAAGGGTTGTTGTTGCTCAGGGTCCCATTTGAAATCATTCTTCTTCCGGGTCACTTGATAGAGAGGGCTTACACTCTGACTGTAATTTGGAATATGCGTTCTCCAGAAACCCACCACGCCTAAGAAAGCTTGCGTTTCCTTTTTGCTAGTTGGTGGGGACATGGCTGTTATTTTGTTGATCACATCCATTGGGATCTGACGACGTCCATCCTGCCATTTTATTCCTAAAAACTGGATCTCCTGTGCAGGTCCTTTGACCTTACTTTATTTTATGGCAAAAGCGGCCTTCAGAAGGATTTGGACTATTCTCTTCCTTTTTTCAAAAACTTCTTCTGCTGTGCTGCCCCGCACAATGATGTCATCAATGTATTGCAGGTGTTCTGGAGCCTCACCCTGTTCCAGTGCGGTGTGGATCAGTCCATGGCAAATGGTAGGGCTGTGTTTCCACCCCTGGGGCAGTTGATTCCAGGTGTGCTGGACGTCCCTCCAAGTGAAAGCAAACTGTGGCCTGCACTCCGCCGCCAAAAGGATTGAGAAGAACGCATTAGCGATATCAATTGTGGCGTACCACTTGGCTGCCTTTGACTCCAGTTCGTATTGAAGTTCTAGCATGTCCGGCATGGCCGCATTCAGTGGCGGCGTGACTTCGTTCAAGCCATGATAGTCTACTGTTAGTCTCCACTCTCCATTGGACTTTTGCACTGGCCATATGGGACTGTTAAAGGGCGAGCGAGTCTTGCTGATCACTCCTTGGCTCTCCAGTCGACGAATCACCTTATGGATGGGAAGCAGGGTAGCGATTGGTACCTGCTGTTCTTCAACCCTCAGCAACCCCACAACAGAAGGGTCCTCTGAGAGACCGGGCAAGGTGGACAGCTGTTTAATTTCCTCCGTCTCCAGGGCAGCTATACCAAAAGCCCACCGGTACCCTTTTGGGTCCTTGAAATACCCTCTCCTGAGGTAGTCTATGCCAAAGATGCATGGAGCCTCTGGGCCAGTCACAATGGGGTGCTTCTGCCACTTATTCCCGGTTAGGCTCACTTCGGCCTCCAATACAGTTAACTCTTGGGATGCCCATCACTCCAGAAATACAAATGGGTTCTGACCCTCTATAGCTTGATGGCATCAGGCTACACTGTGCACCGGTGTCTACGAGAGCCTTATATTCCTGTGGATCTGATGTGCCAGGCCATTGAATCCACACAGTCCAGTAAAGCTGGTTGTCCCTTTCCTCCATCTGGCCGGAGGCAGGGTCCCTCTAGTTCTGGTCATCGTATCCGTTACTCACTTCTTGCAAATGCGAGTCCAGAATTTCTCCGTTACAATCCGAAGTAAGATCACCCTTCTACTCTGTCTGGGGAAGTGTTCACTGGAAACTGGACTGTCGTGAGACAGGTTTTTTTCTGAAACTGGAGTAGCAATTTTCCTGGGAGTACTCCTTGTGTGATTGTCTTTCTTTGTAACTCACATATCCGTACCTCTAGGGTCAAGGTAGGTTTTCCATCCCACTGCCTCATGTCCTCTCTGTGGTCACGCAGGTAAAACCACAGGGTGCCCTGTGGTATGTACCTTCTATATCCTCTCTCTTGAGCAGAAGAACGCTGACTCCTTCTTGTGCACAGAAAGCTGAAAAGTCCTTGACTAAGAGGGTACTTAACAACAACTAAAAACATCAGTGTGTTATCAACATTCTTCTCATACTAAATCCAAAACACAGCACTAGGAAGAAATTTAAATCTATCCCAGCTGAAACCAGGACAATTTCTATGGAACTCAAATGTAGCAACTCTTACCCAATCTGTCTTGTCCATCCTGGCACATTTCTGGTCCATTTTATTGTTTGTTTTATGAGGTTTTGTTCTAAGGCTGTCTTTTCAGTCTTAGATTTATTTCCTATCACACACTCTGATTTTTAAAATTCCCTCTCCCTTCCTTTCTTAAATACTTTCCATTCTTGTATCCTTGGGTCTCCACCAGTAATATGGTCACCTGTCACGAGAAATACTCTGTCTTTTGTGCTTGATTAAAAAAAAAAAAAGAAAGCCATGACTCAAGTGAGTGTTAATAGTGTCTTTCTAAGTGTCTTAAAGATACATCAAAACATTAATAAATCTAGTTTTGTATGACAGCAGTAACTTAAGGGAGGACTGTATTTAAGACAAAAGCAGGTTGTTCTGATCATCTGATCTGACTGTCCACAATAATTTCATCCAGCAGTTGTGCATCAGTAGTAAATATCATTATGTTCTTCTTGGATATGGGTATACTAAGGATTTCAGTTTCCTACAAGTCACAAATTAGGCATTAGAAACATGCAGCTCAGATTCCAGCCTGCTTCTCCTAATCAACAAAGCATGTTTTCTCACAAAAAAAATTCCACATCTATTAAGCCCTTGGAAACCAGTTCCATCAAATAAAACTAAATACAAAATTAAGCTCTAAACTGGGGCTTAATTTGATGTTGCTGGCAGGTTTTGATTTTGTTTTATTCTTAAAAATTCCAGAGAAAATTTATTTCTACAGCTGTTGATTACACTGTCAGAACATAATTTATCATCAGAGAGTAAGAGGAAGGTTTCCACTTAAATTCCCATCTTCAAAACCTCCTCAGAGTTCATATGCTGGAATAGGAAGTATCTTATTCTATTTGATGCAAACCACCGCAGTTTTTAGTTTCCTTTAGGATGAAGTTTTTTGCTCAGTTTTTTATTTTACTAGGACTTAAAATTTCAAAATAAAGTCTGTTTCAGCTATTCATTAAAAATTTAACGTCTGTCTCACTTAGGCTCGCGCTCCATCGTGATGCTTTGTTCCTATCACTTTTCAGGGGGTTTCTCCTTTTGAATGTCCATGGCTCTTCTCCATGTTCTGCACTGCTGACTCCTATTACCCCTGGTTTCTCGTTCAGATAATCCCCTGCAGCTGTTGTGGGAAGAGTGTAGGTAAAGATAAAAATGTACAAAATCAGACACTTTGGTGTAGTGTCCGTTAACCAAGGTCCAAAATGGCAAAGAGCAAGAAAACTAGCAGCTACTTATTTTAATGCGAAATAGCCAGAAATGAGCAAAGACATACAAAACCATATTTTCTCATAAGTAACAAATCTCTGTGAGTTTTTAGTAACAGAGTATTTTGATTTTTTTTTTTTTGTATGTGTAATTCAAATGCAGTCTCACGATGTCAGTAACTTAGGCAGCTGAGCAGTGAAATAACATTTATTATACAATTACTATCTTCAGAATTTCAAAGGCTTCACTAATGTTGACAAGCATTTTTTGTAAGTCCATAACTTCTGTTAAAATTATTTAGGAGGGACATGTGTTCTAATGTAAAAAAAATCATATCTTCTGGAAAGGTGAATGCATGACTGAATGAAACCTCTGTTGACCTGTTTCTTGTGCATTCCTCTGTGGAGGTTACAGAGATTATTAAGGGAAAGTGGTTCAGAGCTCAGGTTTGGCAGTGGCTGAGCCCCAGCTCTGGGCTGGCTGGTGAGGAGCTTGTGTCCACCAGCAAGCTCAGCACTGCCTTTCATCCCTTTCACCATGCTGGCAGGGCAAGAAGGATTAGCAGCTGGTTTGGCAGATTAGCCACCCCTTCTGCCCGAGCTTTTCTCAGTGCTCAAGGCCTGAGGTGGTCAGAAAAAGGCTGCGCTTTCCCAACAGGAGTGCAGCCAACAGGTCCCAGAGCGCAAGCGACTCTGGTGGCTTCTTGTCCCAGTACTGGTCTCTGTACGCCAGCTGCAACCAGAGCCCTGGGGCTCCATGTATCCTGCCAGCAATTTTCTCAGTTAGGAAGGCATTGTCCACCCTGCAGGCACAAATGCGATGCCAAGCTGCTGTCAAATCTCTCTGTGCTTGTTTGTCCACGTGCGCCTGCACCTACATCCACCAGCCTGGACACCTCCGGGCAAACACTAATCATTGCTATGACCTCTCTGAGTTTTCATTTTTGCCGCTATGATGTCATAATGGCAAAAAGAAATCTGAGAAAAAGAAGGAGTTTCTTTACTGCTTGTCAGAACTGCTCTTTTCCAGTATAAAAAACTTGAGAGCACGCATCTCACACAGTGTGTTGTAGGGAAGGAGATGTCAGAGCACAGGACCTTCGGATACAGTGTTAGAAGACAGCGGGGTAGCTGCGGTTTGCTGTCTGCCTCCAAACTGTCTTTCTAGACTTTGGTAGGTATTATTCCCTCAGCACGGCCTGATTTTCCTCCTGGGAAGGGTTATAATGCTGACAGTGTAGTTTTCCTGTCAGTGATCCATTTGGTAGAGGTTTGTGTGCAAGGGACAACCTAAAAGAGATGTCTAATCTCTGTCGATACTTCCTGCACCTGCATCCAGCCAGGTGCAGGACCTGGCTTTATCCAGACATTCGTTCACATTTCCTGCTAATCATTCTGCATTAGGTTTTGAGTTGACCTCTTTGATTTGGAGTTATTTATTCAAAACTTCTTCGGGTTTCAAGTAGAAATGAAGTCCCTAATTTTACCTGAGTCATTGGTTGATGTTATTACCAGCCATTATTTTCAGCCAGCCACGCTGCACATCTGCACTAGTAGGTTTGTACCGCAAACATTTATGTTACCTACTTTCTCAATACACATCTTCACCCATTGTTGTGAACATTTGATTTGTGCCAGCAGGGGCTAAAATTCTGAGAGCTGCTGTTTGCTTGTCTCCCATGAAAAGGGTCAGCTATGTCAAAGCTGTCCATGGTTTATGCCTCAGAAATGACTACAGCCAAAGCTGGCACCTTGCTGGCAACAGCCTCAGCAGAAGAACAAAGGAACTGAAGAGCGATAAAGTCTGAAGCAAATTGACAAAAATCTAAAGGAGCTCTGACATTTTAAATCTCTTTAGAATCTGCTTCAGGGTCATTGCTAACTTCTTGTTCCATGTGTGAAGTGAGAATCGGTAAGGTAAATGTTCACCATGGTACTTGGGTATATTCTGTTTCTTTGGAAAGGTGATGATACTTTTTTTAACTCCTTTTGTTAATTGAAGACTTCCATTATTAAAACTTAATTTTAAAGAAAGCTTGTGTAGGTACATATTTACAGACCAGTCTGAATTTACTGGTTGTTTCATCTCAAATTTTGTTTTTTTTTCTATGATCTTGTCATTAGATTTTTTTTTAAATTGAATTGCTATTAAGAGTTGTTTCTTCTAATATTAGTAGAATATTGAAGATGGACTCTAATGTGTGGTCTGTATTTACCATGTATATAGAAAATAATTAACTGCTTGTTATAAAGTAATTTCCATCTGTTTGTAAAACATTATACTGGGCTTCTACCTCCTCCACAACTGTAACTTTACCTGTTATTAAGTTATGCAAGTATTCTTTAATGAGTTACTAAATTTCTATGTAATTCATGCTAAAAATGTAATTTTCTTGCAGTGATGGATGTCCAATCATTTATTGTTTGTGTCTTGGGAATTTGCTCTCCAAAATAGAATTTTAATAGGCATTAAATCAATTAATGTCCATTTACCAATCTTTGAAGATTAACTGTTTAGGGTACAGCTCTGACTACTGTCAAGAAACGATCATCTTTTGATGTTGATTACTATCTGATTTCTGACTTTGTCTCCTATGAAGGTTATGCTGAAATTGCTTCAGTATTATCTGGAGTCCTCAGATTTCCTTGGTTGCAGTCAGTGAGGCTTTTGGCCTTGTAAAGACAAGCAGAAGGTTCATTAATCAGTAGGTTTTTCTGGGAATAGGAATGTGCTGAGTTTCAGTGTTATGTACTGCATCTTGAAGATTTTGAAACTGTAGATTTGAAATTATGTGCCGCTGGTGGAAAGCACCACTCACTTTTTGTTGAAAGGGCTCACTGGATAGGCCTGGATGACTTATATGGAAGTGGTCAAGGATAAAAATGTCAAAATATTGTATTGTTCTTCACCCTTTTGTATAGCCCTGTGTGTAAGATATTTGCTATTATTAGTCAAGGCCATAGCCTTTGGTTTGACAGTGCAGGGACTCAGGACTCATCAGGGTTTGCCTTGTCTTCTTTGAGCTTGTTTTAACAATTCACTGTAGCCTAGCCCATTTTAGCATAAGCTCTGTTACAACTATCTACAGCAGAGGTCTGAGAAATGTATGCCGTCCCTGAACAAATAGCAGTCCTTTATTTCAGGTGAAGATGAGGGAGGCATTGGGTGACTTTCAAACTTCACCAAGGAACCAAGGAGAAGGAAGAAAGCTCTTGCAAGAAAACATGCTAAATTAGACCCAAATGTACCCTAGAACAAAGATGAAGACCCTGAATTATGCCCCTAAAAGGGCACAATTGCCCTCCTGTTGAAGAGTTCAGGTTGCTGATGACTTGTCTCAATACTCCCCCATTCTTCTTGAGGGTGATGGAAACTGCTGATGTTAGGACCCAGAGGACCGTTGTAGAGATGAATATGACGGGAAGAAAAGGGATAGATACGTGGAAGGTCATGTACATCAACTGCATTAATGAGGATTTTCTTAGAAAATTTGGACTATTAAAACAGAAATTTGACTGTTTAAAACTCCTAGCTCCATATTTATGTGTTTTGCGATTACTCTTGCAAGATTTTGGGAGTAACAGTTTCACAGATCTCAGATTTAAGTTATTTGATACTGAAATACAGCCACTGGAATGGGTGGAACAATCCTGCCTCTCATTAGTGTGGTGGACCTCTAAACATTTATCAGTTTGGGGAAATTTTTGGCCTAACTTAGAACTTCTCAAGACTCAAATTGTTCCTGAATGTTTTGATATCATTCAGCTAAAATCTTCATTAGAGTTGTTTAATGGAGCTGCTGCTTATATAGTTGAAAAAAATACATGTAGGAATTTGTTCACTCAGATGAGTTGTCTTTTTGATGTGGTAAATACCTAATTCATAGCAGCTGTCTGGAATTTTAAATTAGTAAGGAAAAGCAATAAAAGTTTGTTGCCATACTTGAAATAACCTGTCATTATACATAACCATTACATTCATTTTAAACTTTGTAATTCAACAGAAACATCCAATAAGTCTGATAAGGACTGAAAACTATTCCTGCTGATCGTAGGCAATACATAACTGTGAAAAACAGCAACCATGCTAAACTTTGGAAACAAACACTGAGTGGTGTAAAACCTCAATCACCTTTGTCAGCTGCAGTCTGACAACGTGCATCTCATAGAGGAGTCGATGAGATGAGAAAACATTTCTTCTTATCTCAGTTTTTGATACACTGCAACTGCATTCAAAGCAACTCTGGAACTAGATTTGCTTGCTACAGGAGGACCACCCCCATGGTGGTAGACCCTTGCCATGGCAGCCTCTCTGTCATTAGTACTCTGAGACTTCAAGCTTTTGCAAGAAAAGACAATCTATCAATTTTCTAGGCAGCTTGTAGATAAAACAACAATGTTTTTTCTAAGAAAGCAGCTGAAAGCTGTTTGCTTTAATGCAGGTGTAGTGGATCACTACCTGATGAATCACCTGGGGAGAAGCAGCAGGCTGGGTAAGGACTGCAGAGGAAGGATAGGAAATCAGGAAGATCCAATGCATGCTGGATTAAGGTATTTGGGAGTTTTAGGCTGTGAATGGGATTTAGTTCTTTTTTCTGTGATTGGGGAGAATAATATATTTCCTTCAGCTATTTGCGGCTTGTCCAGCCTGCTAACTCCACACCCTTTCCTAGAAGTAGTCAGGAGCTCTAGGGGTCCTTTGTGTGATTGGGAGATGGGAATGGTGGTATGGGGGTGTTTCTGATTCATTCCCTATCTGGGGTGGCTCTAGAAAGATCATGTGAAGCAGCTTCAAGGTCCCTCTGAGCTATACCTACAGCTGCTGCTCTGTGAGTTTTTAGAGTAGTGGAAAAATAAATTGCTGTCTTAGGGGCAGCCTACTTAGAAAAGCATAGGAAGGATTTTTTTTGTTTGCTTGTTTATTTTGCTTTTCCATTTCTTTGCTTATTCTATTGATTATCTTTCACTGTAAGCAAAGTCACTTGAAGTACAAAGCAACATTAACAAGAGGTTAGAACCAGTAAGGAAGGTTCTAACCTTCTGAAGATCTATGAGAATATACTGCATTTCACATTAACTCACTAATGCATCTAGACTGACATTCATATTCATTTAGCTTAGATTTTAGGACTAAATGAACCACTAGATCTAAACAATTTTTTTTTGTGGTGGTAGAATATAAAATAATCAAAAAATTAATAACAGCAACATAATATTTCCTACAGTTCCTTAAAGTGTGAAATTGCGCTGAGTATTGCATAGCTCCAATTGAAAAGCGGTTACTCTAAATACAATTTCCAGTGTTGTCTGGGTTAATTTAAGAAGCATAACTAAGCATTTTAGACTTAAGAAAAAGCTGCTTTATTGAGACAGCTCTCAGTGACCCTGTGGTTTATTTTAATTAAATTTTTTCCAAATGAAGCACACGCTCTGAATTTTACACAATTTCATTGTGTAAGTGTTAAGCTTCTATCATTAATCTCCCAAGTGTTTTAATTCCTAGGACTCTTCCCAAACCATGCATGTGCCTTTATTGCATAAAATTCAACTTCGTATTAATTGCACTGAAAGTATGTTTTGAAGGAGCTATTCTCTGTTGAGAATGTCACCTTTTCATTTAATCTCTCTGAAAATCAGAGCTGGAAAGTATCCCTGTGTTATTTTTAGTGAAATATTATTTCTTTAGATATCGAGATATTCCTCTTATATTGAAGGTGGATAAAAGTTACTTGGGACTATTCTATTTAATCTTGTTAATCAGGAGTATCAGAGCAATTCAGAAATTTTCAGACCACTTTTCTGTTTACAGGTGAGGAAATTGAGATAGATGGGAGTTTTGATCAAGAAAGATTTGTAATAATATACTTCCTGTATCTTTTGGGGGAATAACTTCTAGAAATGTGTGGAGGAAACATGACTGCTGAGAAAGCCTCAGGAGCAGTGTCATGCCAGAGATGTCTTAAAGCCAAAATCAATAATATGGGAAAATCTGGTGGATGCATTTGTGTCAGAGACAGACATCTTTGGGTGGTTTGCCCTGGGAGGGTGTTTGTCTGCCTGTGCTACCTGTAAAGCCTTTGGTTGTTGGCTCAGTCTCTAGCAACCAAGGTTAAGATAGATGAATCCTCCAAAGTATACAGTTGAGATGGGTAGTAAAACTGTTTAATTTGGTTCCAGTTTAATTTTTATAATACATTTTCTCTCCAAACTTTGGAAGAAAGCTAGATCTATTTCTATTTCTTGGGGGTGAGGGGAAGGCCAGCTTTTGTTCCGAGAGCCATTAAGCATGCTTAGCACATTAGCATTTTGGTTCCAATGAGGGGTGCATTATTGAAAGAAATGTCCCAACTATTCCTGCACACTCTGTGACCTAAAGCAGAGCAGCCATGGAGAGTGTGAAATGAATACCTTTGCATGAAACTAGAGCAGAGGATGAGCTCCAGAAGCACACCTAATACATCTTGGCCACCGGTGGGTATTTGGTCCGCGGGATCTGACTGGAGCTAGTTTGAGTTAAACACCTCGTGAAATGCATTTAGTCATGTAATATAATAGTTCATGTTACATAACGTATCAGGTCCTCAGCCCCATGGGTTTCACTCTACAACTCTGTGAAACAGTGCTACTTGATCAATTAGTTACAGCTGAAGATGGCTTAGAGGACCAGGGAGCTGCTTATAGCAAAGAACTGAACCAAAATGCTTGGTAGAATGATGTGATGGAAGAAAGACTTTCCTGTTGTCTTGGAGAAGACTGTGTGGGAGCAGTATGTCCTGAAATCTGTTGGAAGGTTTTGGACCGGAAAGCAAATGCTGAGAAAATCATTATTCCATCTTGCTCCAATTTCTCTGAAGAAGCAGATAGTAGGTAGGATGTAGAAATACGTTTTGCCTGATCAGAGTTACTTTATGCCAATTTATAGTTTTGTCCTCTACTAGGATATTGCTTTATGGATTAGAAGCACTTTTGGTACTTTTTTTTCCCCTCTTACTTTGGGGTTTAGAGAGAGAAGGGCAGTTCTACCGAACCTTTGACAGTTCAGAATTGAAATATTTTTTCCTCCAAACTGTAGGTGCTGAGACAAATTTTAACAGATGGTACACATAGGGATCAGATTAGTCTTTTGTGTCTCCCAT